>NC_091182.1:10339792-10425333 GCF_040958095.1 Procambarus clarkii | reverse complement strand
TTGCATGCCATCCTCCCGTCCTTTGGCAAAGAAGGCCATGCCGTCCGTATCTGTCGGCCTCTGCCTCGCCGCAAATACACCTGTATTTGTATTATATATATATATATATATATATATATATATATATATATATATATACTAGTATATTTTGGTAGCAGTCTTTCCTGTAGACATATATTATTAAATATGACCGAAAAAGTAAGATTAATAATTCTAACACGAATTTTCTCAATCTTTCGAACATTTCTTTTCACTGTTGGAGGTAAATCAAAAATTAAATTCTCCAAATTCATTTTTATTTCTAGTCTGACGCGACACGAGCGCGTTTCGTAAAACTTATTACATTTTCAAAGACTTTAGTTTTACAAATACACAACTGAATAGAAGAATAGAACTTACGCATCTCCGATTTTATATCTACATTTGAGTGAGGTGGATGGGGTGATGGTGGCATTAATAGGGTATTAATTTCATCAACACAAGACAGAACAAGAGGTGGCATTAATAGGTTATTAATTTCATCAACACAAGACAGAACAAGAGGTGGCATTAATAGGGTATTAATTTCATCAACACAAGACAGAACAAGAGGTGGCATTAATAGGGTATTAATTTCATCAACACAAGACAGAACAAGAGGTGGCATTAATAGGGTATTAATTTCATCAACACAAGACAGAACACGAAACAATGGGTATTGAATAGAAGTGTTTGTAGAAAGCATATTGGTCCATATTTCTTGATGCTTCTATATTGGAGCGGAGTCTTGAGGTGGGTAGAATATAATTGTGCATTAATTGGCTGTTGATTGCTGGTGTTGACTTCTTGATGTGTAGTGCCTCGCAAACGTCAAGCCGCCTGCTATCGCTGTATCTATCGATGATTTCTGTGTTGTTTACTAGGATTTCTCTGGCGATGGTTTGGTTGTGGGAAGAGATTATATGTTCCTTAATGAGCCCTGTTGCTTATGCATCGTTAAACGCCTAGAAAGAGATGTTGTTGTCTTGCCTATATACTGGGTTTTTGGAGCTTACAGTCCCCAAGAGGGCATTTGAAGGCATAGACGACGTTAGTCTCTTTTAAAGCGTTCTGTTTTGTGTCTGGAGAGTTTCTCATGAGTAGGCTGGCCGTTCTTCTGGTTTTATAGTAAATTGTCAGTTGTATCCTCTGATTTTTGTCTGTAGGGATAACGTTTCTATTAACAATATCTTTCAGGACCCCTTTCCTCCGTTTTATGAGCTGTGGAAAAGAAGTTCCTGTAAAATAGTTTAATAGGGGGTATAGGTGTTGTGTTAGTTGTCTCTTCAGAGGTTGCATGGCGTTTCACTTTCCTTCTTATGATGTCTTCGACGAAACCATTGGAGAAGCCGTTGTTGACTAGGACTTGCCTTACCCTACAGAGTTCTTCGTCGACTTGCTTCCATTCTGAGCTGTGGCTGAGAGCACGGTCGACATATGCGTTAACAACACTCCTCTTGTACCTGTCTGGGCAGTCGCTGTTGGCATTTAGGCACATTCCTATGTTCGTTTCCTTAGTGTAGACTGCAGTGTGGAAACCTCCGCTCTTTTCCATGACTGTTTACATCTAGAAAGGGCAGCTTCCCATCCTTTTCCATCTCGTAAGTGAAACGCAGCACGGAACTCTGCTCAAATGCCTCCTTCAGCTCCTGCAGATGTCTGACATCAGGTACCTGTGTAAAAATGTCGTCAACATACCTGCAGTATATGGCCGGTTTCAAGTTCATGTCGACTAAGACTTTTTGCTCGATGGTACCCATGTAGAAGTTTGCAAACAGGACACCTAGGGGAGAATCCATTTAGGGGTACCACCACTGGTTTAATTAAAGGGACCCACATCCTCGAAGAAGAAAATAAATAGTGTTCAGAGAAGACCTTGTGTATTCTCACTGAATACTTTAATCTTTTCCTCTCCTACCACCCCAATTATTTTTTTTTATTTGATTTTATTGCAATGCTACAGTTTACAGAAAACACACACTTATATAAGAATATACCAATCAGTGTTCGAAGACCTCGTCCAGCTCCTTCGGGGTCGGGTGCGTACCCAAGATACAGCACGCATTTCCCCTCTGAACAGCGACACTGAGGCGCTGAACATAAAACTGGCCGCTCTTGAGTCTCTAGTCTTCCCAATGAGTTCCTCGCCCAGCTCCTTCAGAAACTTAAGTGCACATTTACCCCAGGCGCCCAGAGTCTCAGAGCCTATTGGCACGAACCTGTAACAACGTTATAGGTCCCTATACTTGTTAGTTTTCTGGGTCTCCCTGAAGGTGGCCGCCCCGCCTCCCTCAGCTGCGCTGTAAGGTAGATAGGTATCAGCCAATGTGGATGCACACGTGTAGTCCCACACGACCTGTTTACCTTCCCTCCACGGCTGCAGGGTGACTCCATCTCCATCTGACTCCATCTCGTTTTTGGCTGTTGTCAGGTCTGCACAACTGAGGTTCCCTTTGTGCTGGGCACCCAGCTGAAGCCAAACTTCTCTTGATGATGTCATTGACTGCTTCATGTCTGGCAATCTTTCCCTGTGTCTTACGACAGATGAGATCATGGCTGCCGTATTAGTCTGCCCGTGCATGGCCGCAAATATATATATATATATATATATATATATATATATATATATATATATATATATATATATATATATATATATATATAATTTTTTTATACATATTCGGACAATCTCGTTGATTTTCAGGTTGGGGATAGTTGTATTGACAGCAACTTGTGGGGGGCACCGGAATACATGACCATGGAGCGGCCTTCATACAAGATTGACGAGGAAAACCCAGGTTAGTCAGCCATTGAAGAACTGTGAACCCTTCCCCGTAAACTTCGTGATCAGTATCTTCGATGTCTTCCCTACTGGGACGCACTCTCTCTTCTCTTCCACCATCCTAAATGATTACATATAAACTTAATTCAATGATATGTAGGTCCCAGTGCATGATTTGAAAGCATCTTGGCACTCGTGTTAGGGGCGTTAATTAACCCGCTTCCTTGCCCCTCTCAGGATCAGATTTGGCTTCTGAGACTGCAGCTGCCCTCGCCGCCTCCTACATGGTCTTCAAGGCGAGTGATGTTTCTATTTCCGTTTCCTCTTCCTATTGTTCCTGTCTCGTGTATTATCCTGCTATTCACGTTTACGTTGTTTTGCATTTTGGTCTTCATATGCTTAATTTTATTGTCTTGTCATTTTTGTGTTGGATCATATTATACTGTTATTTACTTTTCATAATTTTTTACAAAATTTCTTTGTCAACGCTTTCATTTACACTCTTTCGAGGTCACTTTCGTCACAGCATTAGTCATTTCACCTTTAGATTTTCCGGTGTGTTTCGATGTACTATCAATGACAGGAAGTCCCTTAGACTTATGGATGTTTTTCTATTCTCTGCAGAAGGTTGTATGTCTGGTCATCTGCCCTGTATAAATCTTAACTGGCTTTTGCGAGTTAATGCACTCATCATCCATTTGGCCTCACTGTGTTTAACACTTTGCCACTCTCCCCATACTAAATCTTTTGTATCTATCACCTTTCTTTATCCCTCATCAGAATGTGGATCTGGAGTATGCCACTCAGTTGCTCGACGTGGCCAAGGAACTCTATGAGTTCGCTGACAACTTCAGGGCAACTTACGACCAGTCCATCGATGACGCCTGCACCGGGTACCAGTAAGTATTTGGAACGTATGCAAACCTGCAGCTAACGCGAGTTACATGAATATTAGAAAATTGATATCGTAATATTGCGACAAAATAAGAGCTAATATAATAAACTAGATCTAACCTCCATCTTCTACTATCCATTATACTCTCTCTTCCTCCGCTCTCATTTGTATTCCCCTATCATTTCCATCTATCCCTCTCCCACATATCTTCCCTCTACTCACTCTTCACGTTCCTCTCCAACATCCCTCTTCTTCCCATCTCCACCCGCTCTCACAATCTCCCCTCCCCTTTCTCATTCTCTCATCTCTCCCCTTCCTCTTCATTCCCATCTTTTCTATTTCCATCTTTTTCCCTTGACTCCCAACATCCATCACGCTCTGCTCCTCTATCTTTCCTCTTCTCTCTCTCTTTCTCTCTCTCTCTCTCTCTCTCTCTCTCTCTCTCTCTCTCTCTCTCTCTCTCTCTCTCTCTCTCTCTCTCTCTCTCTCTCTCTCTCACTCACAAAATCACCTGAGTCTCCATTGATGCCGATATTCCTTAAATGGTGGCACTAGGGACAACTCTGACTTGCCTATAACACATACCCGCTCGATTCATCTTTGCGAAGTCTGGTGAGCGTCTTTCTCACTTCAACTTCGGACAAACAAGCAGACAGACATTCTCTTTTGTAGATAAAGATAATTTTAAAGATATATATTTGCCAGAACACAAGTAGACTGTCAAAAGTTGACTGCATTTCACACAAAATCGCACACAAGGCGGGACTCAAGAGTTAGCACTAGAACCTGCAGAGCATGTTCCAGGTGAATACACATAAGAGAGTGCATAATAGTGAGGGAAACAGCATCGCCAACACTGCCAACACACCCAGTTGTGGCACCTCTTATCTCATATCACAGATATCACGACTTGCAAGCAAATGTACTTCAATCTGAAGTACATTTGCTTGCTGAAGGGAAGTCTGAAGGGAAGACGTGAATTCTAAGTGGCAGTAATGTGCTGGAATTGCACTGAGACATATTAATGTCCTTGGATGACCAGAGTGGCGGAAATGTTCTTGGCTGTCTGAGTGGCAGTAATGTTCATGGCATATCTGAGTGGCAGTAATGTTCTTGGCTGATCAGAGTGGCGGAAATGTTCTTGGCTGATCTGAGTGGCAGAAATGTTCTTGGCTGATCTGAGTGGCAGTAATGTTCTTGGCTGATCTGAGTGACAGTAATGTTTTTGGCTGATCTGAGTGGCAGTAATGTTCTTGGCTGATCACAGTGGCGGAAATGTTCTTGACTGATCTGAGTGGCAGTAATGTTCTTGGCTGATCTGAGTGGCAGAAATGTTCTTGGCTGATCTGAGTGGCAGAAATGTTCTTGGCTGACCTGAGTGGCAGTAATGTTCTTGGCTGATCTGAGTGGCAGTAATGTCCTTGGATGATCTGTGTGGCAGTAATGTCCTTGGATGATCTGTGTGGCAGTAATGTCCTTGGATGATCTGAGTGGCAGTAATGTTCGCCCGCTGCTGGCAGAATCACCCACCGCGAGTTAGTACGCCCACTGCTGGCGGACTCACCCACCGCGAGTTAGTACGCCCACTGCTGGCGGACTCACCCACCGCGAGTTAGTACACCCGCTGCTGGTGGACCCACCCACCGCGAGTTAGTACGCCCGCTGCTAGTGGACTCACCCACCGCGAGTTAGTACGCCCTCTGCTGGTGGACCCACCCACCGCGAGTTAGTACGCCCGCTGCTAGCGGACTCACCCACCGCGAGCTAGCACGCCCTCTGCTGGCGGACTCACCCACCGCGAGTTAGTACGCCCTCTGCTGGCGGACTCACCCACCGCGAGTTAGTACGCCCGCTGCTAGCGGACTCACCCACCGCGAGCTAGCACGCCCTCTGCTGGCGGACTCACCCACCGCGAGTTAGTACGCCCTCTGCTGGTGAACTCACCCACCGCGAGTTAGTACGCCCTCTGCTGGTGGACCCACCCACCGCGAGTTAGTACGCCCACTGCTGGCGGACTCACCCACCGCGAGCTAGCACGCCCTCTGCTGGTGGACTCACCTACCGGGAGCTAGCACGCCCACTGCTGGCGGACTCACCCACCGGGAGCTAGCACGCCCTCTGCTGGTGGACTCACTCACCGGGAGCTAGCACGCCCTCTGCTGGTGGACTCACTCACCGGGAGCTAGCACGCCCACTGCTGGTGGACTAACTCACCGGGAGCTAGCACGCCCTCTGCTGGTGGACTCACCCACCGGGAGCTAGCACGCCCTCTGCTGGTGGACTCACTCACCGGGAGCTAGCACGCCCACTGCTGGCGGACTCACTCACCGGGAGCTAGCACGCCCTCTGCTGGTGGACTCACTCACCGGGAGCTAGCACGCCCTCTGCTGGCGGACTCACCCACCGGGAGCTAGCACGCCCTCTGCTGGTGGACTCACTCACCGGGAGCTAGCACGCCCACTGCTGGTGGACTAACTCACCGGGAGCTAGCACGCCCTCTGCTGGTGGACTCACTCACCGGGAGCTAGCACGCCCTCTGCTGGTGGACTCACTCACCGGGAGCTAGCACGCCCTCTGCTGGCGGACTCACCCACCGGGAGCTAGCACGCCCTCTGCTAGCGGACTCACTCACCGGGAGCTAGCACGCCCTCTGCTGGTGGACTCACTCACCGCGAGCTAGCACGCCCTCTGCTGGCGGACTCACTCACCGGGAGCTAGCACGCCCTCTGCTGGTGGACTCACTCACCGCGAGCTAGCACGCCCTCTGCTGGTGGACTCACTCACCGGGAGCTAGCACGCCCACTGCTGGCGGACTCACCCACCGGGAGCTAGCACGCCCTCTGCTGGCGGACTCACTCACCGGGAGCTAGCACGCCCACTGCTGGCGGACTCACTCACCGGGAGCTAGCACGCCCTCTGCTGGTGGACTCACCCACCGGGAGCTAGCACGCCCTCTGCTGGCGGACTCACCCACCGGGAGCTAGCACGCCTCTGCTGGCGGACTCACTCACCGGGAGCTAGCACGCCCTCTGCTGGTGGACTCACTCACCGGGAGCTAGCACGCCCTCTGCTGGCGGACTCACCCACCGGGAGCTAGCACGCCCTCTGCTGGTGGACTCACTCACCGGGAGCTAGCACGCCCTCTGCTGGTGGACTCACTCACCGGGAGCTAGCACGCCCACTGCTGGCGGACTCACTCACCGGGAGCTAGCACGCCCTCTGCTGGTGGACTCACCCACCGGGAGCTAGCACGCCCATTGCTGGCGCACTCACCCACCGGGAGCTAGCACGCCCTCTGCTGGCGGACTCACTCACCGGGAGCTAGCACGCCCGCTAGCGAAAAATGCCACGTGCCCGGGTGAAGAGTTTTCCAAGTGTCATAAATGTTCAGTGAATTAAATTTAATATTTCATAATTCAATTATGAAATATTTCATAATATCCTGAAATACGCTGACGCAATCTAATAGGTTGGTCTTGTTCAAAGTTCAAGTTGTATTCTATTGAGTTAAGTACAAGATGGAAATCTTGTACTAAAATGTTAAAATAAAATGAAATAAATGTTTATTATTTTCAAGGAAATATTATTCTTTTGTAGAATCAAGGCACTGTGATGCTCGGAATATGACGAGAAACTGTCTTGTAATTAGTCCTCACATGTCTACCAAGTTTACTACCTTGAGATGATTTCGGGGTTTAGCGTTTCCGCGGCCTGTCCTCGACCAGTCCTCCATTTTGTTTCACACCCCCCAAGGAAGCAGCTGTCTAACTTCTTGGTACCTATTTATTGCTAGGTGAGCAGAGTCATCAAGGTGAAAGAAACTCTGCCGATTTGTTTCCGCCTCCACCGGGATTCGAACCCCGGAACCTTAGGACTTCGAATCCCGAGCGCTGCCCACTTATCTGTCAGGTCCTTTCTGAACCTAATTATTATTGTAGCCAATTAATTTGATACTTAATTCTGATGTGTTTTTCTTGATTACTACTGAAGCAAAATGTTACATAATATGGTGATCACCTTCCTGTTCAGGTCGAGCCGGGCAGCCATATGTTCATATGCTACAATATGTATATTTTACTTGCATTTCTTACCTGTCCAAGAATTCATGTAAACAGTGTCTAACCTATTCTGTGGCATACAAGTTAGCGCAGTTGGTTCACAAGCAGTTGTATCCAAGTTCGGTTCCCAACAAGACGAGACATTAAGGCATGTGCCCTTACACCTGATACCTTTATTCACCTAGCAATAAATAGGGACATAGGATTTAGCTAACTGTTTTTGGGTTGCATCAAGGCGGAATTTTAGTCATTGGCCTTGATTAGCCTAATAGGCTTCTTTTCCATGACAATGGGAAATATAATGCACAGATGGTCTTCTGTAGTAGGACACATTAGTGTTACATGGGACCGCTTTTGGGTTATGAGTATAACTTCATGGGTTATGTATACGTGAATGAACTAACTGTGCACACTACAACAAGCAGAGTTAAGTAAACACACAGTCACTCCAGTACCTTTTTCCGCCCAGCTCGTGGAGCGGGTACGGGGACGAGCTGTGCTGGGCTGGTCTCTGGCTCGCCAGGGCGACGGGCAACGACTCCTACCTCACCCGCGTCAAGGGCCATTGGGACGAGTTTGGGTTCGAGTACTCTGCTGCTTATCAGTTCTCCTGGGACGACAAGACAGCAGGAGTCTATGTGAGTCAAAGTTTCCTTCAAGTTTCCACAGTTTTAACATCTATCTTGCAGACAATATAAGTGGGATCTTATATTGCATATACATATGTAGTTCCTGAAGGGACACTGTAATACATGCCGGGTCACAGAGAGCTGTTTTCACTTGCTAGTTCTTTGCTTTGCAAACAGGCTAACGTACCTGAAATCTGTAAAAATTTTATGAGATCACCAATGTTTTTACAGTAGATCACAACGACCATGTTTTAGGCAATTTTAATATTTTCTTTGCTATTTTGTCGTTGATTGAACCTCATTGTCACAGTTTCTCAATTTACAGCTAACTTATTTACTCGATTACATCATATAGATTTGTTTCCTTCATTCACAGGCACTTTACTGGCTGTTGGACGGCTCCCAGGACTATCTGGACCACCTTAATAGGCACTTAAACTGGCTGAAGGACAGCGCTCCCTACACCCCTGAGGGCCTGGTCTTCCTTGGTGACTGGGGCTCCAACAGGTATGCCGCTAACGCGGCCTTCTTGAGTCTCTGGGTAAGTACTTCTACCTGCTGTACCTTGAAGATATTAATAAAGGCATCGAGCAGTCGAGATATTATAAAAAAATAGTACAGTGTTAGAGGTTACTCCACCCAGTATATT
Source organism: Procambarus clarkii (assembly GCF_040958095.1). Classification (NCBI taxonomy): domain Eukaryota; kingdom Metazoa; phylum Arthropoda; class Malacostraca; order Decapoda; family Cambaridae; genus Procambarus; species Procambarus clarkii. Next base: position 10,416,302 of record NC_091182.1, on the reverse strand, counting down.
AACAAAAGCCATCCAGCATTTAAGCACCTGACAAAATATTTGAGTTGATTGCAAGTATTATCAAAATTGTTATAAGAATGTGCATGACTTATTTCCTGCCCTTAGAAGATTCATGCTACGACGTAGATGAGAGAATAAACACGTTTTAATAAACTAACAACTTGATTCAGCACCTCACAAAATTGCAACTTTCACTGTTTCCTTTCAAACAAAATGGGAAAGAATGAATATGAACAACAGCTTAACATGAGACAGATTTTGTTATCGTTTAATTAAATTAAGTTCAAGTTCAAGTACGTTTAATGAGACAATATTCTACATTTCAAAAGGATTCTTATCATTAGTGAAATCAAGCGCTTTGCCTTTCTTTTCTTACAAGGCTGCCAAATACGGCGTTGATACAGACCTGAACAATGAGTGGGGAGCAAGACAGATGGACCAGCTATTGGGCGCCAACACCCGCTATAATATGTCCTTCGTCGTCGGCTTCGGAGACAAATACCCTGAAAGACCCCACCATCGGGGCAGGTACGCATAGTCACATTCTCTCTCCCTCTCCCTTTTACACACACACATACACACACACACACACACACACACACACACACACACACACACACACACACACACACACACACACACACTTGGATTGTCAGAAAGCCTTTGACACAGTGCCACACAAGAGGCTAGTGAAAAAACTGGAGATGCAGGCTGGAGTGAAAGGGAAGGTACTCCGTTGGATACAGGAGTACCTAAGTAACAGGAGACAACGAGTCAGTGTGAGGGGTGAGGTCTCAGATTGGCGAGACGTTACGAGTGGAGTACCGCAGGGGTCAGTCCTTGGACCTATACTGTTTCTGATATATGTAAATGATCTTCCAGAGAGTATAGAATCGTTTCTCTCAATGTTTGCCGATGATGCAAAAATTATGAGGAGGATTGAAACTGAGGACGATAGTAGGAGGCTACAAGATGACCTAGACAGACTGAGTGAATGGTCCAACAAATGGCTGTTGAAGTTCAACCCGAGTAAATGCAAAGTAATGAAACTAGGTGGTGGAAATAGGAGGCCAAACACAGGATACAGAATAGGAGATGAAGTACTTAATGAAACGAACAGAGAGAAAGATCTAGGAGTTGATATCACACCAAACCTGTCTCCTGAAGCCCACATAAAAAAAATAACGTCTGCGGCATATGCGAGGCTGGCTAACATCAGAACAGCGTTCAGGAACCTGTGTAAGGAATCATTCAGAATCTTGTACACCACATATGTAAGACCAATCCTGGAGTATGCGGCCCCAGCATGTAGCCCGTACCTTGTCAAGCACAAGACGAAGCTGGAAAAAGTCCAAAGGTATGCCACTAGACTAGTCCCAGAACTAAGAGGCATGAGTAATAGGAAAGGCTGCGGGAAATGCACCTTACGACACTGGAAGACAGAAGAGTAAGGGGAGACATGATCACAACCTACAAAATCCTCAGAGGAATCGACCGGGTAAACAAGGATAAACTATTCAACACTGGTGGGACGCGAACAAGGGGACACAGGTGGAAACTGAGTACTCACATGAGCCACAGAGACGTTAGAAGGAACTTTTTTAGTGTCAGAGTAGTTAACGGATGGAATGCATTAGGCAATTATGTGGTGGAGGCTGACTCCATACACAGTTTTAAATGTAGATATGATAGAGCCCAGTAGGCTCAGGAATCTGTACACCAGTTGATTGACAGTTGAGAGGCGGGACCAAAGAGCCAAAGCTCAACCCCCGCAAGCACAAATAGGTGAGTACAAATAGGTGAGTACACACACACACACACACACACACACACACACACACACACACACACACACACACACACACACACACATTTGTAGCACTTGTAGACGAGTAGTGGCAGCGGTCCTTGTATACCGAGGGAACAATAGGGTCAAAAGAGCGGGTGTACTATGCAGTGGGAATCGGGACAGTGTGAATCGAACAGTGGCATTGTAATGCAACACATTGATCACATATTGTGGTGAATTATCTTAGTGAATTTAGAGAAGATAGCTAGTGAAGGTCGATTCCTTGAGGCAGCATCAGTCGCATCAGCCGGGACCCACATGGAGACCTGAAGACCACCACAGGATTACGACCCGCCATGTATTTCACCTTGAGTGCTTGCAGGGAACTGGCTGGTAAGTGTCTCTCTAAGTCTTCAAAAGTGGGCAAGGTTTATATAATATCATTTCATAGACATTAATGCATTCCATTCAATAATACAACCATAAGTGGTAGTCAGGTAACAAGGACAGAAAGTGTGGGCTCACTGGGAACCCAGGTAAGCCGCTAATCCCCTGCTGTAATCTGAAGACAACACCTCACCCCACCACCCACCAGCAACCACATGTCTCTCCCACCACCTGACCACCTGACCTTAAGTGACCATCTCTGCCCCCTCCCACCCCCTAGGTTCCCATGCATCCCCCCTCTACAAACACACACACACAAACACACGCAAACACACAAAGTCAGTGTGTGTTATTCACTATACACCCCTCTGTTCCACTCTTTTCCACTCCTCTCTCTCACCCCTCTCATCCCACTCTCACCTCTCTCTAACCCCTCTCTCTCACCCCACTCTCACCCCTCTCTCCCACCCACTCTCTATCTCTCTCTCTTTAGCGCTTTCTATCTCTCCTGCTCTCTCTCTCTCTTTAGCTCTCTCTATCTCTCCTGCTCTCTCTCTCATTAGCTCTCTCTATCTCTCCCTCTCTCTTGCTTTAGCTCTCTCTCTCTCTCTCTCTCTCTCTCTCACCCTGCTTGCCCTCCTCCTGACAAATCCTATCACAGCATAACAGGAACAGGGGCTAGCATGATGGCCAGAGGTAACAGGGGAACAGGGAAAAGTCAAGGTGATGAAATGATGGAAATGTTTGTCTAGATTTTTGAGCATATCAAGAGTGAGATGCAGGGAATGATGCAGGAAATGAATAAAGAAATATGCAATCTGAAAAGAGAGCTGACAGCAGCAAAAGAGGAGATTAGAACCCACAAGGAGAACAGTGTTGATGCTGAGACTCAAATAGTCATCAAAGGAGAAGGTGGAAATAGTATCCTGGAAGAGAATGCCACCATAAAAGCTACATTTGCAGAAATGCTAAAAAAAATAACTCTGAAGTCCACAATGATGGAGGTGGCCATGAAAGCAGCCACCTCTCAGGAAGTGCCGCGCTCCACTACCCAGCTGCCGGAAAGAAAAAAATTAGTGGTAGCTGTGGGTATTAAAAAGGAGGAAGGCTCCAGTAGGACAGAGTGGAATGATAAGGACAATGCAGCAGTGAATGAAATACTGAAGGCACTAGAAATGTAGGGGATGAGCATAGAATTGAGAAGGTTTTCAGGCTAGGCTGGTACAACAAAGACCGAGACCATGTGTTAAGGATAGTGTTTGCAAACGAGAAAACAAAGGAGATGATTCTAACAAGGAAAAGCCACCTGCAAAATGTGGGAGAATTAAAAAAAGTATTCCTCCAGAGGGATGTGACGAGGGAGGAGAGAGCCATGGCGGCAGAAGCAAGGAAGAAGCGCAGAACGAGAGGGGAAAAGAAGGAACTCACAGCTCCCAACACAACATCCCCTAGATGTGAGGGGGGGAACCCACAACCAGCTACCCAGTAACACCAGAGGGGAGGGCAACCACACCCCCTCCTCTGCATAGAAAACTCCCCTACCCAAAACCCTCCCTGCCCCCACTCAAATGCTCAGCCAAATATCTCTCCCCCCACACCCCGTTCCCACCCTGCTACCCCTCCCCTCCTCCCGTCGTGTCCCCCCTCCCCTCCTCCCGTCGTGTCCCCCCTCCCCCCTTTTCCTTCCGGTCATCCCTCCCCTTTCATCCCATACCCTCCCTGCCCCCCCCCCATTCACTTGAACCCCCGCCCATCACCCCAGTATCCTCTGAACCCCTGTTTCCCACCTCACAAATCCTCACACCCATGGAACAGCTTCCCCGACTTGCTTGCAACTTCTGTTGCAAGCAGGAATGGATCTGGACTACTAATCATGGGAGACTTCAAGCATGGGAAGATATATTGGGAGAACAGAGATCCGCATGGAGGACCAGAAACATGGAGAGCTAAGCTCCTGGACATGGCAAAAGACACTTTCTAAGCCATCTATTCTAAGCTTTCTAAGTTCCTTTCATCAAGGAACCAACAAGTATGAGAGGAGAAGATAACCAGCCATGCTCGATCTGATATTTACCCTAAATGAGTGGGATCTATAAGGGAAGTTAAGATGGAAACACCCTTAGGAATGAGTTAACAGAGTGTATTAACCTTTAAATACCTGGTAGGGCTAGGAATTATCTCCCCAAAAAATGAACTAGGAATCAAAAGGCTGGCATACCGAAAGGGGAACTATGAGGTGATGAGAAGTTTCCTAAGGGAAACACCTTGGGACACAGACCTCAGAGCTAAGTCTGTAACAGATATGATGGACTATGTCACCCAAAAATGTCAGGAGGCAGTAAACAGGTTCATCCCGTCCCAAAGAGAGAAATCCGAGAAGCAAAAGAAGAATCCATGGAATAATAGGGAATGTATGGAAGCAAAGGGACTGAACAAAAGAGCAAGGAGGAACTTTCAGAATAACAGAACACCAGAATGCAGAGAGAGATACCAGAGAACCAGGAATGAGTATGTTAGGGTGAGAAGAGAAGCAGAGAAAAATTTAAAAAATGATATAGCAAACGAAGCCAAGACCGAACCAAAGGTACTCCATAGTCACATTAGGAGGAAAACAACAGTGAAAGAACATGTAATGAAACTTAGAACAGGCGAGGACAGGTATACAGAGAATGACAAAGAGATGTGTGAAGAACTCAACAAGAGGTTCCAGGGGGTCTTCACAATAGAACAAGGAGGGGAGAAAGACTGTGCTAGGAGAAAGGGAAGTAAACCAGGTGGCCTTGGAAGGGTTCGAAATTACGATTGAGGAGGTCAAGAGATACCTGCTGCATCTGGATGTTAGAAAGGCTGTTGGTCCAGACGAGATCTCACTATGGGTACTGAAAGAGTGTGCAGAGGCACTTAGCTTGCCACTCTCAATAGTGTACAGTAGGTCACTGGAGACGGGAGAGCTACCAGAAATATGGAAGACGGCGATTGTGGTCCCAATATACAAAAAGGGCGACAGGCAAGAGGCACTGAACTACAGGCCAGTGTCCTTGAATTGTATACCATGCAAGGTGACGGAAAAGATTGTGTGAAAAAACCTAGTAACACATCTGGAGAGAAGGGATTTCGTGATAAATCGCCAACATGGATTCTGGGAGGGCAAATCTTGCCTGACAGGCTTAATAGAATTCTACGACCATGTGACAAAGATTAAGCAAGAAATAGAAGGCTTGGCGGACTGCATTTTCTTGGATTGTCGGAAAGCCTTTGACACAGTACCGCATAAGAGGCTGGTACATAAGCTGGAGAGACAGGCAGGTGTAGCTGGTAAGTTGCTCCAGTTGATAAGGGAGTACCTAAGCAATATGAAGCAGAGTTACGGTGAGACCTAAGATTGGCCTTAAGTCACCAGTGGAGTCCCACAGGGCTCGGTACTCGGTCCTATCTTGTTTCTGATATATGTAAATGATCTTCCGGAGGGTATTGATTTATTACTCTCAATGTTTGCTGATGATGCCAAAATTATGGGAAGGATTAAGACAGAGGAGGACTGCTTGAGGCTTCAAGAAGACCTAGACAAGCTGAAGGAATGGTCAAACAAATGGTTGTTGTCCAAGAAAATGTAATGTAATGAAGATAGGTGTAGGGAGTAGGAGGCCAGATACTAGGTATGATCTGAGAGATGAAATTCTTCAAGAGTCAGAGAGAGAAAAAGACTTGGGGGTTGACATCACGCCAGACCTGTCCCCTGCAGCCCATATCAAGAGGATAACATCAGCCGCATATGCCAGGCTGGCCAACATAAGAACGGCATTCAGAAACTTGTGTAAGGAATCATTCAGGTCATTGTATACCACATATGTCAGGCCAATCTTGGATTATGCATCCCCTGCATGGAGTCCATATCTATTCAAGGATAAGACCAAACTGGAAGAGGTTCAAAGGTTTGCCGCCAGACTAGTACCGGAAATGAGATGTATGAGCTACGAGGAAAGGCTACGGGAATTCAACCTCACTTCGCTGGAAGACAGAAGAGTTAGGGGGGACATGATCCCCACATTCAAGATTCTAAAGGGAATTGATTGGGTAGATAAAGTCAGGCTATTTAACACAAAGTGCACACGCACTAGGGGACGCAGGTGGAAACTGAGTGTCCATATGAGCCACAGAGATATTAGAAAGAATTTGTTTAGTGTCAGAGTGGTTGACAAATGGAATGCATTAGGAAGTGATGTGGTGGAGGCTGACTCCATACACAGTTTCAAGTGTAGATATGATAGAACCCAATAGACTCAGGAACCTGTACACCTGTTGATTGACGGTTGAGAGGCGGGACCAAAGAGCCAGAGCTCAACCCCCGCAAGCACAATTAGGTGAGTACACACACATACACACACACACACACAAAACAAAACTCATAGAAACACATTTTTCGACTCACAGAACCAAAATTCTCAAGAATCATAATTAATGCAGTGTTTCCCCAGGACTACATTGTATTAAGGAAAGAGAGGGAGGGAAGGGGAGGAGGTGCAGTGGCCCTACTAATGAGAAGGGAATGGAGTTTCATGGAGATGGTCATCCTGGGCTGCGAAGGATTCAGAGACTACATAACAGGCACATTGACAATGGGAGGACCAAAAGTAGTAGTAACAGTGATATACAACCCTCCACCAAATGACAGAAGACCCAGGCAAGAGTATGACAACAACAACACGCCGTTAACACTATAATTGAAAAGGCAGCCTCTGCTGCCTGTAGAAATAGATCCCATCTACTCATTATGAGGGACTTCAATCACGGAAGGATAGACTGGGAGAACAAGGAACCGCATGGAGGAGAGGACACTTGGAGAGCCAAACTAATGGAGGTGGCGACAAGAAACTTTCTAAGCTAACATGTGAGAGAGCCCACTAGGATGAAAGGAAACGATGAACCAGCGAGATTCGACCTAGTCTTCACTCTGAACGACTCCGACATAAGGGAAATCGGTTTTGAGGGCCCCAGTAAGATTGAGCGACCACAGTACACTGGTGTTTGTGTATCTGGTTGAGGAAGGGTTATTGAACTCGAGGAGGGGTACTGAAAACAAAAGGTTAGCATTCCGTAAGGGAAACTATGAGGAGAAAAGAAGATTCCTAACAGATATAACATGGGAAACAGAGCTTAGGGGAAAGACGGCCCAAGATAATAATGGACTACGTCACGCAAAAATGCAAGGAGGCAGCACACAAGTATGGCCCAGTCCAAAAGGAAGACGTCGAAATGAAGATGAGAAAGCCATGGTTTAATCAGAGATGTAGACTAGCTAAGCAGCAAAGTAAAAGGGCATGGAAAAACTATAGGAATAACAGGACACTTATGAGCAGAGAAAGATACCAGAGTGCCAGGAATGAATATGTCAGGATGAGAAGAGAGTCAGAAAGACAATACGAAAATGACATCGCGAGAAAGGCAAAGACTCAACCTTAATTTGCTTCACAGCCACATCAGGAGAAAAACAGCAGTAAAGGAACAGGTAATGAAATTAAGGATAAGGGCAGAAGGATTCACTGCAAACGACAAGGTGGTGTGTGAGGAACTGAATAAGAAATTCCAGGAGGTCTTCACCTTAGAGCAAGGAGAAATTTCAGAGATAAGAGACGGAATAGTTAACCAGGAACCACTGGAAGAGTTTGAGATTACCAGTGAGGATGTAAGGAAGTTGTTACTAGAGTTGGATGTGACAAAGGCTATAGGCCCAGATGGAATCTCCCCTTGGATACTAAAGGAAGGAACAGAAGCACTGTGCTTACCACTCTCCATTGTGTATAACAAATCACTGACAACAGAGGAACTGCCAGAAATTTGAAAAGCAGCTAATGTAGTCTCGATATATAAGAAAAGGGATAGACAGGTGGCACTGAACTACAGGCCAGTGTCCCTAACCTGCATACCATGCAAACTAATGGAGAAGATTGTGCGAAGAAAGCTAGTGGAACATCTGGAGCGAAGGAACTTTGTAACACATCATCAACATGAGATCAGGGATGGCAAGTCCTGTCTCACAGGGTTAATTGAATTCTACGACCAGGCAACAGAAAATCAGGCAAGAAAGAGAGGGATGGCCAGACTGCATATTTTTAAACTGCCAGAAAGCTTTTGATACAGTACCACTCAAGAGGCTAGTGAAAAAGCTGGAGATGCAGGCTGGAGTGAAAGGGAAGGTACTCCATTTGATAAGAAAGTAGACAACGAGTCACTGTGAGGGGTGAAGTCTCAGATTCGCGAGACGTCACAAGTGCAGTCCCGCAGGGATCAGTTCTTGGACCTATACTGTTTCTGATATATGTAAATGAGAGGATATAGACTCCCGGAGGGTATAGACTCATTTCTCTCAATGTTTGCTGATGACGAAAAAATTATGAGGAGGATTGAAACAGAGGAGGATAGTAGGAGGCTACAAGATGGCCTTGACAGATTGAATGAATTTTGCAGCAAATGGCTGCTCAAGTTCAACCCAAGTAAATGCAAAGTAATGAAACTAGGCGGCGGAAACAGAAGGCCAGGCACAGGATACAGAATTGGAGATAAAGTACTTCTTGAAACGGACAGAGAGAAAGATCTAGGGGTTGATATCACGCCAAACCTGTCTCCTGCAGCCCACATTAAAAGAATTACGTCTGCGGCATATGCTAGACTGGCTAACGTCAGAACAGCATTCAGGAGCCTGTGTAAGGAATCATTCAGAATCTTGTACACCACATATGTAAGACCAATCCTGGAGTATGCGGCCCCAGCATAACGCCCGTACCTTGTCAAGCACAAGACGAACCTGGAAAAAGTTCAGAGGTATGCCACTAGACTGGTCCCGGAGCTAAGAGGCATGTGTTACGAGGCTGCGAGAGATGCACTTTACGACGCTGGGTGACAGAAGAGTAAGGGGAGACATGATCATTACCTACAAAATCCTCAGGGGTATTATTAGGGTAGACAAAGATAAACTATTCAACACTGGTGGTACGCGAACAAGAGGACAAAGGTAGAAACTGAGTACCCAAAGGAGCCACAGGGACTCTAGAAAGAACTTTTTCAGTGTCAGAGTAGTTAACAGATGGAATGCGTTAGGCAGTGATGTATTGAAGGCTGACTCCATACACAGTTTTAAATGTAGATATGATAGAACCCAGTAGGCTCAGGAATCTGTACACCAGTTGATTGACGGTTGAGAGGCGGGACCAAAGAGCCAAAGCTCAACCCCCGCAAGGTGAGTGCGAGACAATTAGGGTCACACAAATGCATTAAGTAGTGATGTGGTGGAGGTTAACTCCATACACAGCTTCAAATGTTGATATGATAGAGCCCAGTAGGCTCAGGAATTCCAGTTCATTAACAGTTGAGAGGCGGGACCATAGAATCAGAGTTCAACTCCCTGCAAACACAACTAGGTGAGTACAACTAGGTAAGTACAAACGAGAGACCTGCGGGGTCTCGTGGCTGAGTGGACATCGCTCGTATTTCTAAGGGCCCGGGTTCGATTCCCGACAGAGGCAGAAACAAATGGGCAGAGTTTCTTTCACCCTGGTGCGCTTGTTAACCTAGTAGTAAATAGGTATCTGGGAGTTAGAAAGCTGCTGTGGACTGTTTTCTCGGGATGTGTGTGTGTGCATTTGTAGTGTACTAGATATAATAAAGGAAAATCAATTGGTTAGAAAGGTGGGGTTCAAGAGCTAATAGCTCGATTCTGCAGATAAAAATAGTAAATACAAATAGTTAATACACACACACGCATACAATTAAAAAGAATTTGTTCAGTGTCAGAGTAATTAACAAATAGAATGCATTGATGGTAGTGATGTGATGGAGGCAGACTTTATACACAGTCGCAAATGTAGATATGAGAGCCCCGTAGGCTCCAGAATCTATACACCAGTAGATTGACAGTCGAGAGGTGGGACCAAAGAGCCAAAGTTCAACCCCCACAATCACAACTAGGTGAGTATAATAAGGTGAGTACACCTTGGGATTACAGTACAGAGTTTGTGATTACCAGTGAGAATGTAAGGAAGCTTTTGTTAGATTTGGATATGACAAAAGGCCCAGATGGAATCTCAGCATGGATATTAAAGAAAGGAGCAGAAGCACTATGTCTGCCACTCTCCGTAGTGTATAACAAATCATTGGTAACAGGTGAACTGCCAAAAATTTGGAAGACGGCTAATGAAGTCCTGATACACAAGAAGGGGGATTGACAAGAGGCACTGAACTACAGGCCAGTGCTCCTAACTTGCATACCATGCAAGTTGATGGAGATGATTGTGCAAAAAAAGCTAGCGGAACATCTGGAGTGAAAGAACTTTGTAATATAACAATTCCAAGGGGATTGGTATGTTACAAAAGATTAATTAATTAATCCTCATAGAATTAATTGAATTCTACGACCAGACAACAAAAATCAAGCAAGAAGGAGAAGGGTGGACAGACTGCATTCTTTTGGATTGCCAGAGAGCCTTTGGCACGGTACCACACAGGAGACTAGTGCACAAGCTTGAGATACAGGAAGGAGTGAATGATAAGGTACTCCATTGGATAAGGGAGAACCTAAGCAACAAAAGACAGCAAGTAACTGTGAGGGGGAAAGGTGTCAGATTGGCGAGGCGTCACCAGTGAAGGTATACGTTCGGGATGATCCCAGACGCGCCTTAGTCGATTGCGCCACGACAAGGTCAAAAGAATTGCAACTGGGAGTGCTACGTGATGTCAGTAGCACTCCCGGTTGCAGTACGATTGAGTAAGATTCGATTCGTATTATACCTGGGTGAAGGTGTACACAATGAGTTAGCTTGTAGTCTACATGCTTACTGAATAAATGTAATTTATATGGGTGAAAGGTGGAGATCACGGAAAAAAGTGTAAATTATGAGTCAGGGTGTAAACTTTGGACGAGGAGACAAAATAATTAGTTAGGGTATATCTCAAGGGTGAAGGATATACACCTGGGTGAGGAAGCACCATGGGTGAGTGAGCAGACCATGGGTGAGGGAGCAGACCATGGGTGAGGGAGTAGACCATGGGTGAGGGAGTAGACCAAGGGTGAGGGAGTAGACCATGGGTGAGAGAGTAGACCATAGGTGAGGGAGTAGACCATGGGTGAGGGAGTAGACCATGGGTGAGAGAGTAGACCATGAGTGAGAGAGTAGACCATGGGTGAGAGAGTAGACTATGGGTGAGAGAGTAGACCATGGGTGAGAGAGTAGACCATGGGTGAGCGAGTAGACCATGGGTGAGAGAGTAGACCATGGATGAGAGAGTAGACCACGGGTGAGGGAGTAGACCATGGGTGAGGGAGTAGACCATGGGTGAGGGAGTAGACCATGGGTGAGGGAGTACACCAAGGGTGAGGGAGTACACCATGGGTGAGAGAGTAGACCTTGGGTGAGGGAGTAGACCATGGGTGAGGGAGTAGACCATGGGTGAGAGAGTAGACCATAGGTGAGGGAGTAGACCATGGGTGAGTGAGTAGACCATGGGTGAGTGAGCAGACCATGGGTGAGTGAGCAGACCATGGGTGAGTGACCAGACCATGGGTGAGTGAGCAGACCATGGGTGAGTGAGCAGACCATGGGTGAGTGAGCAGACCATGGGTGAGTGAGCAGACCATTGGTGAGGGAGTAGATCATGGGGTGAAGGAGTAGACCATAGGTGAGAGAGTAGACCATGGTTGAGGGAGTAGACCATGGATGAGGGAGTAGACCATGGGTGAGAGAGTAGACCATGAGTGAGGGAGTAGACCATGGGTGAGGGAGTTGACCATGGGTGAAAGAGTAGACCATGGGTGAGAGAGTAGACCATGGGTGAGAGAGTAGACCATGGGTGAGGGAGTAGACCATGGGTGAGGGAGTAGACCATGGGTGAGGGAGTAGACCATGGGTGAGAGAGTAGACCATGGGTGAGGGAGTAGACCATGAGTGAGGGAGTAGACCATGGGTGAGGGAGTACACCAAGGGTGAGGGAGTACACCATGGGTGAGAGAGTAGACCTTGGGTGGGGGAGCAGACCATGGGTGAGAGAGTAGACCATGGGTGAGGGAGTAGACCATGGGTGAGGGAGTAGACCATGGGTGAGGGAGTAGACCATGGGTGAGTGAGTAGAACATGGGTGAGAGAGTAGACCATGGGTGAGGGAGTAGACCATGGGTGAGGGAGTAGACCATGGGTGAGGGAGTACACCAAGGGTGAGGGAGTACACCATGGGTGAGAGAGTAGACCTTGGGTGGGGGAGTAGACCATGGGTGAGGGAGTAGACCATGGGTGAGAGAGTAGACCATGGGTGACGGAGTAGACCATGGGTGAGGGAGTAGACCATGGGTGAGAGAGTAGACCATGGGTGAGGGTGTAGACCATGGGTGAGAGAGTAGACCATGGGTGAGAGAGTAGACCATGGGTGAGAGAGTAGACCATGGGTGAGAGAGTAGACCATGGGTGAGAGAGTAGACCATCGATGAGGGTGTAGACCATGGGTGAGAGAGTAGACCATGGGTGAGAGAGTAGACCATGGGTGAGAGAGTAGACCATCGATGAGGGTGTAGACCATGGGTGAGAGAGTAGACCATGGGTGAGAGTAGACCATAGGTGAGGGAGTAGACCATGGGTGAGAGAGTAGATCATGGGGTGAAGGAGTAGACCATAGATAAGGGAGTAGACCATGGGTGAGGGAGTAGACCATGGGTGAGGGAGTAGACCATGGGTGAGGGAGTAGATCATGGGTGAGGGAGTAGACCATGGGTGAGGGAGTAGACTATATGGGTGAGGGAGTAGACCATGGGTGAGTAAGCAGACCGTGGGTGAGTGAGCAGACCATGGGTTAGTGAGCAGACCATGGGTGAGTGAGCAGTCCATGGGTGAGTAAGCAGACCATGGGTGACTGAGCAGACCATGGGTGAGCAGACCATGGGTTAGTGAGCAGACCATGGGTGAGTGAGCAGTCCATGGGTGAGTAAGCAGACCATGGGTGACTGAGCAGACCATGGGTGAGCAGACCATGGGTTAGTGAGCAGACCATGGGTGAGTGAGCAGTCCATGGGTGAGTAAGCAGACCTTGGGTGACTGAGCAGACCATGGGTGAGCAGACCATGGCTGAGTAAGCAGACCATGGGCGACTGAGCAGACCATGGGTGAGTGAGCAGACCATGGGTGAGTGAGCAGACCATTGATGAGTGAGCAGACCATGGGTGAGTGAGCAGACCATGGGTGAGTGAGCAGACCATGGGTGAGTGAGCAGACTATGGGTGAGTAAGCAGACCATGGGCGACTGAGCAGACCATGGGTGAGTAAGCAGACCGTGGGTGACTGAGCAGACCATGGGTGAGGGAGTAAACCATGGGTGAGGGAGTAGACCAAGGGTGAGGGAGTAGACCATGGGTGAGAGAGTAGACCATAGGTGAGGGAGTAGACCATGGGTGAGGGAGTAGACCATGGGTGAGAGAGTAGACCTTGAGTGAGAGAGTAGACCATGGGTGAGAGAGTAGACTATGGGTGAGAGAGTAGACCATGGGTGAGAGAGTAGACCATGGGTGAGCGAGTAGACCATGGGTGAGAGAGTAGACCATGGATGAGAGAGTAGACCACGGGTGAGGGAGTAGACCATGGGTGAGGGAGTAGACCATGGGTGAGGGAGTAGACCATGGGTGAGGGAGTACACCAAGGGTGAGGGAGTACACCATGGGTGAGAGAGTAGACCTTGGGTGAGGGAGTAGACTATGGGTGAGAGAGTAGACCATGGGTGAGAGAGTAGACCATGGGTGAGCGAGTAGACCATGGGTGAGAGAGTAGACCATGGATGAGAGAGTAGACCACGGGTGAGGGAGTAGACCATGGGTGAGGGAGTAGACCATGGGTGAGGGAGTAGACCATGGGTGAGGGAGTACACCAAGGGTGAGGGAGTACACCATGGGTGAGAGAGTAGACCTTGGGTGAGGGAGTAGACCATGGGTGAGGGAGTAGACCATGGGTGAGAGAGTAGACCATAGGTGAGGGAGTAGACCATGGGTGAGTGAGTAGACCATGGGTGAGTGAGCAGACCATGGGTGAGTGAGCAGACCATGGGTGAGTGACCAGACCATGGGTGAGTGAGCAGACCATGGGTGAGTGAGCAGACCATGGGTGAGTGAGCAGACCATGGGTGAGTGAGCAGACCATTGGTGAGGGAGTAGATAATGGGGTGAAGGAGTAGACCATAGGTGAGAGAGTAGACCATGGTTAAGGGAGTAGACCATGGATGAGGGAGTAGACCATGGGTGAGAGAGTAGACCATGAGTGAGGGAGTAGACCATGGGTGAGGGAGTTGACCATGGGTGAAAGAGTAGACCATGGGTGAGAGAGTAGACCATGGGTGAGAGAGTAGACCATGGGTGAGGGAGTAGACCATGGGTGAGGGAGTAGACCATGGGTGAGGGAGTAGACCATGGGTGAGAGAGTAGACCATGGGTGAGGGAGTAGACCATGAGTGAGGGAGTAGACCATGGGTGAGGGAGTACACCAAGGGTGAGGGAGTACACCATGGGTGAGAGAGTAGACCTTGGGTGGGGGAGCAGACCATGGGTGAGAGAGTAGACCATGGGTGAGGGAGTAGACCATGGGTGAGGGAGTAGACCATGGGTGAGGGAGTAGACCATGGGTGAGTGAGTAGAACATGGGTGAGAGAGTAGACCATGGGTGAGGGAGTAGACCATGGGTGAGGGAGTAGACCATGGGTGAGGGTGTACACCAAGGGTGAGGGAGTACACCATGGGTGAGAGAGTAGACCTTGGGTGGGGGAGTAGACCATGGGTGAGGGAGTAGACCATGGGTGAGAGAGTAGACCATGGGTGACGGAGTAGACCATGGGTGAGGGAGTAGACCATGGGTGAGAGAGTAGACCATGGGTGAGGGTGTAGACCATGGGTGAGAGAGTAGACCATGGGTAAGAGAGTAGACCATGGGTGAGAGAGTAGACCATGGGTGAGAGAGTAGACCATGGGTGAGAGAGTAGACCATCGATGAGGGTGTAGACCATGGGTGAGAGAGTAGACCATGGGTGAGAGAGTAGACCATGGGTGAGAGAGTAGACCATCGATGAGGGTGTAGACCATGGGTGAGAGAGTAGACCATGGGTGAGAGTAGACCATAGGTGAGGGAGTAGACCATGGGTGAGAGAGTAGATCATGGGTGAAGGAGTAGACCATAGATGAGGGAGTAGACCATGGGTGAGGGAGTAGACCATGGGTGAGGGAGTAGACCATGGGTGAGGGAGTAGATCATGGGTGAGGGAGTAGACCATGGGTGAGGGAGTAGACTATGGGTGAGGGAGTAGACCATGGGTGAGTAAGCAGACCGTGGGTGAGTGAGCAGACCATGGGTTAGTGAGCAGACCATGGGTGAGTGAGCAGTCCATGGGTGAGTAAGCAGACCATGGGTGACTGAGCAGACCATGGGTGAGCAGACCATGGGTTAGTGAGCAGACCATGGGTGAGTGAGCAGTCCATGGGTGAGTAAGCAGACCATGGGTGACTGAGCAGACCATGGGTGAGCAGACCATAGGTTAGTGAGCAGACCATGGGTGAGTGAGCAGTCCATGGGTGAGTAAGCAGACCATGGGTGACTGAGCAGACCATGGGTGAGCAGACCATGGCTGAGTAAGCAGACCATGGGCGACTGAGCAGACCATGGGTGAGTGAGCAGACCATGGGTGAGTGAGCAGACCATTGATGAGTGAGCAGACCATGGGTGAGTGAGCAGACCATGGGTGAGTGAGCAGACCATGGGTGAGTGAGCAGACTATGGGTGAGTAAGCAGACCATGGGCGACTGAGCAGACCATGGGTGAGTAAGCAGACTGTGGGTGACTGAGCAGACCATGGGTGAGTAAGCAGACCATGGGTGAGTGAGCAGAACATGATTGAGAGTGTAGACCATGGGTGAGAATGTAAATTATAGGTGAAGATGTATAACATGGGTGAGGGTGTAGACTATGATTTAGGGGCCTGACCATCTATATGGGTGTAAACCACGTATGAGAGTGGAGACAATGACTGAAGGTGTAGACTAAGGCTGAGGGTGTGGATCATGTGTGAGAGTGTGGTGAAAACCACATGAACACAATATACAAAACCACATGAACACAATATACAAAACCATATGAACACAATATACAAAACCATATGAACACAATATACAAAACCATATGAACACAATATACAAAAACCATATGAACACAATATACAAAACCATATGAACACAATATACAAAAACCATATGAACACAATATACAAAACCATATGAACACAATATACAAAAACCATATGAACACAATATACAAAAACCATATGAACACAATATACAAAAACCACATGAACACAATATACAAAAACCATATGAACACAATATACAAAAACCATATGAACACAATATACAAAAACCAAATGAACACAATATAGAAAAACCATATGAACACAATATACAAAAACCATATGAACACAATATACAAAAACCATATGAACACAATATACAAAAACCATATAAACACAATATACAAAAACCATATGAACACAATATACAAAAACCATATGAACACAATATACAAAAACCATATGAACACAATTTACAAAAACCATATGAACACAATATACAAAAACCACATGAATACAATATACATAGAACCTAATTGGCACATATATGAGACAATATGGATTGAAACAAAGGTGTAAGACACATGTGTGACAGGATCCTGCCCGCAGATGAGGGTTGGATCTTAGTACATGTAATGCATGATAATGATTCAATTGGTAAATGATTTACCTGGTATACATAATTACAACCATATGGAGCTGTGAAAATCATATGAATATCATTGATATGCAAATCATGTAATTATGGCAGAAATTTATCCAATGATGATGACCATACTCGCCCAGTAACATTCATAACAACACCCGGATTCACATATTAATATAACCATAAAACGATAGCAAGACTTTGCCCATGGGTCAATGTAAACTCCATTACATCCACATAGAACTATTTTATCTATATTTGCATCATATGTGTAAAACAGTGAATAATAGTTTAAACTAACATACGATGATAACTGCATTACCCTATGAATCATCATGATCATAACCGCCCTTTAAGGGTAAATTATCTTCTTTCCCTTAGGAACCCATTTCTGCTTCAGCAAAGTTTTTTTCCGGTGTTACTTTCTAATACAGTCCAGTTATAATCTCTATTTGTTGAATTTTCTCCTCCTTAATCTTTCTTTGTTGCCTTCCCTTCTTCCACCGTTTATATTCTGTTCTGTAACCTATTCATAGTTGCCTCTCTTTTGCAATTTATTTTCTTAAGATCTTCTATTTGGTTCCAGGTTGCAATGTGAAGTTAATCACTCCTGACAAGTTTTACATTTGAGGCCTTCAATAACCTTATTCATTTTGTCTAACATCTTTTTTATTTCTTGAAGCTTCCTTTCCAGAGAAGCTACCTCCCTTTCAGTACCTGTATTTCTTCTCCCCTTGTCCTCTCCTCCTCCACCCCTTCCTGCATTATTGCATTGACTATAACTAAATTATCAATGCTTTCACGAAGTTCTACTGTGAAAATGGCCATCCTCTGCTCCTTATTCATGCGTTTCTCTAATGCCATAAATCTCTTCCATATCTTATCCTTCCCTTCTAGCTGTCCCTATGAAACACAACAACTACATTAGCTGAATATGGTTTCACATTAATTGCATAACGACTAACCCTACATATGTCACTGATAGGTGCTTTGGGTATCTCATCAATGCTTCTCTAGGCTGCTGCTGTAGAGGCAGATGTATGGTGGTGGGTGTGGTCCTCTCTCCAGGCTGGTGTATGGAGTATGGTCGTCCATCTCATACAAGTAGTGCTGGTTCTCTTTTCAATGACCACACGTTGCACCTCTGTTGATCACGCCTGCAGCAGATGGGCAGTAAGTCGCGACTCTGGACTTTGTCACAGGTGCGGGTGTTAACTGGTCCACACGTGGGCGGTTTTTAATGGTTTGAGCGAGAAACAGAGTGTCATCTATAGTCTACATTCTTATGTCTGGGTTTCTCCATAGGCACTTCATTCCTAGATTATGTACAGTGGCACTTCATGATCACTAAACGTTCACTCAACACTTTTTTATATCTTTAATTATACGGACAACTTTGAAGCTTCATGATCGTGGTTACACTCTGATGCTCCTGGATTCACCTTGTGATACCTGCCTACAGTCACTCCAGTTTATTTGACGAAATTATCAACACTGCTTGCCTCTTGCTACTTGAGAGAATTGACAACGAACTGAGAGCTGCATTAACTTTACAACCTAAGGACTAGGATTTGTTTGTAATTAGTGGCCGTTAACAAAAAAGACATCCGTCTGTTATTGCTTAAGTCCTAGGCCAGAATATTTGACCAGCTTGGAAGTATGATTTAGTCAATTCCAGCCTTTGTTTCTGAAATTAGCCAATCAGCAATCGAATGTAGACGGCATACTGGGGTGCTATAAATTCATCCGTCTTCATATGGGCTTGCCACATGAAGACATATGGCTTGACAAATGTCTATGTCACCTATTCCGAGTTGACCAATGTAGGTGACCTTACCTCTGAATGGCCTCTGTTCTGCCCGAGGCAGAATGTACTTTCAAGTAGCTAACGAGATGGCTGATGCCCGGTACTTGCTTCTAACAATAGTATGCTCTGTTCCTTCTTGACTAAATACGCGACAGCCGAATGGCATCATAATACTACTCATATCATGGGTTTTCCTTAGAGAGCAACCTAGACTTTAGTCCAGTAACAAGGGAGATAGACTGTGCAATTGCCTTGTGCACTAAATACTCATAGGGATAATTTTCCGACTTCAGTGCACTTGCAGATGAATATAAAATGAACTCTTCCTTACATAAAGGCAAAACAACATTTAACGTGGGGAGTGGAATTTCCTGTGACATACTGGGCATGATGATATTAGTTCCAGGAAATGCTTTGCTTGAATTGCTTAATAAAATATATGTGACTGGGGGCTTTCAAAGTCATGGATCAACAGCCTCATTACTCCCATTCCGAAACCTTACCAGCAAAGTGCCTTTTGCCCAATTTCCCTCATTAATCGTTTTTATAAGCGTGTAGAGAGGAAGATATAAACACTTTCCTTTATAAAATTAGAAACTTGTTGTATCCCCACATATATAGCTTCACGCATGGAAGGAGTGTGCATCTGTTTATTACGTCTTTCCTCATCCTACATTCTGAAAGGTCTTACAAGACTTTCATAGATCTTAAATCAGTCTTTGACATTGTTAACCGGAAAGTATTTTGAGTGAATTTGTTAAAATGAATGTTTAAGGATGACTTCTATGATGGATAATAGGCTATTTATCGAACAGGAAGTCATTTGTACTGTTCCAAGAGCATAGGACTGTAATGAGAGATTTTAAACTTGGCACTCTACAGAAAGGTGTACATTGTCCTACTCTGTTCATTGTACTCACCTATTTGTGCTTGCAGGGTTTGACCCCCCTTCCCGCTCAGCTCGATGCCGTGAGGGGGGCTTAGTGGGCGGCTGCTGGAGTGTGATGCTCCTTGGGACAGTCCTCTGTCCTTTTGTAGCCTTGTACTCCTGCTGCCATCCTCTCCAATTGTGCTGAGCAACTTTTCCTTTTCTTTCTGTTTCGTTTTTCACCCCCCTCTTCTCCTATCTGCTTGCCATTTCCTGCCGACCTTTTGCTTGTTTTGGTTATTCCTTTGGACTTCTTCTATTTTGACGCCCGGGTGCTTGAGGAGGCATACTCTTGCACCCGTAGAACTGTAGTACCCAACGTCGAGAGCGAGGGGAACCCGTTATTGTCAATCCCCTTTCGTCACTGAACCCGATCTCGATGGACTGTCGGTTCTTAAGGTGGCGTTTGTGGGGCGTATACTCACAACGCACCCCTCGGAGGCCCCAACATGGTCGGCGATAGCTTCTTGTTGGGTGTCCTGCCTCTAATTGTGGCTCCATGATGGGTGTGGGGGCACATTCGTGAATGAATGTTTCTTTTTCGTAGCGATGATGTATACTGTTTCTACTGTTTCTCCTTTACCTTCTCAAACTCGTGGGGTGGGCGACCAAGCCCCCGAGTCGGTCCGTGTTGGAAGACCGGGCTCTGTAGCCTCCGCTTCATTGAGCCCCGACCTAGCCCTCCTTTGGCCTCTCTGACTCCTCCCCTCGGCTCCCCTCCCTCGTCTGTGGTTGGTTCGAGCCCCAAGCCCCCAGTGGTGACTACCTCGTCCCCTGATGCGGCTCCTTCTCTAGTTGTAACTACTGTGCCTTTTAACCCCTCTCTCTCTCTGGGGGTTCTCAACGCCGTCCTCGTCACGGCCGCCCTCGCTCGATTCCTTCCCGTTCTGTACCTATCAAGCCTTATTTAGTCCCGCTTCGTGGGCCAAATATTTTGATCTCCTCCCTCTTGATTCTGCACCTCCTGACGATTTCTCCCTCCATCGACATCTTGTTGATTCCGTGGATGCCTCCATTACTTTCAACCCCACTCGTCTCGGTACACTTGTCGTTGCTGCTCCTTCTCAGGATGCAGCTTCCTGCTTGGCTGCCTTATCCTGCCTTGGCAAGACCCCTGTTCGGGTCTCAAAGAACGCTCAGTTGAACGCCAGTGTTGGCACTATTCTCCTCCCGCCCCATGTTGCGAGCGATGTTCGGGATCTGCGAGACTGCCACGACGATATTCGTCATATCCTTGATGCCCAGGGCCATTCTATTTTCCAGGTGGACACGTTTACACGTCGCCCTCGTGGTATACGCCGTCAACCCCTTTGGATTGTGAAGATTACCTTTGATGGTAGGACCCTTCCATACTCTGTCATTCTTGCTGGTGCCAGGTGCTCTGTCCAGGAGTACATTCCTTCTCCTCGGCTTTGTAACAAATGCTGGAGGTTTGGGCATGGTGCCCTCCGCTGCTCTGGGACTGTGTCTCTCTCTGTCCTTTTTGTGGTGGCGAAGGTCACTCTAAGTCGGAGTGCACTTCTCCCCAGGCTCGTTGCCTCAACTGCGGTGAGGCCCATCCTACCTTCTCCCGTGCGTGTGTCCATTACAAGTTTGAGCCAGCCGTCCTCAACTTGAAGCACCGGGAGCGTTTATCTTTTCCTGAGGCAAGGCGCCAGGTTCGCCGGCTCCCGCCTTATGCTAATATCTCTGATGCTTGCGTGTTGTGCTCTTCCTCTCCTCGTCCTTCCCACCTTCCTCAGACTCACAACCGTTTCCGGGCCTTGAACCCTGATACGCCCACTGCCCCCTCCTCTGTTCCTTTGAATTCTGTCCCGAAGGATCCACCTCCTGGTCCTCTGTCTGGGGTTCCCCTTCTTTCTACCCGGTCTGTCTTGTCTCCTGTGTCTTCTTCCTCGTCTCCCTCCGTTCCTCCTTCCCATCCTTCCCCTTCGTCTCTTGACTCTCCCCGCCGCCTGTCGGTGCGGGCTGATGTCCATCGCTCTCCAAACGGCCGTCGTGTGTGCTCTCGTTCAGCTTCTCCTGTTAAGACGCTAGAATCTGTTGCCCAGTACGTAGTTGCTGGGACACCTGTCTCTTTGAGTCAGAAGAGTAAGCCTAGCTCCTCTCTCTCCTCCCCAGCGGGTAAAAAACTTCGCTTTCTTCCTCGCCCCCTACTTCTGCTTCTATCTCTCCTTCCCCTCCCATTTCGGTGGTTGTGCCCCCTATTCCTGCTATGGAGGTTTCTTTGGCCTCTGCTTCCCTCTCGGTTGCTGCCCTTGCTGAGGTGCGCTCCCCTCTTTCTACTCCCCCTCTTCCTGCTGCTGTCCTTGACTTCTCCTCTCCGTTGTCTCCTCCTCTTCCTCCTCCTCCTCCGGACCCCGCCCGCCCACCTCTGGTTTGTTCTCCCGCTTCCTTCCCTCTGTCTTTGCTCAGTTTACCCATGCCCCCTAACCCTGACTTTGCTGACCCTGATCCCGACCCTGATACTCTTTAACGTGCTATGTTGCTCTTTCGCCTTAGTTTCTTCCTTGTTCTCTGTTGTTTCCCTTTTTCTTCTCGTCTTTGTCTATTCTTCAATGGAACGTTCGAGGTTATTACGCCAATTTCCTCGAACTCCAACTTCTGATTTCGCGGTTTTCGCCCCTTTGTGTCTGTCTCCAAGAGCCGATGCTTGGTGCTCGTCCTGGTCGTTCTCGTGGCTATTCCTTTCTCTCTCCCCCCCCCCCCAGCTGTTGCTGGGGCTCCTAATTCTTCTGCTCTCTTGATTCGCTCTGATTTTCCCTTTGTCCCCTTTCTTTTCCTTCGCCTCTCCTTCGTTCGGCTGCTCGTATCTTTGTGGGGAAATGGTACACAGTTTGTTCCATTTTTCTCCCCCCGAGTGTCCCCCTTTCTCTTTCTGATCTGAAACACCTCCTGGACTCTTGCCGGAGCCGGTGCTCCTGATGGCTGATTTCAATTGTCGTCATTCTCTTTGGGGTGATGTTCTGATGAATACCCGAGGTCGCCTTCTTGAGCCGTTTATCCTCTCTTCTTCCCTGTCTCTTCTGAATTCTGGTGAGCCCACTCATTTGGACTCTCGGACTCGCACCCTTTCCTGTCTTGATCTTTCTCTTTGTTCTTCTTCTCTTTACTTAGATTTCACGTGGCAGGTTCTTGATGACCTCCAAGGTAGTGACCATTTCCCCATTCTTATTTCCTTTTTCTCTTTTCGTCCTTCCCTCTCCTTCCCTGGGTGGCAGTTTGCTAAAGCGGACTGGAACCTATTTACCCTCAGTGCTGCTCTCTCTGATATCTAACTACTGCCTCTCCCTCGCGCTCTCCTCCTTTTTCATGACACTGTCTTTGATGCTGCCCTCTGCTCTATTCCTCGCTCTTCCTCTCTGGGTCCGCGGAAGTGCGTTCCCTGGTGGAATGCAGATTGTGCTCGGGCTGTCCACTGTGAGCGTGCAGCCTGGAAGAGACACCGATTCTTTTCTTTTCTTTTGGAGAGCGAGTGTGGTGGCCTGTAAGGCCATCCGTACGGCTAAACGTGAATGCTGGGCATCTTATGTCTCCACAATTACGTCCGAAACTCTCCTGCCACAGATATGGAAGCGTATCCGCAAGATAGCGGGTAAGTTCGTTCCCGATGTTTCACCGGTCCTTCACCTCCATGGTACTCTTGTGGCGGACCGGTTGCAGGTCGCTTCCGAACTGGGTTCCCACTTTTCTTCTGTTAGCTCTGGTCTTCAGCTTCCCCAATCTTTCCTTCTTCGTAAACCTGTCCTTGAGTCTCGTCCTTTAGATTTCTGCACTCGTCTTCGACTTTCCTATAACGATCCCTTCTCTCTCTCTGAACTTCGTTCTGCCTTGGCCCTCTGCGGTTCTACGGCGGCGGGCTCTGATGGTATTCATTATGAGATGCTTCGCTATCTCCCTCCGTGCACGAGTCAATATTTACTGAGTCTGTATAATCGGATCTGGGAGTCGTCGTCAGTCCCTGAGGACTGGCTAGATGCCGTTGTCCTCCCTGTTCGAAAACCAGTGTCTCTGGAAACTTCCCCTAAGGACTTTCGCCCTATTGCCCTCACAAGTTGTGTCTGCAAACTCTTTGAACGTATGGTTAACGTTCATCTGATGTGGTTCGTAGAACACCATCACCTCCTCTCCCCTTCTCAATTTGGTTTCCGCATGTGCCGCAGCACGACAGATGTCCTGGTGAACTTGGAGGTCTATATTCGTACTGCTTTTGCTGCGAAGACCTCCGTTGTTGCCGTCCTTTTTGAACTGGAAAAGATTTACGACACCATTTGTCAATATCATATTCTATCCCAGCTTCATTTTTTTGGCCTTCGTGGTCATCTCCCTCTCTTTCTCCGCAGCTTCCTCTCTCGTCGTTCCTTTCGGGTGCGGCTTGGTACCGCTCTCTCTGCCTCTTTTCAGCAATCCTAAGGTGTGCTCCAGGGTAGTGTTCTGAGCACTACTCTTTTTCTGGTTGCCCTCAATGGTCTTCTTTCCTCTCTTCCTTCAGGTGTCTTCTCCGCTGTCTGTCGATGATCTTACCCTTTGATATTAGGGTGATGATTCGCCTCTCCTTCAGCGCCGGCTTCAACTTGCGATTGATGCTGTGTCGTCTTGGGCCACCGATCATGGATTCAAGTTCTCTACTTCTAAGATTTGTGCCATGTCTTTTACTCGGAACCGGGTCGTTCTTCGTCCCTCTTTGTCACTTTATGGTCATCCTCTTGAGTACAAAGATTCCGCGAAGCTTTTGGGGTTATTCCTTGACACTCGTTTGTCTTGGTCTCCCCTTATCTCTTACCTCCGTGTTGAGTGCTCTAAGGCCCTTATCCTCCTTCAGGTATTGTCCCATACTTTTTGGGGAGCAGATAGGCGCACTCTCCTTGCTTTACATTCCTCTCTTGTCCTGTCTAAGCTCAATTATGGTTGCCTTGCTTACTCGTCTGCTTCACCTTCTACTCTTCGCCGTCTTGATGCTTTGCACCATACTGGGTTGCTCCTCAGTTCTGGTGCCTTTCGTTCGACTTCCGTCCTTAGCTTGTATATTGACACTGGCTTCCTGTCTTCCCAGGACCGCCGTGATCACTACTGTTTTCGCTATCTTGCGCGGTCCTTACAACATCGTTCCTCTCGCCTCTGTCGTGCTTTAACTTTTACCCCTCCTGCGGTTCCTGTTCCTCTTCACCACCTCCCTCTTTCTGTCCGGTTATTTCGCTTACAGGATTCTCGTTCCGTTCATGTTTCTAATGATTCTCCTCGTGTTGTCCCCTCCTCTTCCGTTGTCCTCCTCTTTGCCCCCGTGGAGAGTCCCCCTTCCGCAGTTTTGTACATCCTTGACCCGCATCATTAAAGCTTTTACCCCTCCTACGGTTCTAAAACGCCTTTTCCTTGGGCACTTTTCTTCTCACTCCCGCACCATTTCTGTCTTCACCGATTCGTCTAAGTCTGCGGACGGTGTTAGCTACTCTGTTGTTTTTCCTGACCGCACTTATATGTGTCGCTTACCTCCGGAGACTAGCATCTTTACAGCGGAGCTTTATGCTATTCTCTATGCTCTTCGTCTCCTGCTTTCTCATTGTCAGTCTTCCTTTGTAGTTGTTGTTGACTCTCGTTGTGCCCTCATGGCTCTCGGGTCCTTTAATCCGGTTCATACAGTAGTTGTCGAGAACCAGCATTGGCTGTTTCTTGTTCACAGTAAGTTTAAGTCGGTTGAGTTTTGTTGGGTTCCCAGCCATACTGGTGTGTCTTTAAATGAGCGTGCAGATGCTGCCGCCAAGGAAGCTGTCCGCTCTTGTCCCATCTCTCGTAAAGGTATTCCATATTCCGACTTTTACCCGGTTATCCATTCCTCCATCCTTACCTTCTTGGTCGCCTTACCTTCTTGGAAGGCTTCTTGGTCGTCTGTCCCAGGCGCCGGCGAGAAACAATGGGCAAAGTTTCTTTCACCCTATGCCCCTGTTACCTAGCAATAAATAGGTACCTGGGTGTTAGTCAGCTGTCACGGGCTGCTTCCTGGGGGTGGAGGCCTGGTCGAGGACCGGGCCGCGGGGACACTAAAAGCCCCGAAATCATCTCAGGATATATATAACCTCCTACCACTGTAACCGGCGATGGGAAACAGCTCTGGCGAGGTTGCGTATTGGCTATACTTGCTTAACCCATGGTCACTTGATGGAGCGCCGCCCTGCTCCTTATTGTCCCAATTGCATTGTCCCTCTTACGGTCGTGCATGTCCTTCTTGAATGTCCTGACTTCCAGGACGAGCGTGTGTCTTGCTTTCCGACCGCCCCTCGTGTTCGCCTGTCCCTCAATAGAATTCTTGGTGACTGATACTTTTGATGCCATATCACCCGGATTTAAAAAATTGTTGTAGGGTATTCATAATTTATTATCCTGATACATGTGAAAGGTGCTGCACATAGGCCAAGTTTCAGCATCTCAGCCTAAATAGAGACGGAGAAAAAAAAAAAAAAAAAAAGACGAATTTTTCAACCATGTTCAAAAAATTTCACAGCCCACAATTGTGAACCAAAATCATTTATAAGACACTCAGCTATGACCTTACTATATAATAAAGATTTGCATGTCACATTATTATCCCAGATGTATTTAGTGCAATAATACAGATTTTATAAAGGTTTCCCAAAAACGTATGCAACAAAATGAGGTGTATCATTATTTATAAAATCAATAAATCTACGTAGATAAGAATAATGACATGCGTTTATAGAGGCGTATTTTCTACATATAATGTGCAAGTTTCATGTAAATAGAATAATAAATAAAGGCTGTGAAATTTTATCTAGTTTTAAAAGTTGGAGTTGCGTAGCGCGCTCTCAAAGTTTCTCTACCTGCGGTCACTCGTGAGTGGTGATTTACGCATTGCGGCCAGCTCGTATGGAGAGCTCGCATGCATCTAGCTGTCAATGCTTCTCTCTTGTTCGTTTGGTAAGTCATATTGCAGTACAAATAGCTAAAAATCCAAAAATAGCATGTTCTGGGAGATATTGTGTGAGCGCGTCAGCAAACATCCTCTCTCCATGAGAGACACGCAGTCACTGACTGCACCACCCTCGTGTCAGACCATATGTTGTGTTGCCATATGGTTAGTTTATATTCATTTTATGCATAACATGTTATTTTCAACGCTATTACGAAAAATAAGACATCTACAACGTAAGATACAATACCCCGCGGCGTACTCACGGCGCGAGGACCAGATTCACGAAAGTTGCAGCGGGAAATTTTACTCTAATTACGTTATTTTTCAAGATATCATTAAACGGTTTGGACCACAGTGTTGCCAGAACGTTGTAGTATTTTTCGTAATTTTTCGTAAATATTCCATTTTTCATCGGATTTTCGGGTGACATGGCCCCTTATGCGTTTTTGTTCTCGTATTGGCATCCTTGATGATATTTAGCGCCCTCTGATTATTCCGCACATTTGATGGTGCTACATAGCCTTCCCAGTTTGGTGCCTTCTTTTGATAATTACTTACTTGCGGGGTTTGAGCTTCGTCATTTTTGTTCGCGCCTTTCAACTGTCAATCAACTGGCTCATCAATCAATTTGTGTTAATCAATGCACCCCTAAACTCAGTGAATAGGAGGCCAAGCGAACTCATCATTAGCTATGTGGATGATAAACTGATCCATAAAAATGGGTACACCAACATGTCAGGAACAGGCTTAGTCATCTCATTAGAAAAAAAAGACACCCTGAATTAACGACCACATAGACCGAGTGGAGCTGTTTGCAAGATGAAGCTGTATGATGGCTCTCTGCTTAACTATTTAAAAATATTAAAATACCTAGTTCTTGAGGTTTCACATTATGGCCATGTCATAGCCAGACTGGCTATGTGGAGAGAGGCTCCGTGATCTCAAGGATATGGCGCAAATGTCAGAATTGCCAAAATGATGTACATTTCATTTATTAGATCTCTGATCGATAATACTGAATCTCGTGCTTCAGAGAATGCTTTGTGGGCTGAAAAATATGCAAAACGAAGCTATAAGGATTATCCTCGGACATCCTTATACAACAAAATTACTAAACACAAGGAAGCAACTGAATTAAAACATTAAAATCAATGCTTTAATTGGTACCAAGATGTTAAGGCTAACCCCTCTCAATCTCTAAGCAGAAGTTCTCCAAGCCTTCTTTCTTGTAGGTCAGTATTCCTCTAAATGGATTACAAAAAGTTGCAACTGCTCTTGAATGTGTTCATCGTTCCTACAAAAAGTGACAACACTCTTCTGCACCACTTTCTAACTTACTATCCCCATTTTCCATCCAAGAAGCTGATTAAAGAACAACCCATGCTTCGACAAGAAACAAAGTACAATCCCCTAAATCAAATTGATGCTCTGGTCAGAAAGCGCTCCCTCTCCCAAATTATTTTCGTTTATGGCTCCTTTTCCATATTCTGACAGCGGGATATGGCTCCTATTCCCATGTGTGTAGAATTCGTATAACTGGGCCTCCACTCTTCAGACAACATTATTTGTCATCATATTTGCACTGTAACGAGTATATGATTTCAAAGTGAACACATTAATTGCTAGTGACTCCTAATGATCCTTGATTGCACTCTGATCCCCAAGGCCTAATTGTAACGCTCTTGTGTCTGAAGCTAGGTACATATATAATGAAATAATAATGGAATCAAGAGTTTGTTTCCCTTGGATTCTTTTCGATACTGGTCTCAGAATTCATGATGACACTGATGAATTAGCAAAAACATTTGCTTGTAAAGAGGGAATTGGTTACCATCTTGGATTGCCTTTAAAGAGCCTAAGGGCAGCAATATTCCGAGAACAGCAACAAAATCTAGTAGACTTGAGGCAAAGTGAAATTCACATCAGTTACTCCATCTATTCACATTCTATTATGCAGGGGAGAACCGTGCATCTATGAATCGTGTAGTCACAGTAGCGCAGTGGTAAAACACTCGTCCTGTGCTTCACGAGCGCTTTGGTGTGGATTCGTATCCTTTCAGGCGTATGAGTGTAACTAGCCTCATAAGATTGCGACTTGCTTACCCAAACTAACTATCGGGTTTGTTCCTGAACCAATTATGTGCCTCAATAACCCTTTCCACCACCGCCCACGGAATGCGTATGGAGTGCATAATAACTTACTAAATTAACTAATTGTTCCCAACACATGCAGATAAATAAATATTATCCTCTCCTTTACCAAGAACTCGGTCCAGTTAAGAACTTTGTTTGAATAGTTAAAGCAAATAATTACAGATAAAGTTACAGTTCCCTCACAGGATCTTTATCTTCCTCAGCTCATGCCCGGAGCCTCCAGAGGTGTGTGACTTCGGGTGGGCGTTCACCCAGCCAGGTCCCAACCCCCACGTCCTGTACGGTGGCCTCGTCGGTGGTCCACTCGAGGTAAGTTACGCTTTGTGTAGTCATATTCGGTACTCAGTGGCGGTCATTCAGTGGCAATCATTGCTAATTTAATAATAAGGGGAGTGCCTTAGTAGTAACATTAGTGATGGTTGGTGACAAGATATTCTGTCCCTTGCATAAATGTCCTGAATTGCTCCTTCGATGGGTGATTTAAGTCAAGTGTCTCCTATAGTATTATTATGTACGAGTTAGGAACAGCTACAGCATAGGACCCTATGTACCCCGTCGTTCACTTGAAGGGGAAAATCTGAATCCCTGAGGTTATACGTTGACTGTCAGCATAAAAAAATTAGTAACCCAAATTTAAATCAAACTGGCGTGCGCCGGACCCCCACCAGCACAGATAATTCCAAGACTATCTATTAACAGCCAATGAACCCCAGATTATACAAGAATCAAGCGTCTTGCGATTTGTGGGTAGCCAAACAAATTCAAAACCTGACGGCAAAATCACAAAGGTCCATCTAAAAGTTGATACTCAGGCTAAAATGCAGCAACGTTTTCCAGTGACCAGCAGCTGATTAGAGCACGCCCCGAGGCCACGTCAAGAGACCTCCAAGGCTTGTTAACTCTCGGCAAAGCGAGACAACGATCCTTTTTCATCTTCCTTTGACATCAGGTGATAACGGGACCACAAGTCAAATGAAGTGGGCAATTGAAGACAATTGCCAGATCGATCCCCAGAGAGCATTAATCGCGTTCTGTGGGCCAACCTGTCCTCCTAATAATAACGTCGCTTTTGGCCGTTTGCACGTATGGCCGACATAATTTGAAAATGAAAAAAATAAAAAAAAATTGATATTTTTTTTTCAACAACAGTTAGTTAAGGGTCCTCTGATAGGTTAGATGGGCAAGAAATTCTCATAAAGTTTCAAAACGTTAATTGAAAGTTTCGTCTCCTAAACTTTCCGAGTAAGCCAGACGACTCAAACAGAAAACCCGACTACGTCACTTTCGTGAGCCGATTTCATTTCAATTTACGTTCACTTTTGGTTATAGCGCGCATACGAGCCGGAAGCGACGTTATTTTTAAGGGGACGGGTTGGGCTAGCGGTCTTCAGTCGGACCAGGTGTCATGACGTCCACTCTCGGTGTTATGATTGAACCAGACATTCAACCCATGTCGGTGTCATCATTGACCTAGACGTCGGTCCCATGTCGGTGTCACCATTGAACTAGACGTCCATCCTATGTCGGTGTCACCATTGAACCAGACGTCCATCCTATGTCGGTGTCACCATTGAACCAGACGTCCATCCTATGTCGGTGTCACCATTGAACCAGACGTCCATCCTATGTAGGTGTCACCATTGAACCAGACGCCCAACCCATGTCGGTGTCATCATTGAACCAGACGCCCAACCCATGTCAGTGCCATAATGGCCCTGGTTGAGCTCCCTTCATCTTATCAATATGTTGTAACTATTCGTGCCTAGTTGAAGATCTTTTTTTCACATACTCTCCATTCCAGATCTACCTGGGTGAAGATCAGGGGAAATAAGTATTATTGCCGTCCTCGAAGGTCCTCCTAGTACACTTGTCATCCACGACATGGTTCAATAAGTACTGTTGTCGACCCGCCCAGTCATTACTTTTCCTAAGGGGTCCCCTTGGTACTGCTACGGTCCCATCCAGGACCCAATAGTAGATGTTGTCCCTCTCAAGGTCCCCCTAGTACTACTGCTGTCCCTTCCAAGGTTTCATCGCACATGTTGCTATCCTTAGCGGGGTCCTACCAGTAATAATGCTATCACTTCTAGATATTTTTATTACCCCCTCCCAGGGACTCTTTCAGAGCCCCACCAGTACTACTGATGATACTTGCAGGGTCCCCTAGTATTCTTGTTGTCCATCCCAGGGTCCCCCTTAGTAATGCTGCCGTCACTCTCAGGGTCCACACAGTACTGCTGCCGTCACTCTCAGGGTCCACACAGTATTGCTGCCGTCACTCTCAGGGTCCCCTCAGTACTGCTGCCGTCAATCTCAGGGTCCACACAGTACTGCTGCCATTACTCTCAGGGTCCACACAGTACGGTTGCCGTCACTCTCAGGGTCCACACAGTACTGCTGCCGTCACTCTCAGGGTCCCCTCAGTACTGCTGCCGTCACTCTCAGGGTCCACAAAGTACTGCTGCCGTCACTCTCAGGTTCCCCTCAGTACTGCTGCCGTCACTCTCAGGGTTCACACAGTACTGCTGCCGTCACTCTCAGGGTCCCCTCAGTACTGCTGCCGTCACTCTCAGGGTCCATTTAGTACTGCTGCCGTCACTCTCAGGGTCCACACAGTACTGCTGCCGTCACTCTCAGGGTCCACACAGTACTGCTGCCGTCAATCTCAGGGTCCCCTAAGTACTGCTGCCGTCACTCTCAGGGTCCACACAGTACTGCTGCCGTCACTCTCAGGGTCCCCTCAGTACTGCTGCCGTCACTCTCAGGGTCCACACAGTACTGCTGCCGTCACTCTCAGGGTCCACACAGTACTGCTGCCGTCACTCTCAGGGTCCACACAGTACTGCTGCCGTCACTCTCAGGGTCCACTCAGTACTGCTGCCGTCACTCTCAGGTTCCACACAGTACTGTTGCCGTCACTCTCAGGGTCCCCTCAGTACTGCTGCCGTCACTCTCAGGGTCCACACAGTACTGCTGCCGTCACTCTCAGGGTCCACTCAGTACTGCTGCTGTCACTCTCAGGGTCCACACAGTACTGCTGCCATCACTCTCAGGGTCCACACAGTGCTGCTGCCGTCACTCTCAGGGTCCACACAGTGCTGCTGCCGTCACTCTCAGGGTCCACACAGTGCTGCTGCCGTCACTCTCAGGGTCCACACAGTACTGCTGCCGTCACTCACAGGGTCCACAGAGTGCTGCTGCCGTCACTCTCAGGGTCCACACAGTGCTGCTGCCGTCACTCTCAGGGTCCACACAGTACTGCTGCCGTCACTCTCAGGGTCCACACAGTACTGCTGCCGTCACTCTCAGGGTCCACACAGTGCTGCTGCCGTCACTCTCAGGGTCCACAGAGTGCTGCTGCCGTCACTCTCAGGGTCCACACAGTGCTGCTGCCGTCACTCTCAGGGTCCACACAGTACTGCTGCCGTCACTCTCAGGGTCCACACAGTACTGCTGCCGTCACTCTCAGGGTCCACACAGTGCTGCTGCCGTCACTCTCAGGGTCCACACAGTGCTGCTGCCGTCACTCTCAGGGTCCACTCAGTACTTCTGCCGTCACTCAGGGACCACACAGTACTGCTGCCGTCACTCTCAGGGTCCAAACAGTACTGCTGCCGTCACTCTCAGGGTCCCCTCAGTACTGCTGCCGTCACTCTCAGGGTCCACACAGTGCTGCTGCCGTCACTCTCAGGGTTCACACAGTACTGCTGCCGTCACTCTCAGGGTCCACACAGTACTGCTGCCGTCACTCTCAGGGTCCACACAGTGCTGCTGCTGTCACTCTCAGGATACACACAGTGCTGCTGCCGTCACTCTCAGGGTCCACACAGTACTGCTGCCGTCACTCTCAGGGTCCACACAGTACTGCTGCCGTCACTCTCAGGGTCCACTCAGTACTGCTGCTGTCACTCTCAGGGTCCACACAGTACTGCTGCCATCACTCTCAGGGTCCACACAGTACTGCTGCCATCACTCTCAGGGTCCACACAGTGCTGCTGCCGTCACTCTCAGGGTCCACACAGTACTGCTGTCGTCACTCTCAGGGTCCACATAGTACTTCTGCCGTCACTCTCAGGGTCCACACAGTGCTGCTGCCGTCACTCTCAGGGTCCACACAGTGCTGCTGCCGTCACTCTCAGGGTCCACACAGTGCTGCTGCTGTCACTCTCAGGGTCCACACAGTGCTGCTGCCGTCACTCTCAGGGTCCACACAGTACTGCTGCCGTCACTCTCAGGGTCCACACAGTACTTCTGCCGTCACTCTCAGGGTCCACACAGTACTGCTGCCGTCACTCTCAGGGTCCACACAGTGCTGCTGCCGTCACTCTCAGGGTCCACACAGTGCTGCTGCCGTCACTCTCAGGGTCCACACAGTGCTGCTGCCGTCACTCTCAGGGTCCACACAGTGCGGCTGCCGTCACTCTCAGGGTCCACACAGTGCTGCTGCCGTCACTCTCAGGGTCCACACAGTGCTGCTGCCGTCACTCTCAGGGTCCACACAGTGCTGCTGCCGTCACTCTCATGGTCCACACAGTGCTGCTGCCGTCACTCTCAGGGTCCACACAGTGCTGCTGCCGTCACTCTCAGGGTCCACAGAGTGCTGCTGCCGTCACTCTCAGGGTCCACACAGTGCTGCTGCCGTCACTCTCAGGGTCCACACAGTACTGCTGCCATCAATCTCAGGGTCCCCTCAGTACTGCTGCCGTCATTCTCAGGGTCCACACAGTACTGCTGCCGTCACTCTCAGGGTCCCCTCAGTACTGCTGCCGTCACTCTCAGGGTCCACACAGTACTGCTGCCGTCACTCTCAGGGTCCCCTCAGTACTGCTGCCGTCACTCTCAGGGTCCACACAGTACTGCTGCCGTCACTCTCAGGGTCCCCTCAGTACTGCTGCCGTCACTCTCAGGGTCCACACAGTACTGCTGCCGTCACTCTCAGGGTCCCCTCAGTACTGCTGCCGTCACTCTCAGGGTCCACACAGTACTGATGCCGTCACTCTCAGGGTCCCCTCAGTACTGCTGCCGTCACTCTCAGGGTCCACACAGTACTGCTGCCGTCACTCTCAGGGTCCCCTCAGTACTGCTGCCGTAACTCTCAGGGTCCACACAGTGCTGCTGCCGTCACTCTCAGGGTCCACACAGTGCTGCTGCCGTCACTCTCAGGATCCACTCAATACTTCTGCCGTCACTCTCAGGGTCCACACAGTGCTGCTGCCGTCACTCTCAGGGTCCACACAGTGCTGCTGCCGTCACTCTCAGGGTCCACACAGTGCTGCTGCCGTCACTCTCAGGGTCCACACAGTGCTGCTGCCGTCACTCTCAGGATCCACTCAGTACTTCTGCCGTCACTCTCAGGGTCCACACAGTACTGCTGCCGTCACTCTCAGGGTCCACACAGTACTGCTGCTGTCACTCTCAGGGTCCCCCATACTACCGCTGCCGTCACTCTCAGGGTCCACACAGTACTGCTGCCGTTACTCTCAGGGTCCACACAGTACTGCTGCCGTCACTCTCAGGGTCCAAACAGTACTGCTGCCGTCACTCTCAGGGTCCACACAGTACTGCTGCAGTCACTCTCAGGGTCCCCTTAGTACTGCTTCCGTCACTCTCAGGGTCCCCTTGTAACGGGGGGTGGGGGAAATAGCTCTATCTTGTCCATTATTCCACCCCCCAGTTAACTAACGAGGCCGGGGGAAACAGCTCTCTCTAGTCCGTTATCCCGTCCCCAGTTAGCTAACTATTCTAGAGCACCTCCAGAGTTCCTAAGGCAACCTCTCTCGTTCAACACCTTGTAACCTAGGTATTTGACTACCTAGGTGCTAAGACTACAAGGCGCCGTCACTTGATCAGTTACCCGAAACTCCAGAGAGAACTCTAGAATACAGGATCATTGCCACAAACGTATAAGTGAAAACGAAAGGAAAGAAATGAATAGTGAAGTAATTAGTGAGGGTTTGGGGTGAGAGGTAGGGAGGTGGGAGGAGCGAGGAGGGTCATTAGTTGAAAGTGAGAGTTTAGAGAAGGGTGGAGGGAGAGGAGTAGATAGGTAGAAGGCGAAGAGTAGATAGTAGAAGTAGAAGAGTAGATAGTAGAAGACGAAATGCTGCCACCATCCATTCATGATTATTACATACAAGACAAGGAATGGAACTTGCCTGTATCACAAAATTCTCAAAGGATGTTATCATGTTCATTATTAGTATGTTCCCTCTGTACCATGTATCAACTCCAAACATGTACTCATTAAAATCTTGAAACCACAGAGGCTTTCTCACCTCAACTCAAAGCTCTAGGGAACAAAGTTAAACACAACTTAAATAATAAATTCATAATTATATTTCACATGAAGTATCATAATTTAGCAATTCAATTAAAATGTTCCAGTTTAATATGCAAAGTGAGTCATCATCCAAGAATTCGAGAACACTACAATTGACTGCCCCTGATCATCACACAACATATGTAAACACGACCAAGTCACCTAAATGTTCAACTCACCGAGGACTGAGTCTAAGTTGAATAGAGAGGGGGGGGGGGGTCTGTAGCTTGACAGAGACTGTCTCGCCCCCTGCCGGCCGACAGCCTCCCTGCTAGGGACGTCTTCTCTGCTCTCGTCTGCTGTTCTGTCTGTTAAATGCTTCTTGCTCGATAGTTCTCCGAGTATTTATTGGGGAACCTAGTAGCTAACTCCGCCCACAAATAGATAGCCTCCGGCACTACCAAGCCACTCCTTAAACGTCGGCATGTTTGAAGGCTACCCGGCTCCAATTATACGCTTAGCGGAAGCAAGGTGAAATTCTCATGATCTGACCTCAGGTCACTTGGGGTCATTAACGCTTTGAGGTGTGAGATCTCAGGCAGACAACTGGCGCCTCTCAGCTCCTTGTCTGTGACTCATATTCTATATATATTTTAAATAAACTAACCCAAACACTTTTACAGTGTTACATCTCCCCTTCTCCCCGAAATAAAGTTTTTGCAACACTGCTAAAGCAAGCTAGCTGTGTGCAACAACTTTATTAACGAAAAAAAAAATACATCCTAGCTAAACAAATATACATCATCCTACTCTAAAAAATGAAATATATAGACAGACGTCCATTGTCTCTGGCTGGGCGACGTCACTGCTTGGTTTTGTAGATAATCCTGTACCACATTTCTTCAACACAACTGCCTCCGTCGCTTCTCCGTCGTTAACGCACCACAACACTTGGTCAACCCGAAAGCCGTTACTACTTGAACTGAGCACAGGACCGTGGAATTCGGTTGTCCCAGCTGATCTGTAATTGGCCCTACGTCAGTCACCATGAGAGACGTATATTGGGGTTCTTCACAGCTATAGGGACTACAAGTTTCGAGACCTTCATATAGTTGCCAACAGTAGAAATCCCATCCTACTCTTCTTCCTCCCTGTTGCTCCAGCACGCCTCCTTCAGAGAGCTACTTCTGACAGCCACATCAAGTCCGCATGACACAGGAAGAATCACTCAACAGAGCTACCTGCTTGTAGGAGGGGCGGCCAGTTAAGGCAAACGATCCTGTCTTGCAATTACGCTCCATGCAATGATGCTGACACCAGCAAGGGACACTAGGCATCATGTCTCACTCAGCTTGTCTTATCTTCTCTTCTTTCTTCTCTCTTCTTTCTTCTCTCTTCTTTCTTCTTTCTTCTTCCTTCTTTCTTCTTTCTTCTTTCTTCTTCCTTCTTTCTTCTTTCTTCTTTCTTCTCTCTTCTTTCTTCTCTCTTCCTCCTCCCATGGGTCTTAGACAAGCGACCAGGGGTCCATTGGGGTCTGTCCGTCCTGGGGTCCATCCTGGGTAGACCGATGTTGGTGGGACAGACTGGAGTCGTTGTTGCTCCTCTTCCATCATTACTGGGTCGTCTGGGGTCGTCTGCAGAACGACCTGGGGTCCACTGGGGGTCCGTCCGTCTTGGGGTCCCCTGGGGTCCGTCCGTCTTGGGGTCCCCTGGGTAGACCAATGTTGACCGACCGAGAGGGCTGTATCTCGGGGGTCCCCTGGGGTGATGGTGGTGGTGGTGGCCCTGACATCCAGGTAGGGGGCTGGTCGTCGTGGTGGTGAGGAACGTCCCTGAGTGTGGTACACAGCAGCCGTCTCTCTCTTCTGCATATGCGTCGCGCCTCTCCTCTGGCTCCCACCTGTGGATGAACATAAAGGCGACAATACCCGTGTTCCATGCTGTTGTGTGACCCTGTAGTTTGTATAGGGTTCACACAGTCCAATTATAAGCTCTCCTCCTGGCAACAACTACACTTAAATTTTTTAAAATAATCCAATTAACACTGAATGATACTGACTTGGTGGAACATAAGACAGTAACAGAGGAAAGTTAGAGAAGAGAGAATAAGGTCATCACTACTTTTAACTTGTCACAAAAAAAAATCAAAACTAATAGACAAAACACTAGCCTAAACTTAACTGTACCGTTCCTAATCTTAAGTACATAAACCGCCGTTACTCCCACCCTTAACCTACAGCCACCTACGTGACCCAGAGTGTTTCCCTAGCATCTCCGCCGTTCAACAACTCCAAACTGTTGCCACCCCTGTGACCAGACTATCTAACGTCGAGCGTCCCCAACGTGAAGTCTACTGACATACTAAGCCTCCCCCTAGCATGCTGTACAATACCAGTACACCTCGGGTTATTGCGTTCAAATGGAGTAAAACAGTCGATCGCAATAATCTGAGCAGAACCACCACTAAATTCTACTTAAGAACTACACCTGCCACTCCCCACTGACCTGGAGACCAGCGGTGGCTGGGTGTCCCCCTGGGACATGCGAGGTCACCTGTCACACTCAGCTGACCTCCACTACCCACCAACCGCTAAGTTCCCAAATCACCAAATCTTATCACTAACATTAATCACTACACACGCAAGTTCTGGTGAACATTCCCTGAACACCACAAAACTCACAAAATCACTAAACACAACACTAGAGAATCACTATCTCCTAGCCTGAAAAAAAACTCGCTAAATCGCGAAAGTAAAACACCTGTCAAGATCTCCCTGATAGCGCCTGAGCGGCAAAAAAGACACGTGGGACTGAACAATGTTAAAAGAACACCAACTACCTACAACATTGTTCAACACCGCTGCCAACATTGTAACGGGGGGTGGGGGAAAACAGCTCTATCTTGTCCATTATTCCACCCCCCAGTTAACTAACGAGGCCGGGGGAAACAGCTCTCTCTAGTCCGTTATCCCGTCCCCAGTTAGCTAACTATTCTAGAGCACCTCCAGAGTTCCTAAGGCAACCTCTCTTGTTCAACACCTTGTAACCTAGGTATTTGGCTACCTAGGTGCTAAGACTACAAGGCGCCGTCACTTGATCAGTTACCCGAAACTCCAGAGAGAACTCTAGAATACAGAATCACTGCCACAAACGTATAAGTGAAAACGAAAGGAAAGAAATGAATAGTGAAGTAATTAGTGAGGGTTTGGGGTGAGAGGTAGGGAGGTGGGAGGAGCGAGGAGGGTCATTAGTTGAAAGTGAGAGTTTAGAGAAGGGTGGAGGGAGAGGAGTAGATAGGTAGAAGGCGAAGAGTAGATAGTAGAAGTAGAAGAGTAGATAGTAGAAGACGAAATGCTGCCACCATCCATTCATGATTATTACATACAAGACAAGGAATGGAACTTGCCTGTATCACAAAATTCTCAAAGGATGTTATCATGTTCATTATTAGTATGTTCCCTCTGTACCATGTATCAACTCCAAACATGTACTCATTAAAATCTTGAAACCACAGAGGCTTTCTCACCTCAACTCAAAGCTCTAGGGAACAAAGTTAAACACAACTTAAATAATAAATTCATAATTATATTTCACATGAAGTATCATAATTTAGCAATTCAATTAAAATGTTCCAGTTTAATATGCAAAGTGAGTCATCATCCAAGAATTCGAGAACACTACAATTGACTGCCCCTGATCATCACACAACATATGTAAACACGACCAAGTCACCTAAATGTTCAACTCACCGAGGACTGAGTCTAAGTTGAATAGAGAGGGGGGGGGGGTCTGTAGCTTGACAGAGACTGTCTCGCCCCCTGCCGGCCGACAGCCTCCCTGCTAGGGACGTCTTCTCTGCTCTCGTCTGCTGTTCTGTCTGTTAAATGCTTCTTGCTCGATAGTTCTCCGAGTATTTATTGGGGAACCTAGTAGCTAACTCCGCCCACAAATAGATAGCCTCCGGCACTACCAAACCACTCCTTAAACGTCGGCATGTTTGAAGGCTACCCGGCTCCAATTATACGCTTAGCGGAAGCAAGGTGAAATTCTCATGATCTGACCTCAGGTCACTTGGGGTCATTAACGCTTTGAGGTGTGAGATCTCAGGCAGACAACTGGCGCCTCTCAGCTCCTTGTCTGTGACTCATATTCTATATATATTTTAAATAAACTAACCCAAACACTTTTACAGTGTTACACCCTCAGTACTGCTGCCGTCAATCTCAGGGTCCACACAGTACTGCTGCCGTCACTCTCAGGGTCCCCTCAGTACTGCTGCCGTCACTCTCAGGGTCCACACAGTACTGCTGCCGTCACTCTCAGGGTCCACACAGTTCTACTGCAGTCACTCTCAGGGTCCCCTTAGTACTGCTTCCGTCACTCTCAGGGTCCCCTCAGTACTGCTGCCGTCACTCTCAGGGTCCACACATTATTGCTGCCGTCACTCTCAGGGTCCCCTCAGTACTGCTGCCGTCACTCTCAGGGTCCACACAGTACTGCTGCCGTCACTCTCAGGGTCCCCTCAGTACTGCTGCCGTCAATCTCAGGGTCCACACAGTACTGCTGCCGTCACTCTCAGGGTCCACTCAGTACTGCTGCCATTACTCTTAGGGTCCCCTCAGTACTGCTGCCGTCACTCTCAGGGTCCACACAGTGCTGCTGCTGTCACTCTCAGGGTCCACACAGTGCTGCTGCCGTCACTCTCAGGGTCCACACAGTACTGCTGCCGTCAATCTCAGGGTCCACACAGTACTGCTGCCGTCACTCTCAGGGTCCACACAGTACTGCTGCCGTCACTCTCAGGGTCCCCTCAGTACTGCTGCCGTCACTCTCAGGGTCCACACAGTACTGCTGCCAACACTCTCAGGGTCCACACAGTACTGCTGCCGTCACTCTCAGGGTCCACTCAGTACTGCTGCCGTCACTCTCAGGGTCTACACAGTACTGCTGCCGTCACTCTCAGGGTCCCCTCAGTACTGCTGCCGTCACTCTTAGGGTCCACACAGTACTGCTGCCGTCACTCTCAGGGTCCCCTCAGTACTGCTGCCGTCACTCTCAGGGTCCACACAGTACTGCTGCCGTCACTCTCAGGGTCCCCTCAGTACTGCTGCCGTCACTCTCAGGGTCCACACAGTACTGCTGCCGTCACTCTCAGGGTCCCCTCAGTACTGCTGCCGTCACTCTCAGGGTCCACACAGTACTGCTGCCGTCACTCTCAGGGTCCACACAGTACTGCTGCCGTCACTCTCAGGGTCCCCTCAGTACTGCTGCCGTCACTCTCAGGGTCCACACAATACTGCTGCCGTCACTCTCAGGGTCCCCTCAGTACTGCTGCCGTCACTCTCAGGGTCCACACAGTACTGCTGCCGTCACTCTCAGGGTCCACACAGTACTGCTGCCGTCACTCTCAGGGTCCACTCAGTACTGCTACCGTCACTCTCAGGTTCCACACAGTACTGTTGCCGTCACTCTCAGGGTCCCCTCAGTACTGCTGCCGTCACTCTCAGGGTCCACACAGTACTGCTGCCGTCACTCTCAGGGTCCACTCAATACTGCTGCCGTCACTCTCAGGGTCCACACAGTACTGCTGCCATCACTCTCAGGGTCCACACAGTGCTGCTGCCGTCACTCTCAGGGTCCACACAGTGCTGCTGCCGTCACTCTCAGGGTCCACACAGTGCTGCTGCCGTCACTCTCAGGGTCCACACAGTACTGCTGCCGTCACTCTCAGGGTCCACAGAGTGCTGCTGCCGTCACTCTTAGGGTCCACACAGTGCTGCTGCCGTCACTCTCAGGGTCCACACAGTACTGCTGCCGTCACTCTCAGGGTCCACTCAGTACTGCTGCCGTCACTCTCAGGGTCCACACAGTACTGCTGCCGTCACTCTCAGGGTCCACACAGTACTGCTGCCGTCACTCTCAGGGTCCACACAGAACTGTTGCCGTCTCTCTCAGGGTCCACACAGTACTGCTGCCGTCACTCTCAGGGTCCCCTCAGTACTGCTGCCGTCACTCTCAGGGTCCACACAGTGCTGCTGCCGTCACTCTCAGGGTCCACACAGTGCTGCTGCTGTCACTCTCAGGGTCCACACAGTACTGCTGCCGTCACTCTCAGGGTCCACACAGTACTGTTGCCGTCACTCTCAGGGTCCACACAGTACTGCTGCCGTCACTCTCAGGGTCCCCTCAGTACTGCTGCCGTCACTCTCAGGGTCCACACAGTACTGCTGCCGTCACTCTCAGGGTCCACACAGTGCTGCTGCTCTCACTCTCAGGGTCCACACAGTACTGCTGCCGTCACTCTCAGGGTCCCCTCAGTACTGCTGCTGTCACTCTCAGGGTCCACACAGTACTGCTGCCGTCACTCTCAGGGTCCCCTCAGTACTGCTGCCGTCACTCTCAGGGTCCACACAGTACTGCTGCCGTCACTCTCAGGGTCCACACAGTACTGTTGCCGTCACTCTCAGGGTCCACACAGTACTGCTGCCGTCACTCTCAGGGTCCACACAGTACTGTTGCCGTCACTCTCAGGGTCCACACAGTACTGCTGCCGTCACTCTCAGGGTCCACACAGTACTGCTGCCTTCCGATATTTCATGTCGTCATCTCTGAAAGCTGCAAACTGGACTCGTGATGGTTTTCCAAACTTCAGATTTCATATTTCTGGCCAAACTGCCATCCCTAAGATTAAAGTCCAAATATTATGTCCTAAATCCTCTTCCTGGAAGTCTTCTGTCTTCATGTCACAGTTGTTTGAATTTCGTTCACTAGTGTTCGATACCATATGAGACCGACAAATGCACACTTTCACAAATATATTGTATTTTATTCTTGGGATGAAATCATATATTTCACATATTTTTACTTGCTGCAGAAGCTTTCATTTTTCCATCTTTAATATCCTACTTCTTCTCTCTTCTTCTTGTTGATAGTAGGTGCAGTTTGCATGAAGGGTTTGTCCTGCCGATGACTGCACCAGTACTGATGTTGTTGGACGCGTTTATGTTGAAGATGATCGGAGCTACCAAGGTGCTTGTTGCTTTGTGCTGTAGATAGAGGAACGGTGATTAAAACAGAGGTGTGTGTTAGAGGGAGACTTGCCGCACCGTAGGGCGGTGTGTTGTGTTTATGGCGTCAGCTGATCCTTGGTGTTGCGACGAAGCATTTGTTTTCTGTGTTTAGCTGTTGGTGGCGCCAGGTATAAATGTGGCGCGGGTCAGATGTGACCCAATTTGTTGGTCGATTGGAGATATTTAGCCAGTGCTTTGACTATTTGGTATTTTTCTTGTGACGAGTGGTCACCGCCTCCTAATATATGCTCGATGGTGAAGGTTATTTTAAGTGCGATAAAGACTTGTTTGAAATTTACTCTGGCACTATAATGTCGGAAGCAGTGCAGGAGATAGTGTTCGACTGTTTCAGGCACCTGACAGTGAGTACAGAGTTCGTTGATGTCTGTTCTGTACTTAGAGCTGTCTGCTGCTAGTTTGGTGTGTCCCAGCCTTAATCTGGTCATCGTTACATCAATTTCTCTGCTTTTATATCGGACATGTTTCCAAGTTTCCCATTTCTTTTTAATGGACCCATAGTGCAAAGGTGAGCATAACGTTTTCCAGTTTGTTGCAAAATCCTGGGATATGGTATCTTTGAAGGCTCCTTTACGTGCAACATGGGGAATTGGATGACGGGTGAGGTGAGGCGTGTCGTGCATCGCTTTGGCTAGTTGGTCTACAAGTTCATTATGGAGAATACCACAATGTGCTGGGACCCATTGGATAGAGGTGTCATAACCGTTCAATTGATGTTTGTGAAGAAGTTGAAGGCATGGGTAGACAATCTCCTTGCATGTTTTCGAAGAGTACGAAATTGCTTGAATCGCGCTCTTGGAGTCACTACATATTGTATATATCCCAATTGGTAATGTTGTGATGATTTGGAGAGCTTGATACAAGGCATATAATTCCGCTGTGAAAATAGATAGTTGGTTTGGTAACCGCCATCCCTGCTTGAGATGGTATTCCGGTATCCATACAGCGCAAGTGACCGAGGGTACGTTGTTCATGAAGATGCGAGACCCATCTGTGTAAATCTCTGTGGTATTTGGGTAGCAATTTTTCATTGTTGAGACAAAGACTGAGGCTATGGCTGAGTTTGGTGCAGATTTTGGAATGTTGTCTTCGAGTTGTATTGCTGTATTAGGAGTTGTATAAAGCCAAGGTGGAATGGGGGGACAGGAAGTTGGGTTTCACAGTTTTGAAGTAGGGAGAGGTCTATATTGAGGTTATTTGTAGCCTGTGTGAGGAAAGGTTGCGAGTGAATGGTTGGGGCGCGGGGGTTATATGGGTTAACTGTTGGGTTAATTTTTATCTGTATGGGTGTGTCTGGTGAGCAGTGGTACAGAGTGACAGATAGTTGGCACACATAATGTCTCGTCTGGTGGCTAGGCTTGTGAGGCCTGTTTCCCCGTAAAGTCCGAGGATTGGAGTTGAACGCATTGCGCCACATATAAGTCGCATGGCATTATTTTGTATGACCTCGAGGCTCTGTAGGTTAGTGGGCGCCGCCGACGCATATGCTTGGCAACAACAGTCTAGTTGGCTGCGAATGTAGGTTGTATAGAAACGGAGCAAGATTTTATGGTGTGCTCCCCAGGTGGTGCCAGTGAGGGCTTTAAGTATGGCGAGTCGGGGTTGTGTCGTCTGTTTAAGGTGTTGAATGTGTGCTTTCCAGGTAAGTAAGGGGGAGTCTAAGCGCATGCCAAGATATTTATGTTCTCGTACGTGTTGGATGGGAGTGTTGTGTATTGTGAGGGTGGGTAGATGAAGTAGTCTTTTTTAGTGAAAATCTGATAGCAGGTTTTGGTAGTACTGACTTGAAGGCCCCATTGTTGTGTCCAATCTATGAGGTGGTCCAGTGCTGTTTGCATTGTAGAGACTGTATTTGGTAGGGCATTGTCTGAATAATACAATGTTAAGTCGTCGGCGTACGCCGAGAGGTGAACAGGATGGGTGTTTGGCAAATCTGCTAAGAATACGGCAAATAGG
The DNA here is from genome assembly GCF_040958095.1 of Procambarus clarkii. Lineage (NCBI taxonomy): Eukaryota > Metazoa > Arthropoda > Malacostraca > Decapoda > Cambaridae > Procambarus > Procambarus clarkii. Next base: position 10,372,233 of record NC_091182.1, on the reverse strand, counting down.
GTTGGGCTTAGTATTGAGCCTTGTGGAACACCTGTTTGTATTGGGATGCCATCGGAAAACTCGCCTTGTATAAAGACTTTGGAGGTCCTGTTTGTGAGATAGGACTGTAACCATAAAAGTAATCTTCCCTGTACGCCTAAACGTGCAAGCTTTGCGAGGAGGCAAGTATGAGGAATGCTATCAAAAGCTCCTTTGAGGTCTAGGTAGACAACAAGACAATATTTACTGCTTCTGAGAGAGGTGCGGATTTCATGTTCAAGGCAGAGTATTTGATCTAGCGTGGAGCATTGCGGTCGAAATCCAGCTTGGAGTGACGGTATAATATTGTTATACTCTAGGTACCATTGGAGGCGAGTATGTACTAGCCTTTCCATGACTTTACTGAGGCATGATAGTAGGGAGATAGGTCTGTATGACGCAGGTTGGGATGGGTCTTTTCCTGGTTTAAGGAACGGAAGAATAATACTGGTCTGCCATTGTGAAGGAATATTTCCGTGAGTCCAGCATAGATTGTAATAGTTTAGAAGAGTGCTGTGTGCAGTCGGTGGAAGATATTTGATGAGCTCATATGGAATTCCATCCTCTCCAGGCTCCTTGCCAAGAGGTAGGCGGTTTAAGGCCAATCGTAGCTCGCTTAAGGTGTACATGTTGTCGACGCCGAGCATGGGCAGCGGTATGGCACGGTCAATTTCTTGTCTGAGGGAGAGTTCTTGGGCATGAAGGAAGGGTGTTGAGAGGGTAACTTTGAGGCATTCAGCGAGAACACTTGCACGCTCCTGAGGTGTTTGACAGAGTGAACCGTTGATCATCAGGGGGAACGAGGGGAATGTTGGGCGACCTTTAATGCTGTTAAATGTAGCCCAGACTTTTGAGTGCGGCGTTGTGGGTGTGAGGCTATCATAGAATGTTGCCCATGATGCTCGTTTTGCTGATAGTATAGTTTTTTTGGCCGCTGCTGTAGCCCGCCGGAGATTGACCCAGTTCTGTAGGGAGGGTTGACGTCTTTGTTTTTGAATGGCTCGTCGGCGTAAAGCGACTGTTCGTGCACATTTCGCGTTCCACCACGGTTTAAGTGGTTTGTTGGACCTATGTCCTGAAGTTTTCTTAAGCTTGGGTGGCTGCAGAATTTATGGCCGAGGTGATTGTGGACAGGCGCTTGTTAGGGTCTACTTCGTCTGTGTCTGGGAGGCGGACAATATCAGCCCATTTTTTCTTGTCTAGGTACTTAATGTTCCACTTGGGAAGCGTAAGCGGGTGGGTTGGTGGGTGAAAGTTAGTAAATTTTATTATGAGGGGTTTGTGGTCACTACCAATATCTGGTCCAGTATGAAACTGTAGTTCATGTTGAAAGTGTGCAGAGCCAAAGCAGATGTCCAGTGAGGCTTCATAATTGGTTCTGTAATTAAAGTAGGTTGCAAGGTAGGGCGGCGAAAGAAGAGTATATGGTGTAGTGTCTAAGTAGTTGTACAAATCGGTGCCTGCAGTATTTTGGGTACCTCTACTCCATGTGGGGTGGTTAGCATTGAGATCACCTGTAACAATGATCGGGTGTCGTAATTGGTTAAGATAAAATTCCAGTTCATTTGAGTTTATGGTGCCTCCAGGGTTGTATATACCCAGAAAGGATATGTGTGTACCATTATAAGGTATTAGGCATGCTAAAACTTCTAATTTACCGTTCACAAAATACGTTAGTGTTACAGGTTTACATGTCATATTACTTCGTGTTAGAAGGAAAATACCACCCCCCATACGGTTGGGTCTGTCCAGTCTCTGCATCTGAAAGTTTTTAAATACGGGATTTTGTTTGGGAGTGAGCCAGGATTCGGTGATGAATGCTAAGTCCGGTTTGGATGAGTAGAGGAATTGTTTAAGTTCTGTGAGGGATGTTTTGATGCTTTTTGCGTTCAAAGTCATGAAGGTCAGGGGAGCCATTTAGGATGTTTGGGTTGTGGATGTGTCTGTTTCCTTTGGTGCGCTCATAGTGGTACGAGTTGGATACCTAGATGTGGATGGGGGCTGTGTCTTAATCTTGGTACTGGTGGTTGGGGTTTGTGGCACGTCAGCCTGGGGAGTGGTTTTGGTGAGGCGCGCTAAGGAGGTAATTAGGAGTTTTTCCATCATCTGATCAAACAATGTGTGTCCAGCATTGGTAGCTTTATTTGGGTGGATGTCAGTGTCCGTAGCTGTTGATGGGGGGTCTGTTGGGTCAGCCTCAGGGGTGGGTTGTGGTACTTGGGCAAAAAATTTTGTTAGGAGTCGATCCAGGGTCATTTCCAGTGCATTTTCGATGCGAGTGACGATCGTTTCAATAAGATCATTTTCGAGGCGAGTGACGAGAGTTTCAACTAAATCAGGATTCAGTTGCGCGTTTTGTGAGAGATGGTTGGACCCTGGGGTTGCAGGATTGTCGGAGACAGGGATATCCGGTACAAGCGAAGGTTGTGGTTGAGTGTGAGGTAGAGGTTGGTGATGGGCTGAGGAAGGTTTTTTTTAATGCACTGCTGTATAGCAGGTTGGTGGTAGGGGGAACCTTCATTTTCGCTGCTGCTGCTACGTAAGAAGGACATTGTTTAAATGTGATGTCATGCTCGCCACCACAGTTTGAGCAGGTGAGTGTATCCGATGCACAGTTTTGTGTGTAGTGGGAACCAGAGCATTTCCCACATTTGATATCTTTAGTGCAGCCCTTCGAGGTATGGTTAAAACCCTTGCATTTAAAACATTGGGTGGGACGCGGAACATACACCTCTAGTTTGTGGAGGAAGCCGTTTAACCAAATCCTATCAGGGGAAACGTAGTCCAGAAAAGTAAGCAGGGCGGTGCCTGTATCACTCAGTTCTCCGTTCGTGCGTCGCATAAATTTTTTGATTTCATAGAGTGGGATGCCGTTTGTGTCGAGTTGTGCCTTAATGTCTTCTGCGCTGATGTCTACAACATGCCGGATTACATATTTCACTAATCTGTCTCCTAGTGGTTTATAGCACCTAACTTTGTAACCACAGATGTCAGTAATGTTTGAAATCTCCAGTTCCGCGCTGTGTTTGTGATCCACTGCGATCAGGTTCTTTAGTTTGTTTGGTCTGATATCGTGCACGTCGATTCCGAATTTGTGGGGAATGGCATTATATAGGATGCTTTGTGCCCTACTATTTCGGAAAATATTCTCATTTTCGCCCTCAAAAGCAATGATAAAGGTTTGTAAGAGCTTGGCCTACCTTGGTTGAGCGGTGGGTGTGGATATTGAGGCCGCGTGGCGTCGGCCTCATTTCTGTTTACCTCTGATAAATGGCGGCGCTTTGCCTCCAGTACTATGGTGTTTGCTGTCTATGAATTCTCCTTCGGGCTCCTCTTCTATGACCGGGTGACGTTCAGGATTCAATTTTGTGGTATGCAGTAGTGGTTTTCCAACATCTTCTAAGGTATCGTCGTTGGTTGTACGAGAGACGCCATGTGCGCCTCCAGCAGCCGCCATGACACCGGCCACCTCCGCGGGAGCTCACTCAAAACACACCCAAACACGACCGCGTCCAACACGCAACTCCCCCTGCATAGATAGATAGGTCCTACTTCAGTGGTGTGGCAGTAAACAATGCCAGGAAAATTATTTTAAAATATTTTGGCAAATACCATATAGTGATCCATTGGTACAGTGTGATACAATACATTCGTTTAATATGCCTAGAACGGACAAAGAAATCCCATTAACATGATGTATCAATGAAATAATCAGGAGGACCCGTGAAGAGGATATCCCCCTCGTGGCTCCTGTTGATCTTATCATTTCCATCACGTTAATGTGATGTCTTTGTACAGTGAAGAGAAGCGTTGGAGGTTGAATTCATAGACTACAGAGCCAGAGTGCCTGGGAGAATTGTGTGAATCTCTGGATCAGCTTCATTAAAGCCTCAGAAAAGCTAGAGGACTCAGTTAATCCTAGACAGCAATTATTTGACCATGTTGTGGTGTAGATGTATAAGGTGCTTGCTTGTTTGAGAGTACCCAGAGCATAGGTTCGAATTCTCCTCACGGCTCTTACTGATTTTCTCGTAATTAGAACAACAGTAGAAATGGCGTCTTATTTTACAGCTTCAAGGTCAAGCTTATCAAGGTCTCCCCAGGCCAGCTTCTGACGTTCTTCATGGTGCAACTCACAGCAGTCTTCTAACTCACAGGTACCTGTTTACTGCTAGGTAAATAGAGGCATCGTGTTAAAAGGAAACTTCTCAAGCGTCTCTGTACTGCTCAATATTGAATCCGGCATTTTTCGGTTGTGAACCAACTGCGCGTGATCAACTAGTGTTAACTGTGAACCACGTTAAGAGTTCATTATTTGTTCTTAAAGATTACAGGAGTTCGTTAAGATTAAGTTCGTTAAATGTACCTAATAACATTAAGTGTAAAATAAAGTGTACAATAAATGCACATCAAAAGTATACATAAAAATGTACATCAAAGTGTACATCAAAAGTGTACAATAACACTTTTGCTAAAATATTAAATAAAGAAGAAGTGAGGACACCTTCGTGTGGTGTGAGGGACGACGGCTTTCTTTTTGAAGTTATTTGGACTATACTGGACAAAAACATCGATTTATACGTTAAGTCTTATAAAAATCTTAAGTAAACTACAAACTTTTTTTTTACTTTGCTCCCCTTCAGGCTTCTGACTGAAAACATCAGTAAGACTAAACTTATGACATGTAAAATATAAACAGGAAATATATATTTGATGAGCCTCCCAGAACGATCACTGTATTAAAGATGCCGTCTAAATTCTTATTCCACTGGGAGGTAAAGTATATAAATGTCAACGTGTTATTTATTGTTGAATAAATATCTGTAAATAAGAGCTTAAGTAGAAGGGGATGATAGATCACCCTAACTCAGACAAAAAACAACCAGAAAGATAAAACGAAGAAACAGAAAACAGCATGTAAATATAAACTCGGGAAAACTACACATACGTTCCACCGTGTGCCTAGAACGTTGGGCCATTCCACCGCTAGTTTACGCCCCCCCAAAAAAACTATCACTACTGACTTATAGGCTATTCATGTCCATGCCACCTCTTGGGTGGCTTAATCTTCATCAATCAATCAATCATTACTAAACAAGAAACCATAGGCACAGGGTCAATAAGCGAGTCACCCAAAGTGGTGTGCAAATAATAATGGATCGCTTCATATAGTTATAATATATGATGCACCTCCGATCAAACAAACCAGAAGTCAACTACCAAGAGACCCCACTAGAAGCCAGGTACCTCATTCTTACCAAGAAAGGCATTAGAAGGCTGCAGATGATGAAACCTCCCATAAGGCCAAGAAAACAGAACCTCTGCTTCCAAGGAAGAGCATGCAGATTTCCCATTGTACACACAGAAACGAAAGTAAAAAAATCATAGCTTTTCAAAATAGAGCCCAGCAAGAAGAGGCAACCATGAACCGGGAAGGCGAAAGAAATCCTTAACCCGACCCAGACACCAAGGAGGCAGCGATGAAATATCGTTCCCGAACTCCAGCAAAAGTGGCTCCGCCAGCACTGTGACCTGGAGCGGTAGTATTAGACGTAAGATATACTGTTCAACAAATAACTAAGACAAAATGCCAGTTTTACCATAACCAAAACCGAAGACACGCAACAAGCAGACATGAACAAACGAAACGACTGCCAAGCGACCTCATACTAGCGCTGAGACGAGAGACTCAGGTGGGAGACAAAGAGACACTTGCGGGATATACAAATAGTGGCAGACCAGGCCTAAAGTAAAGGAGTGTACCAAGTTCCATTGACTATGAGGGGATTTCCAAATCTTCTTATCTTCAAAGCAGAATTCACCAAACGTTGGATTGTTTACCCACCAATAGGGAACGTGAGCTGGGTTTAGACCGTCATGAGACAGGTTAGTTTAACCCTACTGTTAAACTGAATATATTTCAATATATTCAATCATAGGCGTTTGACTATTACCAAATAAGAACCTCAAATACTTTCAAAGAAAAGCGTTCTTAGTATAAAACTTATATGATTACTACAAATACAGACATATGCATAGAAAGAATAATATTGCATTAATAATAGAATGATGAGGCCAAATATAAGGGGTAACAATGTGCCAAATAATAGCCTGAAAAAAACAGTAATATCCTTGCCTGAAGGGTAGCGTAGACCAGACCAAGTAGTGCACTTACAAGCACAGATGTAAATTATCGAAGGACGGCCATATTTGTGCTAGATTACAAGCTAGCTATCTTGATATGGAAATAATCAATAACATTTATGGATACATCTATATGAGTTTACAGAAATGAGGAAATATTCTGAAGAGGAGTTTCATTACGTTCTAAGCTGGTTTTCTAGGAATGCAACGTCGATGGAGCCTCTATCACCACAGAGGCCAAAAGCAAAGAGGAATCAACAGAAGCGGAGAACAGAAATACCTTGGCCATGGTATATCAGGTGCATATCTAATAAACTGGTACCAACTAGTGCAGTATAACAGGAAAATCACAAAAATCACTTTAATTAATAGGTAGGATAGGTATACAGCTATGAAATAGCTGTATTTGGTCTAGTGCATGACATGGACTTAGGCCTTTGTTTATGAGGATGGGCTGCATGAGCTGTATTCTGCTTCAAACCCTAGCAATAGATTCTTGAATAGATTCTAGAGTCCAGAATACAGGCGCCCGCTGTAGGGCATCTGTATTCTGGCCTCCGGAACTGTACTGGAACCCAGTTATAAATCATAATTTATTTATATGATTACCATTTAAGGAACGTTATTCATATAAAAATGATTTAGGTGCACATAATTAGCATCTGACTCTTACGGGACAATAGGCTTTCTGGACACACTGAAAGATATCAACACTTGTGATATCCACTTATCCTGGATATCAAAATATTTGTTTGACAAAAATTACTATCTCTAGCTAAGAAATACTGGTGAGTGGGAAGCACCACTTTAGCTTGTCCTGTGTTTCTGTTGAAGGGGCCTCCAGGGGCCATGACAGTCTGCAATCATAGGGGGCCTGTGCCCCCTATCACCTGGCAGGCCTCCATTGGCCTGGAGTTCTCTGGGATTGCTTCCTACCACGCGGTGGAGGTGGTGTTGATTGATATGCTCTGTGTCCCCTGTGGAATCTGTGTGTGGGGTGCAGCTGCTTGCCGGATGACGGGTGATTGTCAAGTTCGGCTCCCCAGTGATTTAACAAGATCTCGTCACGTGCTATGATGGGCGCTCATTCACGCTTCCTGGAGATGGTGGGCTGGTGACCCTCTCTGACCGTTGTGAAGCCACAATGTATGTAGCAGTGCATGGGATGCCTTTTGAATTCCCTGAGGATCTTCTATGTCGATACTTTGGCCGGTTTGGGCGGGCCCTACATGTGGGGATGAATCCCGTCCCTACCGGGAAATTGGAAAAGGGTCCTTTGTGGGACCCGCACTCTCGCCATGCGCCTCAGGAATCCTGTACCGGCCTCCATCATGCTGTTGGGGTTCTCGATTCGAGTTTTTTATGCGAGACAGCCTCTGACATGTTTCAGGTGCGGCCTACTGGATCACCTGGCCGCGGGGTGTGAGGAGCACCGGGTCATACCTGTTAACCTCTTCCGGGAAGAGGATTTTCCCGTTGTCGCCCCGGACCTGTCTCCAAGTGCTGGACCGTGTGATGATTCCCTGCCGGCTTCTGTCTCGGTGATGAGTGGTGGTGTGGATGTTTACGTGGGGTTTGGGGCGGCCCCACCCCCCCGCTGTCATCCTCGCCTGCGCCGACCCTGCCCCTGCCGCCCCAGCCTGCCCAGTCTCGGCCGCCCCTGCCTGCTGCGTCCCTGCATGCGGTGTCTCCTGTCCCTTTGAATGTCCGCGGCGAGATGTCTCCTGCGGTGTGTGGTCCAGTGCCCCCGGCCGTGGAGGCTGCGGTTCTCAGGGGCCAGGCTTTGAAGGCACGTCCGCAAGAGAGTTCTGCTCGAACTACCGGCAGCCTGTCTCCAAGCGTTCGAGGAGGGTCCCGAGTGCGTCTTCCCTTAGTGGTGTGCCTTGGGAGGAGGTAAGAGTGTACGTTGATCTGGCGTCTCCCTCTGAAGTTGGTGGTGCTGTGGGGGGGCTCAGTGCTACCTCCTGAGTCGCCCCTACGCTTACAGCTGTTGGCTCCCCAGGGTGGGAGGTTGCTCCTGCCGAGTGGGACCTCATCATGGTCTTAAGGAAGGATGTGCGTCAAGGTGCCTCTGCTCCTGTGCCTGGTGGCAGGGGGCCCTGATGCGTCTGTGTCCTCTGCGGGTCTCTCCAGTGTGCAGCCCTGTGAGAAGCCTCGTAAGAAGCCTCGTGTGCAGGCCAGTATGAAACCCTGTGCGCCGCCCAGCGTGGCGCCTGGAGCGTCTCCCTGTGCAGATTCCAGTGCGAAACTCCCTAGTGTGGACCTCTTCCTTGTGATCGCGGCCGACGGGGGCGTGGTCCATCAGTGACAGTGTTTGGACCTCAGTTGGGACGGCAGGGTGCGTCCGGTCTCGTGGTGCTTGTCAACTATTTGGGTACCGAGGTTAAAGGAGTTTATATATGGGGTACCTGATTGAATGCTTCGGCTTGTGCGTCTTCTGGTAGACCGGTGTCCGATGACGTCCAGCTGGTTTGGGAGGCATACAATTTGCACTTCCCAGCACAGGAGCTTCCGGACAAGTATCGATAGTGCCTGTGTTTGATTGTATGCTCCCTGTCAGTGATTTTGTTACCGTGTCTGCGGTTCTATGCATGATTTGTCTATGTGTTAGGTTTCGCCCTGTTGGGCAGTGTGCTTGTTTGTTCTGTATGCATTTTTTCGTTGTGCTGTGCTGTTTGTGTCCTGTGTTTGCTTTGTTTTTTGTAGTTTGTGTGGTTTCTAGGGCTGTTGGGTGTGTGTGCGTGTGTGTTTGGCGGGTTCTGAGTGTTCAGGTGCTTGTTTTGTTTTGTTTTTGTTTTGCATGTGTGGGTGTCATTTCTCTATGTTCTTTCCCGGTCCCTGCGCGTACCGGTTACGTATTCCTGTCTGTCTTTGTTTTTTATCCTGCTTGTGTGGCCCTTCAGGCTGGCTTGAGTATCTAGTTTTGTAATAGTTATTTTGTACCATATCATTTCTGTGTTTTTTCATGTTTCCTGTTGTATGCTTGTTTTTTTTCAGTTTTGTGTTTCTTTTCTCTGTTGTTCTCATGTGTTGTTTTGTGCTTTATGGATCACTGCTTGTGCGGGTTTGCCAGGATGTTTTTATGTGGATTTAATGTGCTTTATCAATAAAAAGAAAAAAAAAAGGTCCTTACACTAGGTTGTTTAAAGCAGCAGCCATCCTCCCCTGACGCATTCATAAATTTTAACATACTGTGAATTAAACATTGGTTTGTTCTCATATATAAAGGAATATTATTATAAATAGAAATTATGTGTACAGTTAGGCGTAGGTTAGGTTAGGTTTGATATTTACATTCTGTTCTGCATATATGCACAATATATGCGGCAAGATGTCTCCTAGGCACAGGTTAGGTTAGGTTAGGTGTTATGTTCTGTTGGTGATTATTTGTATTGGTAGCACGTGGGTGAAGCATTTACAGCATTGTGGTTCTAACAAAATTCGTCACTGAAGCACTTGTTCCGAAAGTGTTCGAACGTCAGCAGTTGTGAGTCATGTGTAAACCAGTTTTCATTCATAAACAGGGGGTTTGGCGGGTGCATAGACATTAAAATTAACTACAAATGTGCATGTCCAGCTGCAAAATGTTCCATCAGCTGAGATATTCTCACATTAATTTCTGGAAATTGGAAACGGAAAAATGCCGGTTGATCTGACCTCTGCACGAATTTCATTGCCTCATAACTTTTGCAATTTCGTGACGTCAAAAGAAGAATTAGTTGAAAAAGTATTTCCCAATATTCAAACCAATTATAAGGATCACGATTGGCTTAGTGAACGAGCTATTCTTGCGGCCCATAACAAAGACGTCTACAAACTTAACAATATTATACAGTCTAACATTAAAAGCGAGGCAGTCACATACAAGTCCCTCGACATTGTTGTGGAAGCAGATGAAGTGGTTAATGATTCAACAGAATTTTTGAATTCAGTCGATCTGCTAGGGATTCCACCGCACGTACTGCAATTGAAATTCGGCGTGCCAATTATTATGTTGCGAGATATCAACCAGACAAAGCTTTGCAACGACATTCGGCTTGCAGTAAAAAAATAATCAGCAACATCGTAGAAGTAACAATCTTGATAGGACCTTTCAAAGGTGAAGATGTCCTGATTCTTCACATTCATATGATTCCAACGGATATGCCATTTCAATTTAAAAGATTGTAATTTCCAAATCGATTGGCGTTTGCAATCACCATCAACAAAGCTCAGGGCCAATCTTTTGAATTTTGCGGTTCATATCAAGACATGGATTGCTTCTCACATGGACAATTATATGTTGCGTGTTCTAGAGTCGGGAAACCAGACAATCTCTATATCTCCACAGACAATAGAACAACAAATAAGTATTGAATACCCACAAGCACCGTGAAATTAAACATATTAGAAACGTGCACTTTTTCTTTTCTTTCGTTTCCATTTAACCAGACTGAGCCACAGCAACGCGTGGCCGGGTACAGCTAGTATCTGATAAAATTCCTATTTTGAATGAACAGCATGTAAAAATTTATGAGTGCATCTTTGGGGTCGACCACTGGATGGAATAGACTTGATCTGAGGTTGGGTTGGCTCGCGGCACTGGTACTGCCTGTACCTTACATACCACTAGCCTACACGAACCACAAGGCCCTTCCCTGTCTTCTTCTCCCTCCAATTCCCACTCTCAACAGGATTTCAACATTTATATATTTCCTACATTATTATTTTTAGGAAACTAAATTTTTAATTATGTATAATATTTATTACACCTTTTTCCCATAGTGTATATGTATTGCAGCAGCGTAATACCTCTCAGGGTTTATAACACAAATCCCGTCAATAATTCTGGTTCAAGTCAGCGCGGGCAGCTCTTACCTCGCGGGGAAGCAGACAATGGAACATGAGAGCGGGAGATTCAAGTTTAAAAATAATTTACTTTTAAAAAATAAAAAATAATTTAAATTTAATTAGAGCACGAAAATGACAGTTACACACCCTGCCTTACAGTGAGCGGTGCCTTGTTTAAAGGTCTTTTTACACTTCTTATGTCCTTGGGGCTATAACGAAGGCTTGTTCGATAAGTAGCATCTGATACCGTAGAGAATGGATGTTGACATTAGGCTTCAGTGTTACAGCAGCCATTATCTAAGTGTGCCACATCCACGAAACACTGCCTCAGTCACTTCCTGCTTCTCTCTGATACTCTGAATAAGGAGGGGTGGGTTATATCCACTTGTTGTAAGTCAACCATTGTATTTATTTTATAACTTTCCTTAAGTTTATTGGCCTTAAGCACAACACCAATCAAATGAACACTGAGAAATAAAGTGGTTTATTTGAGTTTATGAAGTGAACCACATGTATAACAGTTTACAATAATGGTGAACTTGATTTAGTTTACAGTGAACTAACTTTCCATTTCATAACTTATTCTCCTCCACCCCCAGAACGGTGATTACGAGGATGACCGCCAGAACTATCAGCAGAACGAGGTCGCCTGCGATTATAACGCCGCCTACAGTGGTGCCCTTGCTGCCTTGGTCGAGCTTAGTTAGGACTGCTATTAAGTTTCTTGCTGAACAGCTCAAGAAAGTGACTCTGAGTTCTGTTATTTCAATTATTCTTTTGTGTACCTCTCTCTGCTTCACCCTTCATTCTCTTTTTCTCAGACTTTCATCACTTCTTTACATACACTCAAACATAATTCTTACCTGCAAAATTAATAAATACTGGCAGAGAATATTTGTTTAATTTATCATCATAATTATTGAATGATATTGTATGTTCTATGTTTCCACGGATCCAGAAGAAACGTCACAGTTAATATACTCTTGAATTTATCTCATTCCAATATTTAGGTAAATTATATTATGAGCTCTGTTGAATATACTCACCGAAGACAGTGATGCTCCCACCCTCATCAACACACCCTTGATGAAGAGGACAGTTCGTGCGCTGTGGTCTACAATGTCTTATAAAGAGTCGATATATATTTAGATTTTGTTCCTATAATCTTAAGTGATTCACAGAAATCATTACAGTTGTGACTGGAGTGAAGAGGTGAATAGCAGCAAAAAACTTAAATTAGGGATACTTGTTTTGGTTAAACAAATAATATAAGTTTAGACCGAGGAGAAAACAATTCTAAAGATAATGTAACTAATTATATCATGAAGTTAAAGATTTGCAGTCCTTTAGTATTTTGCACCAACAAATTCAGAGACTTGCATAGACCAAAATTACTCTGAACACAAAGGTTGTTCTTTTCACCTGGGCTCCAGGAGACTCGAACCGCGGACCCCAGGTGTGTGAAGCCAAAGTTCACAAAGATCATGTACCACACATCTTATTATATTAGAATTTAAAATTCTAACCAACAAACCATATCTTTAGGACAGTAATTTCTTAACAATTCCAGGTATCCAGCGAGAAGTATCCTTGCTTTCTTTGCAGACAATTTGTTGTATTATATAATGTAGACCTGCTTTATCATTATATCAGTCCATTGTCCTAAAATGAAAGTACTTAGAATATTATGTGGTCGAAAGAATAATTATGTCGTGGAGACCACTAAAAAGTAAATTGTTATATTATTGAATTTGGATAAATCAAAAAGCTTTTATATATATATATGTTGCTAATAAAACATAACCAAACCTAACCAGCTAGGCCTCAGGTACTCTATGAAGCGCAAAACACTACTTGTAAATGTTATATATGTACTTTAAGTTTGGTTTTTAGTTTTAGTTTTTTCTGTACTATAAAGTTCAAACAGTAGCCTACTGGGGCACCATTACTGCATATTGGTAAGATCGAACACATAGTTACAAAAAAAATACTATCAAAACAGGATGATGAGTTCCATTAGACATCACTGAATATTTAGATGCATTTCCAAAAATTAAGTCTGTATTTTCGACAAAGTTTCAGAGGAATATTGTGTGAGATATTGCAATGATTAACTTTAATATTGCAATGGTTAACTCCGTTATTTGGTATTCAACGTTCATCAAGTTGGGTATCAACAGACTCGGCACATCGAGGGGTATCTCACGATGTCATTGGATATGACCTAAGACATCTGGATGTACTGCAATGGATAATGCCGGGGTCTGGTACGAGGAGTCAGGTACTCCCTCCCCAGGGTAGAAATTTTAGAGTGAAGTGTGTGTGTGTGTGTGTGTGGGGGGGGGGGGGGGGGGGGGGTTCAAGACTGGCCTCCCCAAACCAAATGTCATTGGATCTGTGACTGCAATCCCCCCCCCCCCCCCCACCCCTTCCCCCTCGGTGACTAGTTTGTCACAAGCACTACTTCAAAGCCTTTTATCCTCTCCTCAAAAATATATTGGCAATATTGGAGTTGATTTGAAGCAGCGTTTGGAATTGACACGGCTGGGGCATCAAATCTGTGTGGACTTCATCCTTCACTTTACACCTTGATGAAGAAAGATATCCCAGTTATGTTTCTTATCAAATGCATGTTACTTGTTGCACTTAACCTGTTCTCACGCATCTGACAAATTACCCTCCAACATCGACTTCATGATAACAGAAAGCTACAGCTGGTTCCACAAAACTTCATTCTAGTGAGAAAAAAAAAGATGCGGATCAATCATTCACACTGACTTGGAATGCTGTGAAGAATCGTGCATTCTGTTTATGCAAAACTTCATGTTAATTTGAGCTTCATTTCCCATTATCTGCCTCTGGAGACAGTGGACTTGAGCTACGAATATTCTTCACCTTTGGCCATTATCAGAAAAAAATACATTAATATGGCCCAGGAAAAGCTTCAAAGTGTTCAACAAAGATGCCATAATTTTATAATGAGAGCTTGCAAAGATCTTCCTATATTGCATTGCTACTATTGCTGAAATGTTAAAAAAGGTGACGAACTAGTCACTATCGTATACACTAGTCGGGCGCCTGACAGCTGGGTGGACAGCCCTTCGGATTCGTAGTCCTGAGGGTCCAGGTTCGATCCCCTGTGGAGGCGGAGACAAATGAGCAAAATGTTTGTTTTCGCCCTGATGCCCCTATTACCTAGCAGTAAATTGGTGCTAACCTGCGAGTTAGACAGCTGCTACTCGCTGCTTCCTTGGGGGGAAGGGGCGAAACAAATAGAAGGCCTGGTCGAGGACCGGGCCGCGGGGACGCTAAGCCCCGAAATCATCTCAAGATAACCTCAAGATGTGCAGCCTTAGCTGCACACGGCCACCATTTTCAGAACTTCCATTAGTTCTAGCTGACAACTTTAACCTCAGTGAAATTGAAAACCAGTGGCGTCTACTGTTAACCACTGACTCGTCCAACATTTGTGAGGGACAAATTTTAGCATCTGAATCGTCATCTTAGACCAGAGCAATAATACCTGTCAAGAACTCTGTGGAGAGCCCATGCTGGTTGTGAGATTTTTTTTCTTTGACAATTATCAAAAGAATTAAGTCCTATTGATGTTACGTTAATCGTAACTACCTCGCAAGAGAGGCAGACCTTAAACAGCAAGAGCTGCCAGTGGCAGATATTTAATCTTAAAGCCTAAGATCATAGGACCGCGGGAACAAACCGCCAGGCGAAACCACATGGGTAACACCTGTCACTTAACACCTGTCACACCTGTCGCTGGCTCCTCCTAGTTAACAACTAATAAAGGGTAGCCGACGGATTCTCACTTCTTATTTATAGAAGTGTGGTGCTGTGCAATGGACTCGAGCTTTAGATACAGACTTAATATGAACATAAGCAGGCAAAGCGTTGCAGAACATAAAATGTGGGGCAGTAATATTGGAAGGTTTGACGTAAACGACCGTTTTCTATAACAAACAATTTATTCAATTTACATCAAACAATTTACATCAACACCTGGTGAATTCACTAAGTGGCGGTTACTAATTATCTTTAATTAGCTACGAGTGCTTAATCACTCTGTCCGCAGACAGATCTGATCAGTCCAACGAATTACAGCAGCTTAATTACAGCACAATTGACTCCGATCATAACAGACCGTCAACCCCTTACGTTAATCAATCAATTAACGACAGCTGGTTAAATCGTTAACACTACGTTAATCTTCACTTGACAATTCCTCCACTGCGTGAACTTCACTGTGACTGTTGCCTTTACACGTCTCTATGTTAATCACAACAATGTTCAACGAACAAGTGACCTCGTTAAGTAAATCGTGACCCCCGGTGACGTTAACTGACTTTAATTCTCACGGAATCCTTCACAGTACACAACGCCTTCCACTAAGGACAAACTTGTCTACGGTTTACACACGGTACAACACAGTACATCCTTGCCACTCACGGCAAAACTTGTAAATGACTTGCCCCAGTACATTATCCACCAATAATTCACACTTTACCACAACACAACAGTAAAATTTATAACCAAGGGAAACCTCCCTGTTACCACTTTCACTGCTGAAAAAGGGAATCAAATTACAGTAATACATACGTGGCCAATAGAAAAAATAGAAGCAAATAACTCACTTTACTCCACCTCTGAATGTGTCACTAGGTGTCCTCACACACGTCAAAAATCACAGTTGGGCCCAACCTCAACTTGATGATGGCAAACAGGGTAGACTCACACGTCTCCAATTCCCATACACTTACCAGGTGGTCACAGGGACAGAGGACAGATGGAACACTGGGGGCGAACCCAGCTTCAGAGTTTTATTACCCAAACGGAAACAGTGTACTTACATCAATCAGCGGGCCCGCAAGACTCCCTTTCACTCAACACCCGTCAACCTCACACTCCCACTGCTGCTGCTGGATGATGACGTAGGCATCCTCACTTCCTACACGTAGTCAGGTGGAGCACAGGGTCCTAGACCACGGGGTTAGCTCCACACACAGAGACCAGGGTGGCGTGACACACCGGCTTAGGCAGACCAGGGTGCGCGCACAACAGCAGGGATGCGGTACCACACCCATCCACTTGACACGGTACCCCAGGATACGACGGTACACGGTGTTACACGGTACACGAGACCCGAGACGGAGTCCTTCACTACTCATTTGTTTTACTCAGCATTTGAACTTTTAAGGTTTCTCTCATAACACTGAAACCTTCTCTAGCATGTCTCACTGCAGTACCTTCAAGCACAGATACGATAGACGGCGGATGTCACTTTCGTAGTCCGATAATTAACGCCTCACTCAGTCCAGTTGCTCTAAGATGGCGTCCCACAATTACGTGGCTAGATGACAAGTTCACACGGTTCGGTACAAGCACCTTTCCGACTACCGGATTCTTACGCACGGCACACGGAAAGATAGCAAGATGATAGGCGTGACTTTAGTAACGTTGCAGGCGGTATTTCCCGATGCTTGGCCTAGCAAGGGAAATTACCTCCTCTGACAGCAACGCTCTAGGTAAGAATGTCTTTTCCCGCCAAGTCTGCCTCTGAGGTACTATGCTGTACCCCTCAGTGTCTTGGCCAATCACGGTTCAGCATTCCTGAGGCCCAGGAGCCTTGGCCAATGGCGTACCTGCCTCATGACACTACCCCCTCTCTCACGAGGTGGACACGTGATAGGGGGGGGGGGGATGGTCTACGGCCGTTAACCCCCCATACCTCCCTCTCTACACTTGACGTACAAAATTTCCCTGAAATCAACTCCCTTCTGTAATTTCCTTCACAGACCTGATACAGCAATCAGAATGACATCAATGGCTAGCAAATGTCATGGGATGTCCAACGACACCCAAAACGACTGTGGAAAAGTTATATTCAGAAAGTTGAATCACGGTGCACATCACTGGTGCACTATGCAATTTCGTACTTAATTCAGTGCACGAGAGAGCAGGAAAAATATGTCCCTTGACACTGGTAACCTCGCTGACTTTGCATTTAAAATATACAGTTTACCAATCAGTAATGTTGAACGTTTTTTTTTCGAGAGTAACATCTGTGAAAACTAAACTGATAAATGAAATGAGACTATAGACCTTTTGACGTATTTCTATCAAGAATTAATCAAGAAGAAAACTGGACTTGTTGCTCATCATTTGGACCACCTATATATTTGCTAAAATATGATTTTGCAATGTACACGAATGAAGTTGTGGATGCAGAAAATCTTCTCGATAATAATAATGATAAACATTGTTCAAATGTGAAAACGTGGAAGGCCTCCACATCCATAATTATGTGTTTCTTGTGGTGAATATTGGTGGTCATATTGGTGGTATCATATCGCATTTTTCATTAAATACATGCAATGATAATATTAATGTGACCAATAAAATTGTGGAGTGTTGCTCTATATATTATTTTAAAAACCGTATCAGTAATATTCAAAATATTGGGATACTTTTATTACAAATTCACTACTTTTAGTCCTGCTTGCTAATTTCAGCAATTCAGATCTGGCACCCCTGACCCTCCCGAGTGCCTCAAGACTCTCAATCGGACGCTAGAAACTGTAGAAGGACTACGCTGTCCCTGTGAGCTCGGGGCGGGCCGGTCTTTTCTAAGTTTAGAGGCACAATATTCTTAGTCAAAAAGAAAGAAACCAGGCCCCGAATCCCTGTTTCGCTACAAATTCGTGTACAAATTAGATTTTACATTATATGAGAAGAAGGAATTACGTCGCAATTCGCCGGTCAACAAGGCGCCGGCCACATGTGTCTTCCGCATCGGTTAGCAAGCAGTGAAGATTGCTAAGTAAGGATTCACATGTAAGCTTCAGGAGCGTGAGTAGTGATCGCTTACTGGAAGATACAATAAGAATCGCGTGTACTCATTTGCGAATTCAGTGATAAGACTCAGTCCATGTGAGTATAATTGGAGAGTGATTGTTCAATCATTTGAGAAACAATCAGGTGTATACTTCCCCAGAAGCGTGAATAGCTTTTGGGGCGTAAGCGAACCATTTGGTATTTCGAGTATGTGAGGGCGAGGAGGGTGTGCATTATCCCTCACTCCAGGCTGGGTGTGTGTTCTTGTGTGCGTGTTCATGAGCCGCGCGTGCCACAAACAGAAAACGGGAAGAGTGGGCGTGGGGTTTCTAAGGTAAACACACCACCACCGTGTTGAGAAATAATTATTCCTCAGTAAATAGAGATTGTTGAGTGATTGATGCATTTAAGCTGGAGCTCTGAGGATTGTGTCTGAGTGATAGATCAGCTCCCGTTGTCCACCACCTAGCACCTAGATTTAACATTGATAATTTGATAGCTGGAGGGGGCACTCTATCCAATACTGTTGATTATGTATTGGGTGCCCTCGCTATAATCCTCAGTCTACCCGGCAGCTGAACATGTCATCAGGATCCACTGTAAATGAAGTGTGTAAGGTGAGATTGCATGTAAGTACAGAATCCCGGGTATTGTTTGAATAGTGTGCACACGTATATGTTTTGGTAATTAGTAATTACCTAATATCAGATTATCATAAATTAACCTTGCAACGAGATCTCTGTGTCAGGATCCAAAAAGATTGTAGAAGTGTTAATCTGTCTGTTTGACAGCTCTTAATCTTCCTGGACCTGCCATTAGTGGAGTGACAGGTGTCACTCCAGGAGATGACAGAAACATGTACGGGGCTGCCGGGCATAATACACCCAGACGTAGTAACCCATCAGCTGGACAGAAGACGGTATATCCGACCGCAGGCGCATCCCCAAGGTAGGAATGTTCGTCCACCTTCCAGCATACCTCCCGAGGAGATCGTGTTCACCCGCACGCTGACAACAGCACCATACCTCCCGAAGTAACGCAGGAAGAGGTCTTCAGGGAACTCCAGGGGCGCCCTATGGACACTGACATAAGTCAGGGCACCACTACGATCCGAAATCGCCACAGAGCCGGCATCACCCGGCAACGGCAATGTACGCCCCTCGTTCCGACGGAGGAAGTCCCGGTACTCCTCCTCCCTCATGAACTTGAGAACAACCCGGCGGGCTGTAACAAGCTCAACATCGTAGATAGCCTCCACCGGGATACCAAGCATGTCACACATAACCATCTCGATGTCCGGATATCCAGCCTTACTAGTGAACTCCAGGCCCACGGAGTTCACACGCACAACAGGGGGAAGATGGCCTCCCATGTCAGAACCGCCACATCAACACACAGCTAGGCAGCAACAAACTCTCTTACTCTTCCTGGACCTGCCATTAGTGGAGTGACAGGTGACTTATTGTGTGTATGAACAATTGTATTATAAACACATTGAGTTAGGACTTGTTTAATATCTGGTTACAGGAATTGTGGAGATTGATTACTACGGTTGTCTTAGTGGTACGTAAGTGGTGTAATTAGTGGTTGTCTGTGTGGCACGCTATATTGACATTGATTCTTATTTTTGTGAAATTATTGGGTATTGTATTGTGGTGCAGTGCAACACCTTGCTAGAGGCTTGTCTGGGTGACAAGTGATGATTAATTCATCTGATTAATTATTGAAAGCCATTAAAGTATTGACTGAAGTCATTAAGGTAATTAGCAAAGTGATTTGATTATAATTATTTGGGCACTTGTCTGAGTGATTGTGTCATTAACTTAACTGTTGACTGTCTATGTGACAGTAATTAACATAATTCTTGGTGATTAATTAACTTTGATTAATTTGGTAATTAATTGTTTGTTTGTATTTGATTGATTGCCATCCAAGTGACGTGTGTTAACGTAATTAATTAATTGTCTGAAGAATGTCTTAGTGACAAGTCTTGCATTAATTGATTGAATGTCTTTGTGACATTGGTTGTTAAAGTACTAACTTGTGTTTGTGTTTTGTGGTGATTGTCTTTGTGACAATGTTCATGTTTCATTACATGTGTTCATGTCATGTGTTAGTGAAGTATTTGCCAAGAGTGTTCACGTGACTATCCAGATTAGTTCACTGTTATTCTGACCGTCCAGTGGTTGATACCTTGTGACTCTTTATACCTATCAGGTGGTGGGTCTGGAGACCTATTCAAAGTGGTGTTCGACAGCTGTTGATTTGACACTCATGATTAAAGTAACGTAATGTGGGTGGCTGTGTATTAGTAAGTTATTGAATAAACCTATTTTTGCTAATTACACTTTTGGTATCATTCCTCATTTTGCAGTACTGCCCCACCTATTCAACTTACCAGTTGACTTTAAGAGTGTGTCCTTGAGCTGGTTCAGGTTCCAGCCCCTAACCCCAAATCACTGAATATAAATTCGGCTTGAGAACCCTGCCACTGCCAGCTAGACTCACTTGCAAGCGAGTCGTAGAGTGGACGACCCAAGTGAGGAGGGATCAGGGACTGCTGGTGGAAGGGAAGACCGCTTTGGTTAATCTGTCTACCTGTATTTCAACTTAGATTCAACAGAGTAGAAGTAGTTGTTAAACCTATGGGAAAAATCTTACTGAAGCGACCATACGAGTCATAAATACTCATACTCCGCCCAAGTAAAACAGAAACAAGCATCACTTAGTGGGCCAGCCAAAGGCTAAGGCCCCGCGCAAGAATATCTTTGCAAAAAAAAATCTCTACCTTGAGTATCGGACCCTTGGCATTTTGCTCACACCGCTCACTTTCTGGATCCCTAATTTCACATCTAGCTTCCCAGCGTCGTTGACTATGTGTTGGCAGTGACTCCCGAAGTGAACCTCCTACATCTGGCATTCCCAGTGTGGGCTAAGTAATTTCAGCTTAACAATAACAGTAAAAAGCCCCATAGCCGGAAGTAGAATATTCCATATTGTAAGTGAATATATTAATTTAAAAAAGAATTGGTGGCGCTGCTGGATGACCGATTCCTTGCAGAGAAAAGAATACCATTAGTTTGTGAATTACTTCTAGTGGAGAGCAGGCCAGGCATGAGATTACAGTGAATGTGGGGGATGCATTGTTAAGATACATAAGGTATGGAATATTTCCTTTACTCTCAGTTTAGCTTACTGAACATAGCGTTTCTGCCTGGAACAATGCGTGTTAGTGGCTTTGCAAGAATGTTAAAACACCAATCTTATGTAATCGTACATTGTACCATTATACCTTCGTGTAAATAATATTATTAATAATAAAAATAATAATAATAATAATAATAATATAATAATAATAATAATAATTATTATTATTATTATTATTATTATTATTAATATTATTATTATTATTATTATACTAGCAGTACCCGGCCACGCGTTGCTGTGGCTCAGCAACGCATGTGCGTTGCTGAGCCACAGCAACCTTCCCTGTCCCTTTGACCTCGCCACCATTCTCTATTACCCCATTCCCCTCGTCCCCACCATCCCAAACTCCCTCGTCCCCTTGTCCTTCTCCACCATTACCCCCTCTGTTGTCTCCTAATCCTCCCCACCATCTCTTACTTCCGTCCAATCGTCCTCCCCCCATCCCCCACTCCACCATCCCCTCTTCCTTCCCAATATACCCCACTTCCCTGTCACTTTGTTCTCCCCAACCAATTGTTACATATCTAGTATAGCATGTGTGTTGTTCTTACATGCAACAGATGACACTATTTTTCAAGAAAAGCATAGTTTTACTTGTTACAGGAGCGGCTTCTATACTTATACTTACGAAATGAACGGTATGGTAAAAAACACAGCTCTATTCCAACCCAATGTCTCACAAAATAATTCACTAAAAAATTAAATAAATCGAAATCTATGAAAATAAAATTTATCAATGCAATCGGAAACATTGAAATGGAATTCGTGACACTTTTGGTATAACGTGCATGTTGCTATTATGTGCAACAGATGGCGCTGTTATTCAAAAACGCATGTTTTTACCTGTCACAGAGGTGGCATCTATATAGAAGGTATATAAAAAGACGCGCCTATTCGAATGCAACGTTGTGCCAAAATTTCAAAGCACTTGGTAAAGAACTTTCAGAGATTATAGCGTGTGTTTCCTTTACGTCCAACAGATGGCGCTGTTTTTCAAAAAAGCATGTTTTTTCCTGTTACAGGTGAGGCATGTATATAGTAGATGTATAAAAAGACGTGCCTATTCGAATGCAACGTTGTGTCAAAATTTCAAAGCAATCGGTAAAGAGGTTTTGAAGATTTCTCTCACATGAAAAACACATGAAAAACCCAGTTTTTTTCAGAAAAAGCATGTTTTTTTTACCGTCACAGACGTGACATGTATATAGTATGTATATAAAAAGCTGCTCTGATGCAAATGGAACGTTGTGTGAAAATTTCAAAGCAATCGGTTAAGAACTTTTGGAGATTTTCAACAAACGAACATTTCCATTTTTATTTATATAGATAACCGTGCTGGTCTGTAGAGTGGGCAGGCAATCCGTACAAAGAATGATAGAAAATTCTTCCATCACTACTTCAGCCCGTTGAAGGGGTAGCGGTGAACTGGTCTGGCTTTATCCCTCGCTTATAGCACCCGTACCATAGTTCACATGATAAAGGTTAACATTCCCTTAAATGATAAAGGTGAGGTCAACATTCTACTCACCGCCTGAGGCAGCCCATACTGCTGACCATAATCAGAGGCTACCCTTGCTGCTGACCATAAGCAGAGACTACCCATGCTGCTGACCATAAGCAGAGACTACCCATGCTGCTGACCATGGGGCTGAGGCTACTCATGCTACAGACCATGAGCAGAGGCTACCTTTGTTGCTTGCCATGTACAGAGGCTACCCTTGCTGCTTGCCATGTACAGAGGCTACCCTTGCTGCTGACCATGTGAAGAGGCTACTTATGCTGCTGACCATGGGGTTGAGGCTACCCATACTGCTGACCATGAGCAGAGACTCTCCCATGCTGTTGACCATGAGCAGAGGCTACCCATGCTGCTGACCATGAGCAGAGGCTACCCATGCTGCTGACCATGAGCAGAGGCTACCCATGCTGCTGACCATGGGACTGAGGCTACTCATGCTGCTGACCATGAGCAGAGACTCTCCCATGCTGTTGACCATTTGAAGAGGGTACCCCATGCTGCTGACCATGGGGTTGAGGCTACCAATGCTGCTGACCATGAGCAGAGACTACCTATGCTGCTGACCATGGGGTTGAGGCTACCAATGCTACTGAACATGTGCAGAGACTACCTATGTTGCTGACAATGGACTCGGATGTTTCGGCATCTCCACCACACCACATCAAATCACCAAGGAGAGGTACTTTTCCCTTTAACAGTGCCACAAGTGTTTCCAACGCACTCACTACACCAGAAGGTTTACACTTCAAGCAGCGAGGTACAGCATTTGAGCCCAAGATCACCACTTCAGGGACTGCCAGGGGACCAACCAACACTGCATACTGTGCGTCGGAGCCCACATCCCCGCCCCCTCAGGAAAGCTAAAATGAAGAAAATGTCTGAGGTGAGGCAAGCATCTGAGATGACCAGCCCCAAAACACGATCTACAGCATCCTCCAACATAGAAGCAGCTGCATTCCCAACATTATGGGGAAGCAGTGCATCCGCACTTCAGCCTACTGCTTGGGTAGAAAATATTTAACCCCATCCACAACCTCAACCGCTGACGTATCCATCATTAAAATTTGTAATTAGTACAGTTATTTTACTACTTCACCTTGTGGCCAGGCTTGCTGGGTCACACAACAACCTGTTCGTTATTAACATTAACGTGTTTATTGCTGCAAATGGATTGCCAACCGTCAATAAACTAGCTGACTGGCTTAATTACTGCTCTTGCATCTGTAACAGCGACCCTATCTCCTCATGTTTTTGCGACTGATCCTGCAATGTCGTCACCGATTGAACATCTTTTAACTCTCATTGCAGAACCTCTTGATCCGGTAACACAGTCAACAGAACCTCCAGCTCCTGCAACCCAATTCCCAGCACCTGCAGCCACCACTGTAGATGATCCTGGAGCTTCATTATCTGAAACACCAGCCATCTCTTCAACTGAAGCTGCAGCACCTGATGTCTCTAATCTAGACAAAGCCTCTACATCATCATCTGAAGACGAATTGTCATTAAATATATCTATTTCATCTGTCACCTCGACAGACTCAGTTCCTCCACCCTTATCTTCAGCCCCAGACCTTCAGATCTTGAGCCCTCAAGAGCAAGAAGGACTCGTAATTCTCGTAAGTACTAGAACTCGTAATTCACTCCAGAGAGTAGAAGACTCTGTAGCTAAAGTGGCAACTCTATCTATTTCCGACAACAGGCATCTTATCGGTCTTTATACAGATCATAACAGCTGAAGACATCTGTAGAATGTATGATATTTCTACACTTAGTCCTGAACTTGTCAATCCCATATACTGAGAGTGACAGTACCTGCAGCAACACGACAACCAGAAGTCAAGCATAGAAATTGTCGAAGACGACGAAAACAGAGTGAACTCACACGAATGAAGATACCTAAAGAAGAATGAATATTCTCACCAGAATGAAGAAATAATTCTGCACCACCACAGCTCCCCCATCAAGACCAAGCGTTGCCAAGCCTGTTACACAACCGGTTGAGTTATGTCATGGCTTTGTCTCTACTACTGCAATGCCTTCTCTCCTCCAGTTATTCTTCGCCAATATCCACTTCCCACTCGCCCGCTGGGTATCTTGCCTATATTTAGTTTTAATTTTAATATATGGTCTGCAGTTTTTGTAGTTACTTGGGCTTGACGGTAAAGGGACAGTCTCGCTTCATGCAGGTCGGAGTTCAATCCCCGACCATCCAAGGGAATGGACACTATTCTTACTCCCTGTTCCATCTTAAATCCTTATCCTGATCCATTCGAAGTGCTATATAGCCATAATGGCTTGGCGCTTTCTTCAGATAATACCCTTCCCCTCCCATAGTTCACATTTATACAAACCATGACATTGACTGTTAATAGATTTACTTTCGATTAGTTGATGGTTGAATAAACCACGATTTATTCAAATTTTTATTTGTAATTTGTTGAGTTAAAATGCAACAGTGTGCATTATAGATGCTGAGTATTCATTTACGCGGAAAGAGCTGTCCTTACGTGGAATGAACTACGACATTTAAGTCCTGCTAATCATTATTCAATAGACTGGTAAATCTACATCTAAAGATGAGTTTGTAGCTTGCTTCCACAACTTCAATTCCTAGTGCGTTCAATTTGATCACTATAATGACAATTACTAAATTTTTCTAGTGTGTCAATGGCTAATTTGGAAAGTTTGTTTACATATGTGTTGTAACTCATACCTCTCAAAACTGGAAATAGTCTTGTGGAACACCAATGACCTTACTCCAGCCTCGTTACTAACTGATCTCCTACATCTCTAGTGGTCTCACCAGGAACCGAAAACCCGCAGCTTGTCAACGGTCTTCCCATTTTTCCAGCTAAAGTTTATGTTTAAGTATTGTCTGGTCATTTTAGCTTCCGCTGGTTTACGATTTCATTGGTGACAATATGTTTGATCTTGCATCATGGGTGCACAAACGAACAAATCAAGCCTACGGACACAAAAAGGTGCACACATACACACTCACACACACACACGCGCACACACACACATACACACACACACACACACACACACACACACACACACACACACACACACACACACACACACACACACACACACACACACACACACACACACACACACACACACACAATCCAAGGAACAAAAAGCGAGTTATTTCAGCAAATACATGATGCAGAAGAGAGACAGAAACAGGATCTTATGCTCTATATTCAGGAAGAGATTAGGAAGGGAAGAGAGGACTGGGAGAGGGAATGTGCTCGGATCACAAATGAATTAGGAAGGATTAACAGCATGGCTAAGGACAGAGGATTAGTGGGAGATGGGTTAGTGACTGCGGTTGGGATGGAGAATCCCCATGGGACGGGCTACCAGCATGACAATGAATTACTAAAGAGAAGGACCATTATAATACACGGGTTATTCAAATCTGGGGCACCAACAAGACAAGAAAGGATAGAGACCGAAAAATATGAATTGCATGAGATATTGAGATGTATTGGAGCAGGAATGGCAGTAAAAGAGGTTGATATCAGCCGCCGGGTTGGACCTTTCAATTGTACCAAGAATAGACCTGTTCTGGTGCAAATCTCCAATGAGGAGGCTGTGGAGTACATAATGAGGAACAAGCACTTACTCAGAGGCAGTGAAACCCATTACAATGTGTTTATTGAAAAGTTTATGACGAAAGATGAGCAAATAGTCCACAAGAAAAGATGGCAAGCACGACACCATACCCTCTCAGGTAGCCTCACCTCCTAGGTCACCTCCCAGGCCACCTGCCAGGCCACCTCCCAGGTCACCTCCCAGGTCACCTCCATGGCCACCTCCCAGGTCACCTCTCAGGCCACCTCCCAGGTCACATCCTCCCCAACTCAGCCCTCCTATACCTCCCCCCTGCCTCAAACCCCCCTGCCCGTTCCACATTTGCACTTCCCCAACAACTCCCCTGCCCCTGCTACATCCCACCTGTCAACGACCCCAGTGGGTTAAGCCATGCCCTCCCCAAACCCACCTTCCTATCCCCCCCCCTACCACCCCCTCCTACTCCCCTGCCCCTTCTACCCCATTGCCTTCACTTCCATCTGCTCCATACCAGCTTCCAATGCACCCCCTCTTCCACTCACCACCAAACCCCACCAAACCCTCACCCCTCCTATGCACCTCCAGCCCACATTTAACCCCCTCACCTTGTGACCCCCTAACACCTTCCCCCATCTCCCTCTTCCCCCTCTTCTACCCCAAAATCCCCACCTACCCCTGATTCCCCCCTAACTAATACACCCTCTCTTCCACTCCCAGCACCCATGCTCCATTCTCCTCTCAGCCCTCTGCCTTCAATATCCCTCTCCCCCCCCCCAACCTCTCAACCTCTATCTGACTCTCAGTCTCACTCTATTTCTCACCCCTCACCCTATACCATTTAGACTCTCCCTAACTTTCAGACCCATTATGCCCTTCCTACCCCCCTAGATGCCCAGACCCCATTAGCCTACCAGGCACTCCCAGGCACCCCCCAGAAACCCCCACAGCTCCCACTCGCCCCCCAGACACCCCCAGTACCCCCCAGACCCCCGGTGAAAGGGGGAACTCTGGCACCAGAGTTTCCAAGAAGATTCTAATGGTTTGGTACACCAATGCTGATGGGGTATCCAATAAAGCAGAAGAGATAAAAGAAAGAGTTAGTGAGGCAGACCCAGACATAGTGGCAATAGTTGAAACTAAAATAAATAGCATGATCTCGGATGCAATCTTTCCAGAGGGGTACCAGGTGGTAAGAAAAAAAAGGACACAGAGACAGGGAGGAGGAATGGCACTCCTAATAAAACGGAAATGGAAGTTTGATGAGCTGGAAAATCCGGGTACCAATGAAAGCACGAACTCCATGCATGGAACTCTGACAGTGGATGAGAAGAAGATTGTAATCTTGATAATCTACAATCCCTCACCAAACAGTACAAGACCCAGGCAGGAGTATGAGGACAGCAACAAGGCATGTATAGATGAACTGCAGAGGGCAGCAACTATAGCGCATAGAATGAAGGCGAAGCTGCTGGTCATGGGGGACCTAAATCACGGAGAGATAGATTGGGAAGCGAGGAATCCCCATGGCGGGGAGGAGACCTGGGGAGCGAAGCTGGTAGACGTTATTGACAGGAATTTCCTAACACAGCATGTGAAGGAAGACACTAGGGAAAGAGAAGGGGATACGCCCAGCCTATTAGACCTCGTTTTCACCCAGAATCTAGAAGATATCGAGCATTTAGAACTTGAAATATCACTAGGAGCTAGTGACCCTTGTGTCCTAGTCTTTGACTACATGATGGAGCTTACGATTGTGACCAAAGGACAAGAGGTCCGAGTAAGAAGACTTGATTACAGAAGAGGGGACTACAGGAGGATAAGGGACTACCTGGGAGAAGTGCAGTGGGAGGAAGAAATTAGAGGAAAAAGAGTGCAAGATATGACGAACCAAGTTATATGGAAATGCAAGGAGGCTGAAGAGAGATTTATTCCAACAGTAAAAGAAAAAAGCCGGAGGGAATATAATAACCCATGGTTTAATAGACAGTGTCAGGAAGCAAAAGTGAGAAGCAGGAGGGAGTGGAGGAAGTACAGAAGACAAAGGACAGAGGACAACAGGATGAGATGTAACAGAGCTAGGAACGATTACATTAACATAAGACGAGTGTCGGAAATAAATTATGAGAATGATATTGCAATCAAAGCGAAAAAGCAACCTAAATTACTACATAGCCATATAAGAAGGAAGATGTCGGTAAATGACCAAGTGACAAGACTGAGGAAAACAGAAGGGGCATATACAGAAAGCGACAAGGAAATCTGCGAGGTACTGAATGCCAGTTTCCATGGAGTGTTCGCAACCGAGCCTGAGTGGCTCCTATTGTTAGAAGAGATTACCCTAGATGAAAGACTATCAGATGTCTTTCCTGTAATAGGACCCATTATCACCACACCAGAAATAAATATCTCATTGATATTCCCAGAGTCAAACTTAATCTGTGTAAACACTCTATGCAAATAAAGGGACCCAGTCTATGGAACTCACTTCCTAATGAATTGAAAAGTTGTCCAGCTTTTGCGTCATTCAAAAACAAAACTAAAAAGTACCTAATCTCATCTGCACAGTTTTTTTTACTTTGTTGCTTTAAAATTGCACTGTATTTATTGCTGCCCAATCTCCCTATCTTTATGTACCCAATCCGAACATCTTTACCATAGTGATCATTGCTGTCTTATATGTGCTATCAATCTGCTGTACGGTATCTGTTAATCTTGTTTAAATTACCAATCAAGTTGTCAATGTAATCAACCAGAGCTTTAATATACTAATGTGCTTTAATATACTTACTTATATTACTTAATATACTCTCTCATCTCATTTTTTTTCTTGCAATGTTTCTGTTATCATTTTATTAATTCTGCTAGAATTTACCTACTTAAAATTATCTGTTAGATTAAGGACCTGCCCGAAACGCTGTGCGTACTAGTGGCTTTACAAGATTGTAAATACTATGCTATGTATTCTCTCTAACCCAATGTACCTTCTTGTATATAAATAAATAAATAAATAAATAAATAAATAAATAAATAAATAAATAAATAAATAAATAAATAAATAAAGATATAGAGGTGACAGCAGAGGAGGTAATGAAACAGTTGACAACACTGGATGCAACTAAAGCGGTTGGACCAGAAAAAGTATCACCATGGATACTTAAAGAGGCAGTGCAGGCTCTCAGCGTGCCTCTGGCAATGATCTTTAATGAGTCACTTATGTCGGGAGAATTGCCCAGTTGCTGGAAGGAGGCAAATGTCGTACCGATTTTCAAGAAAGGTGATAGGGAGGAGGCACTTAACTACAGACCCGTATCACTGACAAGCATTCCCTGCAAAATACTTGAAAGAATAATTAGGCTAAGAATTGTTGAGCACCTGGAGAGCATTGGGTTTGTAAACAAGCACCAACATGGGTTCTGGACAGGGAAATCATGCCTAACAAACCTTTTAGAATTCTATGATAAAGTAACAAGGATAAGGCAGGACAGAGAAGGCTGGGCAGACTGCATATTTATTGACTGCCAAAAGGCCTTTGATACAGTACCACACACGAGATTGCTTTACAAACTTGAGAGGCAGGCAGGAGTAAGCAGAAAGGCCCTAGCATGGGTGAGGAACTACCTAACAGGAAGGAGCCAGAGGGTAATGGTAAGGGGCGAGAAGTCGGACCAGTGAACAGTAACGAGTGGAGTACCTCAAGGATCGGTGCGGGGGCCCAATCCTCTTTTTAATTTACGTAAATGATATGTTTACAGGATTGGAATCATACATGAAAATGTTTGCGGATGATGCAAAATTAATGAGAAAAGTTGTGACAGATAAGGATTGTAAGATCCTCCAAGAGGACTTAAACAGGTTGCAGAGATGGTCAGGGAAATGGCTACTGGAGTTCAACACCTAGTAAATGTAAAGGTATGGAAATGGGATCAGGTGATAGACGACCAAAAGGACAGTACACAATGAAGGGGAACTGCCTGCCTGTAACGATTCGAGAAAGAGACCTAGGAGTGGATGTGACACCTAATCTAACTCCTGAGGCACATATAAATAGATTAACATAAACATATATTGTGCTAACATATATAAGTGCTATTTATATAAAATATAAATAGCACATATAAACAGCAGCCTACTCTACACTGGCGAAAATTAGAACTTCATTCAGAAACCTAAGTGAGGAGGCTTTTAGGGCGCTTTACACTGCCTACGTGAGACCAGTCTTAGAGTATACCGCGCCATCAGGGAGCCCCCATCTGAAGAAACACATAAGGAAACTGGAGAAGGTTCAGAGTTTTGCGACGAGGCTTGTCCCAGAGCTACGAGGGATGGGATATGAAGAACGTCTGAGGGAACTGAACCTTACGACACTAGAGAAAAGAAGGGAGAGAGGAAATATGATAGGAACATATAAAATACTCAGGGGAATTGACAAAGTGGAAATAGATGAAATGTTCACACGTAATAATAACAGAACGAGGACACATGGATGGAAACTGGAAACCCAGATGAGTCACAGAGATGTTAGGAAGTTTTATTTTAGCGTTACAGTAGTGGAAAAATGAAATGCACTTGGGGAACAGGTTGTGGAAGCAAACTCTATTCATACTTTTAAAATTAAGTATGATAGGGAAATGAGACAGGAGTCACTGCTGTAAACAACCGATAGCTGGAAAGGCGGGATCCAAGAGTCAATGCTCGATCCTGCAAGCACAAATAAGTGAGTGCAAATAGGTGAGTACACACACACACACACACACACACACACACACACACACACACACACACACACACACACACACACACACACACACACACACACACACACACACACACACACACACACACACACACACACACACACACACACACACACACACACACACACACACACACACACACACACACACACACACACACACACACACACACACACACACACACACACACACACACACACACACACACACACACACACACACACACACACACACACACACACACACACACACACACACACACACACACACACACACACACACACACACACACACACACACACACACACACACACACACACACACACACACACACACACACACACACACACACACACACACACACACACACACACACACACACACACACACACACACACACACACACACACACACACACACACACACACACACACACACACACACACACACACACACACACACACACACACACACACACACACACACACACACACACACACACACACACACACACACACACACACACACACACACACACACACACACACACACACACACACACACACACACACACACACACACACACACACACACACACACACACACACACACACACACACACACACACAGGTAGGGTAGCGGCCGCCAGTGGGAGACACGATTAGTGAGGTCTGCGGAAATTCGTCAATTTCTCGGGACATTGAAGGAGTATAGAGGCTAGATCATAGTATTTGGCCTCTCGCAGTGTGTAGCTAGCAGGGTGCAACATAGCATTGTCATATTGCTAGCGATAGTGCGAAAAAACCAAAGTGGAGCTAGTGGCATCACCGGTGCATATACAGTGTGGAGGACCACGTGGAGCGACCTGACCTGACGGCCAGCGTGGGACGACCCGCCGTGGAACTGCCTGATTGTGTTTGTTGGGTGGTGACTGTGATCAGTGGTACAGTAAATTAGTGAACTGTAACACAACGATACAGTGACTGACTCCAGAGCTTTGTGTAGATAGAGAAGAACAGCCATCATCAATCTGCTAGAACTTAGTGAATCACCACGTGGGAGGCGACGACGGATCACCATCGTCATCAATACATCATCATTACTCATCTAGTTGTG
Source organism: Procambarus clarkii (assembly GCF_040958095.1). Lineage (NCBI taxonomy): Eukaryota > Metazoa > Arthropoda > Malacostraca > Decapoda > Cambaridae > Procambarus > Procambarus clarkii. The sequence goes on along the minus strand of NC_091182.1, from coordinate 10,340,211 downwards.
TGAACAGGGAGGCTGTCTGGTAGGTACCCATCTCTGGTCAATTAATCAGGTGTACAGAGTGAGGTAAAATATTATCAAATTCTTGTTCAGGATATCATATAATTTAAAATCTCAAAGTGGCTCATTTTAGGTAGAGGTTAACACTTATGGGAACTCGTGACACACACACACACATGCATGCACGCGCATGCACACGCACACACGCCCTCGTACGTATGCCTGCACACACGCACGCACACACAAATACACACACACACACACACACACAAACGTTCAGTCAGGAGAGAAAGGATTAACACCTTTTACCAAAGGGGATAAGACCTCACTATACTCCACCCCCCTCTTACCCCCCAGCTGACATGATCTGACCTGGTCGCCATCTCCTCCTCCTCCTCCCCAGTCTCCCACGTCCCCCATAC
>NC_091182.1:10332292-10334792 GCF_040958095.1 Procambarus clarkii | reverse complement strand
TCTGCTGCCTGTAGAAATAGATCCCACCTCCTCATCATGGGCGACTTCAATCACGGAAAGATTGACTGGGAGAACAAGGAACCGCATGGAGGCGAGGATACGTGGAGAGCCAAACTATTGGAGGTAGTGACAAGCAACTTTTTAACCCAGCATGTCGGAGAACCCACAAGGATGAGAGGAAATGACGAACCAGCAAGACTCGACCTAGTCTTCACTCTGAACGACTCCGACATAAGAGAAATCGGTTTTGAGGACCCAGTAGGAATGAGCGACCACAGTGTACTGGTGTTTGAGTACTTGATTGAAGAAGGGTTATTGAACTCGAGGAGGGATACCGAAACCAAAAGGTTAGCATACCGAAAGGGAAACTATGAGGGGATAAGAAAATTCCTAACAGATATAGCATGGGAAACAGAGCTCAGGGGAAAGACGGCCCAAGATATGATGGATTACATCACGCAGAAGTGCAAGGACGCAGCAAACAAGTTTGTCCCAGTCCAAAAGGAAAACAGAGAAATGAAGATGAGAAACCCATGGTTTAATCAAAGATGTAGGCTAGCTAAGCAGCAAAGCAAAAGGGCATGGAGAAACTATAGGAATAACAGGACACTGGAGAGCAGAGAAAGATACCAGAATGCCAGGAATGAATATGTCAGGATGAGAAGAGAGGCTGAAAGACAATACGAAAATGACATCGCAAGCAAGGCAAAGACTCAGCCTAAATTGTTGCATAGCCACATTAGGAGAAAAACAACAGTAAAGGAACAGGTTATGAGATTAAGGATAGGGGCGGAAGGATTCACTACAAATGACAAGGAAGTGTGTGAGGAATTGAATAAGAAATTCCAGGAGGTCTTCACCTTAGAACAAGGAGAAATTCCAGAGGTAAGTGAGGGAATAGCTAACCAGGAACCACTGGAAGAGTTTGAGATTACCAGTGGGGAAGTAAGGAAGTGTTTACTAGAGTTGGACGTGACGAAGGCTATAGGCCCAGATGGAATCTCCCCTTGGGTTCTAAAGGAAGGAGCAAGAGAACTGAGCCTACCACTCTCCATAGTGTATAACAAATCACTGGCAACAGGGGAACTGCCAGATATTTGGAAAGCAGCTAACGTAGTCCCGATATACAAGAAAGGGGATAGACAGGAGGCACTGAACTACAGGCCAGTGTCCCTAACCTGCATACCATGCAAGCTGATGGAGAAGATTGTGCGAAAAAAACTAGTGGAGCATCTGGAGCGAAGGAACTTTGTAACACAGCATCAACATGGGTTCAGGGATGGCAGGTCCTGCCTCACAGGGTTACTTGAATTCTACGACCAGGCAACAAAAATAAGGCAAGAAAGAGAAGGGTGGGCAGACTGCATATTTGTGGATTGTCAGAAAGCCTTTGATACAGTACCACACAAGAGGCTAGTGCGAAAGTTGGAGATGCAGGCTGGAGTGAGAGGGAAGGTACTCCGGTGGATAGAGGAATACCTAAGCAACAGGAGACAACGAGTCTGTGTGAGGGGTGAGGCCTCAGATTGGCGAGACGTCACAAGTGGAGTCCCGCAGGGGTCAGTCCTTGGACCTATACTGTTTCTGGTATATGTAAATGATCTCCCAGAGGGTATAGATTCGTTCCTCTCAATGTTTGCCGACGATGCAAAAATTATGAGGAGGATTGAAACAGAGGATGATAGTAGGAGGCTACAAGATGACCTGGATAGACTGAGTGAATGGTCCAACAAATGGCTGTTGAAGTTCAACCCGAGTAAATGCAAAGTAATGAAACTAGGCAGTGGAAACAGGAGGCCAGGCACAGGATACAGAATAGGAGATGAAGTACTTAATGAAACAGACAGAGAGAAAGATCTAGGAGTTGATATCACACCAAACCTGTCTCCTGAAGCCCACATAAAGAGAATAACGTCTGCGGCATATGCGAGGCTGGCTAACATCAGAACGGCGTTCAGGAACCTGTGTAAGGAATCATTCAGAATCTTGTACACCACATATGTAAGACCAATCCTGGAGTATGCGGCCCCAGCATGGAGCCCGTACCTTGTCAAGCACAAGACGAAGCTGGAAAAAGTCCAAAGGTATGCTACTAGACTAGTCCCAGAACTAAGAGGCATGAGTTATGAGGAAAGGCTGCGGGAAATGCACCTCACGACACTGGAAGACAGAAGAGTAAGGGGGGACATGATCACAACCTACAAAATCCTCAGGGGAATCGACCGGGTAAACAAGGATGAACTATTCAACACTGGTGGGACGCGAACAAGGGGACACAGGTGGAAGCTGAGTACCCAAATGAGCCACAGAGACGTTAGAAAGAACTTTTTCAGTGTCAGAGTAGTTAGTAAATGGAATGCATTAGGAAGTGATGTGGTGGAGGCTGACTCCATACACAGTTTCAAATGTAGATATGATAGAGCCCAATAGGCTCAGGAATCTGTACACCAGTTGATTGACGGTTGAGAGGCGGGACCAAAGAGCCAGAGCTCAACCCCCG
>NC_091182.1:10249792-10327292 GCF_040958095.1 Procambarus clarkii | reverse complement strand
AGGACAAAAACATAGTTACCGAGATCCTTAAAGAGGTAAGGATGGAGGGAACTGACCAAAATGTTGAAAAGATTTTCAGGCTTGGAAAGCACAACAAGGGCAGAGACCGAATGATAAAGGTGGTATTCATGAGTGAAATTACGAAAGAGAAACTGTTAGCAAGGAAGAGCGGTCTAGCAAATGTACAGAAGTTCAAAAGAGTATTCCTGCAGAGGGATATGACAAGGGAAGAGAGAAGCAGGCAGCAGACACGAGGAAGGAGCGCAGGGAAGGGGGAAAGGAATCAGAGACAACAACCCCGAACCCTACAATCCCAGAGGGGAGTTGGGAACCCTCCTCAAATAGTGCAACAGCCACAGGAAGTGGGGCATCACCCGCACATTCTACCCATCAGGCACCCTACCTGCCACATCCCCTGTCAGCCCCCACTAAGTACCCACCTTGGGCACCCTCCCACCACCACCCCCCTCCTCCCACTCACCCCCTCCTCCCACTCACCCCTCTCCTCAGGACCTCCCTTCTGCCCCATCCCCCAAGCCCTCACTTCTCCACATGGCCTCCCAACGCTCCCACTCCCATGTCCTCCGTTCTCCCCCGCCCCCCACTCTCCCCACCCGACGTAAGTCGTCCCCTCTCCACCACTTCCCTAAACCGTCCCCTCTTCCTCACCCACCTAAGCCTTCCCTTTGCCCCCACGCCCCCCCCCAAGCCCTCCCCCCTTTTCTGCCCCCCCCTTGTCCCCCATCCCCCCCAAGCCTCTCCTCCCCCCATGCTCCCCACCAACCCTCCCTCTCTCCCCCACCCGAACCCTCCCCCTCTCACTCTCCCCCGAACCCTCCCCTTCTCACTCTCCCCCCCTCCCATCTTGAGGTTATCTTGAGATGATTTCAGGACTTTAGTGTCCCCGCGGCCCGGTCCTCGACCAGGTCTCCACCTCCAGGAAGCAGCCCGTGACAGCTGACTATATAACACCCAGGAACCTATTTTACTGCTAGGTAACATGGGCATAGGGAGAAAGAAACTTTGCCCATTGTTTTTCGCCGGCGCCTGGGATCGAACCCGGGACCACATGATCACAAGACCAGCATGCTGTCCGCTCGGCCGACCGGCTTCCTACCCTCCCCCTCTGACCCACCCCCCTCTACCCTCCCCCTGTCACCAACCCCCCTAACCTCCCACTCTCCCCCAAAGCCTCCAAGCCCTTCCTTCTCCACCAGTCTCCCTGTACCAGATCCTCCCAGCTCCCACTCACCCCAGATCCCACAGATCCCCCCCAGAGAAGAAGCAGAAAAGAGTCAGTTTCAGGGTAATGTACTCAAACATAGATGGGATCACAAGCAAGGCAAGTGAACTAAGGGAAAGAGCACAAGAAGTGAACCCAGATGTAATCGGACTCACTGAAACAAAACTCTCTGGAATCATAACGAATGCCGTGTTTCCCTAGGAGTACACAGTAATAAGGAAAGAGAGGAAAGGGAGGGGAGGAGGCGGAGTGGTCCAACTCATGAGAAAGGAATGGAGTTTTAAGGATATCGCTATCCCGGGCTGTGAGGGTTTCAGAGACTACATAGCAGGCACCATGACAATGGGAGGACCAAGAATAGTAGTAGCAGTAATATATAATCCTCCACCAAATGACAGAAGACCCAGTCAAGAGTATGAAAACAACATGGCAGTTAACACTATAATTGAGAGGGCAGCCTCTGCTGCCTGCAGAAATAGATCCCACCTGCTCATCATGAGGGACTTCAATCACGGAAGGATTGACTGGGAGAACAAGGAACCGCATGGAGGCGAGGATACGTGGAGAGCCAAACTATTGGAGGTGGTGATTAGAAACTTTTTAACCCAGCATATCAGAGAACCCACAAGGATGAGAGGAAATGATGAACCAGCAAGACTCGACCTAGTCTTCACTCTGAACGACTCCGACATAAGAGAAATCGGTTTTGAGGCCCCAGTAGGAATGAGCGACCACAGTGTACTGGTGTTTGAGTACCTGATTGAAGAAGGGTTATTGAACCCGAGAAGGGATACCGAAGACAAGAGGTTAGCATACCGAAAGGGAAACTATGAGGATAGAGATAAGAAAATTCCTAACAGATATAGCATGGGAAGAAGAGTTCAGGGGAAAGACGGCCCAAGACATGAATGACTACATCACGCAGAAGTGCAAGGAAGCAGCAAACAAGTTTGTCCCAGTCCAAAAGGAAAAGAGTGAAATGAAGATGAGAAACCCATGGTTTAATCAGAGATGTAGGCTAGCTAAGCAGCAAAGTAAACGGGCATGGAGAAACTATAGGAATAACAGGACACTGGAGAGCAGAGAAAGATATCAGAATGCCAGGAATGAACATGTCAGCATGAGAAGAGAGGGGAAAGACAATACGAAAATGACATGGCAAGCAAGGCAAAGACTTAGCCTAAATTGCTGCATAGCCACATCAGGAGAAAAACAACAGTAAAAGAACAGGGTACGAAATTTAGGATAGGGGCAGAAGGATTCACTACAAACGACAAGGAAGGGTGTGAGGAACTGAACAAGAAATTCCAGGAGGTCTTCACCTTAGAGTAAGGAGAAATTCCAGATATAAGAGAGGGAATAGTTAACCAGGAACCACTGGAAGAGTTTGAGATTACCAGCGGGGAAGTAAGAAAGTGTTTACTAGAGTTGGATGCGACAAAGGCTATAGGCCCAGATGGAATCTCCCCTTGGATACTAAAGGAAGGAGCAGAAGAACTGTGCCTGCCACTCTCCATAGAGTATAACAAATCAATTGCAACAGGGGGAACTGCCAGAAATTTGGAAAGCAACTAACGTAGTCCCAATATAAAAGAAAGGGGATAGACAGGAGGCACTGAACTACAGGCCAGTGTCCCTAACCTACATACCATGCAAGCTGATGAAGAAGATTGTGCGAAGAACGCTAGTGGAACATCTGGAGCGAAAGAACTTTGTAACACAGCATCAACAGGGGTTCATGGATGGCAGGTCCTGCCTCACAGGGTTACTTGAATTCTACGACCAGGCAACAAAAAATCAGGCAAGAAAGAGAAGGGTGGGCAGACTGCATATTTTTGGATTGTCATAAAGCCTTTGATACAGAACCACACAAGAGGCTAGTGAAAAAGCTGGAGACGCAAGCTGGAGTGAAAGGGAAGGTACTCCATTCGAAAAAGGAGTACCTAAGCAAAGGCGAAAATGAGTCAGTGTGAGGGGTGAGGTCTCAGATTGGCGAGACGTTACAAGTGGAGTCTTGCAGGGGGTCAGTCCTTGGACCTATAATGTTCCTGATATATGTAAATGGGTATAGACTCGTTTCTCTCAATGTTTGCTGATGATGCAAAAATTATGAGGAGGATTGAAGTAGACGATGATAGTAGGAGGCTACAAGATGACCTAGACAGACTGAGTGAGTGGTCCAACAAATAGTTGTTGAAGTTCAACCCGAGTAATTAAATTAAGTAATTAAAGTAAGCAAAGTAATTAAACTAGACAGTGGAAACCGAAGGCCAGACACACTACACAAAATAGGAGATGAAGTACTTAATTTAATGAAACGGACAGAGAGAAAGATTAGGAGTTGATATCACACCAAACCTGTCTCATGAAGCCCACATAAAAAGAATAACGTCTGCGGCATGTGTGAGGCTGGCTAACATCAGAGCAGCGTTCAGGAACCTGTGTAAGGAATCATTCAGAATCTTGTACACCACATATGTAAGACCAATCCTGGAGTATGCGGCCCCAGCATGGAGCCCGTACCTTGTCAAGCACAAGACGAAGGTGGAAAAAGTACAAAGGTATGCCACTAGACTAGTCCCAGAACTAAGAGGCATGAGTTACGAGGAAATCCATCTGGAAAAGCACCTTACGACACTGGAAGACAGAGGAGTAAGTGGAGACATGAAAACAACCTACAAAATCCTCAGGAGAATCAACCGGGTTGACAAGAATAAACTATTCAACATAGGTGGCAGGCGACCAAGGGGCCAAAGGTGGAAACTGAGTACCCACATGAGCCACAGGGACGTTAGAAAGAACTTTTTCAGTGTCAGAATAGTTAATTAACGGATGGAATGCATTAGGCAGTGATGTGGTGGAGGCTGACTCCACACACAGTTTCAAATGTAGATATGGCAGAGCCCAGTAGGCTCAGAAATCTGTACACCAGTCGATTCACTGTTGAGAGGAGGGATCAAAGAGCCAAAGCTCAATCCCTGCAAGCACAAACATGCGAGTTCAATTAGGTGAGTACACACACACACACACACACACACACACACACACACACACACACACACACACACACACACACACACACACACACACACACACACACACACACACACACACACACACACACACACACACACACACACACACACACACACACACACACAAGAATAAACTATTCTTTGGGACTAAGGGACTATTCTTTGGGGATTCTTCAGGGAATAAAAACTTTGGGGAAGAAAGAGCCAGAGCTCAACCCCCGCAAACACAACTAGGTGAGTACAACTAGGTGAGTACACATACACACACCATCGTGTTGGGTGGACGTGGGTTGGTCGCTCCTGGTGCACTAGTGGAGTGGGAGGGGTAATCAGGCAACTTCGAAGTGAAAAAGTGTGTGCAAGTGAATGAAAAAAAACCTTGGGTTTTGACCAAAGCCATAAGGTAGTGAAGAAAAACAGTATAAGTAGCGTAATTGAAAATAGTTGAAGTACTGTGGCAGTGTGCAGTGTGGAGCAGACCTCACTGACCTCGACCGTGACCTCACCCCCTGCAGCAACCTTCCCAACACCACGTGGGAAGACACTTGGAGATTCACTCACCTATTGTGTTAGCAGGTCGGTAAGATACTTGGAACCCCTGTGGGTAAGGTTGGATTATAGCAATGACTAGGTCAGGAAGGGCGTCTAGGTTCAGCAGTATGATTGAAGAAGAAGATAGGTTTGTGGAGAAGATGATTGGGAAATTTGTAGAGAAGAGGGATGTTTGGATAGATGATCTAATCCAGGGGATTGAAAATGAAGTCTTTAATAAGATACAGGACGAGGTTCAAAGACTCAAACAAGAGTTTATGGATTATATTCAAGAGGAAATCAGGAAGAGCAGGGTAGAATGGTAAGGAGAAATAACTAGGCTTACTAATGAATTTGGCAGGAATAAGGGAAGCTTGGCAGGGAAAGGGGGAGTAGTAGTAGGTGGAGTAGCGGGAGTGGGAGGGGTGGGGGTCAGCCAGGGAGGGGGCCACCAGCATGACCATGAACTGAGAAAGAGGACAATCATAATCCATGGATTGCTTGAAGCCAGGGCACCATCGAGGCAGGAAAGGATGGAGATTGAAAATTTGGAGCTACAGGGGACCTTGAGAGACATGAGAGCCCAGATGGCAGGGAATGAGGTGCAAGTCCACCGACGCATTGGGCCATACAACTGTAACAGGAAACGACCTGTCCTGGTACAGTTCACTAACGAAGAGGCAGTGGATTACATACTGCATCACAAACACTTATTCAGAGGTAGCGAAAATTACTACAACGTATATATTGACAAATTCATGACGAAGGAGGATGTCGTGACGCTGAACCCCGGTTCATTCCGAACACAGCGATTATACAACACATAACACCTTGCCTCAGCAACCGTTACTACCACCGTGTACTCCTACACACACCAGACCCTTGAGGCGTACCACTAGGTTTGTACTGGAACACAATGAGTGAACATATGGAAGGTATTTAAAGGCCATCGGGTTTTGTCATTAAATTACAAAGAATAGACTCTGACAAATAATAACATATTAGCATACTCTATTAGGTAAATACACTTCCAATACCCATAGGTCTTCCTTTACCTCCGCGGGCACACTTGCACTCGTAACTTCCGCCTAAGTCCCTAATATGTATTGATTACTACAACGCTCCACACCCGGTTAGTCTTACATTCAATACTCACATACTGCAGACTTAACTTGGTCACTAAGATCACATCAGGCTCTCACATAGCTGTCTGCTACACTTCGCTGCTGCCGCAAACGGAGGCCTCGTAGGACTTGCCAGTTCCACTCCCACAACAAGACTGTCTCCAGTCAGCCATCTACCTCAACCATTTCACCCCGCCTCTCAAGGAAGGTATAATCCTATGTTACGGACCCTGATCCAGCGTCCAATCACGGAGCAGTGACGACCGCACCATCTGTGGGTCAGCTCCCGAAACCCCCTCCAAACCGACGACGACACCTGGTGTGGACGACGTGTACTAGCTACGAGGGCCAGTTTCCAGTCCCGTTCAGCACTCAACACCGCCGCCGCTGACCTCTGGTGAGGTGGTGCTCAGACTACAACGCCATCTATGGAGTGGATATGTCGGGCGTTTGTGTCTGAGCCTGTAAGTGAGGTGTTTTATTGTCCCTGTTATTGATGACGTGTCTGCTTACAGAGTCGAACTGGGACTGCTGTGATGGAAGTTGAGTCAGTCTACCCGAGGCAGCCGTCTCCATACCGTGCGCTTTGCTGCAGCAGCTGTGAAGTCGTCCCCCGGAAGAACACTGTGGTGTTACCCTGCCAGTGGAGTGGCAGTAGAAGGATTGCCCGAGACCGACTGCTGGAGACGTTTTTTCACTGGGGTATTGAGGACAGGAGAGTGATTTGTGGTATCACACGAAGCTCCTGTCTAAGGCGTTACCCTTATATCGTTCGTGGAGTGGCCTGATCAGCCTTGCTGATCCGGAACCTGCCAGCAGACCAGCTGGACGTGTGGTTGACGGCCTCCACGGCGGTGCCCCCAGTGGACCTGTGTTTTGGCTGACCTGTGGCCAGGGTAGGCTCAACTTCGCAGAGAATTCGTTGTGAGGCCACGAAAAGGCACCGAGGACTTAGCACCGAGAGCGATGATCCAGCGTCTTCAGCAGAAGACTACAGTGTATTTCCCCTGTAAATAAGTGTTTATACCCCTCCCCCTGTGCACTCTTTTATATATTATTTATTTGGTGATGGTGATAATTATAGTCTTAAGTTCTTAACTTTCTTTCCCTACCCCCCTTAAGTTACTTGCGTCACGGATCACATCCTTTGAAACCCTCTACTGTCTTGGGGTCGGATACAACTTCATCTAACAACATCAGAGTAAGAACCCCGTTGCGTCCCGTGAGGGCCGTAACATAATTGGCATCCCCAGCGGGATGCCATCCCCTTGTTAAGTATGTTTGACAGGGGTGGTGAAGTGGCGTAATCCCTGTATATAATTCCCCCTGAGTGACGTTTGTGACGTTATACGTCCTGTGCGGTGCTCAAGAGTGACTAAGTGCAATATTGTGCAGTGCGGTGCTCGCTGTAACTAAGCGATTAAGTGCAATATTGAGTAGTGCGTTGCTCAGTGATTCAGTGCAATATTGTAGAGCGAAGTGTTCGTTGCGATTTAGTGCAATATTGTGTAGTGCGGTGCCCGAAGTAATTACGTGCAATATTGGCAAGTGAGGCGCCAGGTCCGATAAAGTGCAATATTGACGTAGAACAGTGCTCGGTGCGTTAAGTGCTAAAGTGTAAGCGGTGTGTCAAGTGCTAGTTAAGTGTTCCATCGGTGACAATGGCAGAGAAAGCTACCATCGATGATCTGGACGATGTGCAGGCTTTTCTGAACAGAGAGGACTGTCTTGCCAGATTAAAATATCTGAGCAAACCGGAGCTTGTACTAGTGAGTGCCAACCTGGAGATCAAGATCCGTGCCAGTGATTCCCGTGTGGAGATCTTGTCCAAGGTTCACCGGCACCTGAAGGCAGAAGAGAAACAGGAAGGCGAGACTCCTAGTACAAGGGAAGGTGAGGAAATAGCTTCCACGGAAAAGGAAGATAAGGGCAGTGACGTTGACAGTGATGCAGGTGAGCTTAATATTAGCTTTCTTACAGTCAAAATGCGTGCCCTAGAGATCAATCGTGAGATAGAATGGAAGAAATTAGAAATGGAACGAGAGAGACAAGATAAAGAATTAGAGATGAGACGTTTAGAATTAGAAGAAAGGAAAGCAGAAAGAGAAAGAGAAGAGAAACGAGATAGAGAAGAGAGAGAAAGAGAAGAGAAACGAGAAAGAGAAGAACGAGAAAGAGAAGAGAGACGAGAAAGAGAAAGAGAAGAGCGAGAAAGAGAAGAGAAACGAGATAGAGAAGAGAGAGAAAGAGAAGAGAGACGAGAGAGAGAACAGCGAGAGAGAGAAGAAACGAAAGACAGAGACAACATGAACTAGAAGTATTGTGATTAGGCGGTGGTCGGAGGTCAACAACGGACACCAGCGGTTTCGATCCGGTAAGAAACATCAAAATGGTCCCCAAATTCAATGAGAGGGAAGTTTCGAAGTTCTTTGCAGCCTTCGAGAAAGTCGCTGCCTCTTTGGAGTGGCCAAGGGAGAATTGGGCCATCATGATACAGTCAGTCTTGACTGGGAAGGTCCAAATCGCCTACTCTACATTATCCCTTGACGACTCCGGCGATTACGACAAGGTGAAGAAGGTTGTGCTCATGGCGTACCAATTGGTACCTGAGGCTTACAGGCAAAAGTTCAGAAACCTGAAGAAGACCTCTGAGCACACTTTCACCGAATTCGCCACAATCAAGGAGCGACTTTTTCAGGAATTTTTTTGGTCTCCACCTCTCGGAAGGTGGAGACCAAAGAAGACCTCGAGCAGCTTATACTGCTAGAGGACTTCAAGGATTGTTTGTCTGGAGACCTGAAGACGTACCTAGAGGAACAGCAGGTAGAGACCTTGAGTGCAGCAGCCACAATGGCTGAGGAATACATCCTGACTCATAGGCCGTCTGCTAAGTACGTCCCAAGGTATTACCAACGCCGGTTTGATAAACCTCAGGACGAAGAAGAGACTCCCGTCCCACGAAGCGCTAAGAAGACGCCCCCAAGTAGCCCTCGAAGGACTAGTCCTAGCAGTCCGAAACACCGTAGTCCAAGGAGGAATATGGTGTGTTGGACCTGTGGTCAGAAAGGGCATGTAGCTGCTAGGTGCCGAGGCAGAAGAGGTGGCAGCGCACGTAGGGAGGTGATGATGATGAGCTGTGTATTACCACCAGCAGGAAGCCAGTCGACGACGACGCAGGAAGAACCCAGATTGTTTTCCCCTCACACTTCAGGCGGGTATGTATCGAGTGATCATACTGGTAGATCAGTTGTAGTGCTCAGAGATAGTGGAGCAGCCCAGTCCCTGATCGTGAAGAGCTCGTTACCCGAGGGAGTAAGTGTGGACGAGAGACAACAGGTTGTCCTGGTTGGGTTTCCTAGGACACAGTACATCGCCCCCTTAGTGACGGTACATCTCGACTCGCCTTACTTCAGCGGCACATGTGCGTTGGCAGTAGTCGATACCCTCCCTGTGGCTGGGATTGACTCCAATCTGTCACCAAGCCAACGACTTGGTGACAGATTGGAGCATCAATCTTCCCAAGGTCGCGGACGAGTCAACCGAAACAGCAAGGTCTGAGGTAACAGGCAATGGTAATGTCCAGGTAAAGACAGACCCGGATGTAAGTATGTTTAATCCTTCCTCTCACCCGCAGATCGACAGTATTCTAACAGTGTCTCCCGGTTCTTCTCCCGATGAGGAACATGCGGTTACGATAGCAGAAGTACCCGAGCTAGAAGAGAGGCCTTGTGTGCGGGCACCCACGGATACCAACGAGTCTGGAGCGAAGGCGGATGTGTGCTTGCGGTATGGCAAGTTACAGCGTGTATTGAACCAGCCAGAGATTCCCCAGACGTCAGAGGTATGTGAGGTGTGTTCGAAAGGTCTAGTGCCCTCTTTGGTCCAAACCAGGCTAGTGGATATAGCCTGCTATGGGCATGACAGGCTCGGGAAGCTTATCCCTCAGGTGACCAAATGTTTCCTAGCAGTATTTGCTAACAATACTAGATCAGGTTAGTAGGTACCCAGAAGCGATCCCCCTTAAGACCATCACAGCTAAGGTTTTGGTGAAACAACTGCTCTGGTTCATCTCACGATACGGTCTTCCCAAGACCATTCAGACGGACCAGGGATCTAACTTCATGTCCCATTTGTTTCGCCAACAGATCGCCGACCTGGGAATCCGACAGGTTACCTCTAGTGCCTACCATCCCGAGTCTCAAGGAGCTTTGGAACGTTTTCACCAGACGTTGAAGGGCATGCTTCGGAAGTTTTGCTACGACAGGCAGAGTAAGTGGGTTGAAGAACTGCCCTACCTCCTATTTGCGGTAAGATCAGTGCCTAATGAGTCCCTAGGAATCTCCCCATTCGAGATGATCTTTGGTCACTCAGTAAGAGGTCCCTTAGAGGTGGCACGAGACCATTGGCTGGACGAGGAAACCAACGAGGACATTGTGGACTGGTTGTCTACAAATAAAGGCCGGCTGTTCTCAGCCTGGGAAATGGCTACAAAAACCTTGGAAAATACCCAAAAAACTATCAAGAGCAGGTATGATAGAAGGACCAAGCAAAGAGTAACCTTATCCTATTAACCTTATCCCTAGAGCGGTAACCTTGTTCCTAGAAGCCTGAGTCCTCTTTCCAGGAATTATTAATTTGGCTAAGCAGCTGCGGTCTTAATCCATTGACCTTTCTTAGATATGTGATCCATAGTCTGTCTACTTAACATGTACTTCCAATCATCATTCGTTAAGTGTTGTAGTAATGATCCTCTAGCTAATAATCCCTACTAACTTGTGGATTACAACACCACTCCCCTCCTTAAACACGCATATATCCCCATATGCATCATTGCAATGGTTCCATTGGTGCAAGGACCTGGAGGATGCACCCACCATATATGTACAACTAAAAATTCACCCAATAAGTTCATCATACACACGATGAACTAAATTAAAAATTCCCCCGACATGACTCACAACACTTCTACAACATATACATTATATTCACATCATAGCACAGGTAAAATTGTCTGTAATAATTTTTCCCATCTCCAACAATGCACATATACCTTAACTGCTGACATATAATTACATACAAACATAACCATAAAATTACATGGACCAGAATGCTGGCACTTAAACAGAAATGACACTAGCCATTAATATATACACAACACATATATATATATAAGGTTCTTCATCCTTTGTAACAAGTTAATAACAATTTAACATCTTGCCCTGTACTGTTGACATAAGGGCTTACAATGATCACACAATGTTTCACTGGCCTCCTCCACAATTGGCAGCATCACTTCTCTTGTCTTCGTATCCCATTGTTGCTAGGTCATAGATCCTCCATGACCCAGACAAAACCCAGGCTGTCCAGCCTGGTGAATGTTGTCAATGTCCCATCGTTGCTCTGAGGTAACGTGATCCTGGCCTCCAGCGCAACAGAGATTCCTACCCCAGGGTCATGTTCCCTCGGGTCTGTGCAGCCGTCTCGTTCCAGGGCACCAACCCCAGAAAGCTGTTGATACCTCACAGCTCTCTGGTCATCCTTCCTTGCTGTGCTCACCACAGCTGTAGCACATTACTCTAGGCCCATCTGCCCAGAGTGTGTCCACCTGTATTCACACCTTCCCGACCACTGTACCTGCAAAATATTCCCTCGGAGCCCCCTGGCTCGATCCCATCATTACATGACACCCCTCGGCTCCTTACTCCCTCCCCGTATATAGCCTGTGCGCAGCTGTAAAGCCATTGTAAAGCCCTTATCCCTGCTTTGATGTCAGGGGGGCGAATTTCGCCTATAACGTCACGTTGGCTTCACTTCCTCCCCCTCTTTTTTTTTTAGAATTACTGAGTGTAGCCTCATGGTTTCCCTTCTACTCTACCTGAAGCTCTGTGACATGATCCCGGGGGACCTTCTCAAGCCTAACACTCAGTAATGGTGCCGATGAGGTAATATACAGTATATACATGCACATACATTATCACAATAAAAACCTCATTAAAATAATTTCACAACTAATGTCACTAAAGCATCATACTGCCACTGGCTCGCCTCTAGCGAGATTCCTGTAACAACTTAATTAATGAGAAATTAGTATATCTACTTGACTCGCCCACTGCAACCATCAACACCTGAAATATTGAAATTCTACCTTGTAATCTTATCCATAAGACTTACCCACTCCGACTTAATTAATGAAAATTTTAATGAAAAAAATGAAATTTTATTAGTCTTTTATGAGTCTTGCTAGATATATAGACTGGGCTCGCCTACTGCAGCCACCAACTCGGCAATTATCCACATTTCATCTTATCCATAAGACTTACCCACTCCGACACACCATCACCTCTGGTCATCCCAACCACTGATGACCTCATTATAACGCCACACATCCCCACAACCACTTCCTGCGTCCTAACGCTCCGAGCTTGCTACGCCGATACTCACCTTACCGACCACTACCTGGCGACCCTGTGCCGCCATATACTCCACAACACGACACTCCATACCAGGCGTCCAAACGCCACTACACTACACCACCCAATTGCGTCCCCAACGCCATCAACCCCAGGCTTCCCCAACGCCATCAACCCCAGGCTTCCCCAACACCATCAACACAACACACGGAGTCCCCAACGCCATCAACCCCAGGCTTCCCCAACGCCCTCAACACAACACACACGGCGTCCCCAACGCCCCTCAACATAACACACAGGGCGTCCCCAACGCCCTCAACACTCACACACAGCGTCTTCAACGCCCTCAACACCACACACGGCTTCAGTCAGCCATCTACCTCAACCATTACACCCCGCCTCTCAAGGAAGGTATAATCCGATTAACCTTATCCCTAGAGCGGTAACCTTGTTCCTAGAAGCCTGAGTCCTCTTTCCAGGAATTATTAATTTGGCTAGGCAGCTGCGGTCTTAATCCATTGACCTTTCTTAGATATGTGATCCATAGTCTGTCTACTTAACATGTACTTCCAATCATCATTCATTAAGTGTTGTAGTAATGATCCTCTAGCTAATAATCCCTACTAACTTGTGGATTACAACAAGGAGCATATAGCCCACAGAGCAAGCAAACAACAATACAACTCTTCCCATTTGAGCGTAGCTACACACACCCCAGTGCTAATCCACCCCATGCTAACCAGCTCACACCTGCTTCTCAGGTCACTCCCTCCCCAAATCAGCCCTCCCTGCCCCTGTTTATCTCCCCAACACCTCTCTTGACCCCTCTGACCCCACTGCAGTCAAATTCATCCCACATTCCAAGGACCCCCTCATCCCCTCAACCCATAAAACCCACCCAGCCCTCATCCCCTCAACCTCAAAAACCCACCCAGCCCTCATCCCCTCAACCCCCAAAACCTACCCAGCCCTCACCCCTCCTCATCCCCACTCCTTCCATGTCACCCCCGACCCTTGCAAGGGGGGTGGGAGGTTCCCCCACCCCCTCTATCCTTCCCCCTCCCAACCTCTATCTGACTCCCAACCTTACGCTTACTCCCAACCCCTCTATGCCTATCAGACCCTCCCTAATCTTCAGACCCAGTATGCCCTTCCTACTCCAGACCTACCTACCCAGGCCCTACCCCAGATCCTCCTACCTACCTTCCAAGAAGCCCAGCCCCCATTAGCTCCCAAGCACCCCTCCTGACCTCTTTCACCCCCATATAGCCCCCGGACCCCCCCAGACACCCCCCGGTTCCCCCCGCACACCCCGCGGATCCTCCCCGCCCTCAGTCATCCCCCAGACACCCCCAGATCCCCCAGGTCCCCCCTGCCACCAGTCACCCCCCCCAGAGACCCCCCAGATCCCCCCAGACCCCCAGAGAAAGGGAGAACTCTGGTACAAGAGTTTCCATGAAGAATCTCAAAGTTTGGTACACCAATGCTGACAGGGTATCTAATAAAGCAGAAGAGATAGAAGAAAGAGTGAGTGAGGCAGATCCTGACATAGTTGCAATTGTGGAAACTAAAATTAATGACATGATCTCAGATGTAATCTTTCCTGAAGGGTACCAGGTGATACGAAAAGAGAGGACACAGAGACAGGGAGGGGGAGTGGCACTCCTAATAAAGTGGAAATGGAAGTGTGAAGACCTGGGAAATCGGGTTGCCAATGAGTGCACAAACTTCATACATGGAACTCTGGCAGTAGATGGGAGGAAGATTGTGATCATGGTAATCTACAATCCCCCACCAAACAGTAGAAGACCCAGGCAGGAGTATGATGACAACAACAAAGCATGTATAGATGAACTGCAGAAGGCAGCAATACTAGCACACAGAATGAGAGCGAAGCTGCTGATCATGGGGGACCTAAATCATGGAGAGATAAATTGGGAATCAAGTAATCCCCATGGAGGGGACGAAACGTGGGAAACAAAATTAGTAGATGTTATAGACAGGAATTTCCTAACACAACAAGTGAAGGAAGACACAAGGGAAAGAGGCGGAGATGCATCGAGCCTATTAGACCTGATTTTCACCCAGAACGTAGAAGATATCGAGAATTTAGAACATGAAATACCTCTAGGGGCCAGTGACCATTGTGTCCTAGTCTTTGACTACATGATGGAATTCAAACTTATGACCATGGGACAAGAGATCTGGGAAAGGAGAGTTGACTACAGGAAAGGGGACTATAAGAGGATAAGGGACTATTTGGGTGAAGTGCAGTGGGAGGGAGAAATTAGAGGAAAAACAGTCCAAGATATGATGGACCTAGTCATACAGAAATGCCAGGAGGCCGAAGAGAGATTTATACCTACAGTAAAGGGAAAAAATAAGAAGGAATATAATAACCCATGGTTTAATAGACAGGGTCAGGAAGCAAAAATGGCCAGCAGACGGGAGTGGAGGAAGTACAGAAGACAAAGGACAGAGGACAACAGGATCAGATGCAACAGAGCTAGAAACGATTACATTAACATAAGACGAACATCGGAAAGGGACTATGAGAACGATATTGCAATCAAAGCGAAAAAACAACCAAAGTTACTACACAGTCATATAAGAAGTAAAATGTCGGTGAACGACCATGTGACAAGACTAAGGAAGACAGAGGGGGCATATACTGAAAGTGACAAAGACATCTGCGAGACACTGAATGCCAGTTTCCATGGAGTGTTCACTACCGAGCCTGAGCAGCTCCCATTGTTGGAAGGGGTTACCCTAGATGAAAGACTATCAGATATAGAGGTGACAGCAGAGGAGCTAATGAAACAGTTGACAACTCTAGATGCGACTAAAGCAGTTGGACCAGGCAAAGTATCACCGTGGATACTAAAAGAAGCAGCGCAGGCCCTCAGCGTGCCTCTGGCAATGATCTTTAATGAGTCACTTATGTCAGGAGAATTGTCCAGTTGCTGGAAGAAGGCAAATGTCGTGCGGATCTTCAAGAAAGGCGATAGGGAAGAGGCACTTAACTATAGACATGTATCACTGACAAGCATCCCCTGTAAAATACTGGAAAGAATAATTAGGCTACGACTGGTTGCACACCTGGAGAACATTAGGTTTGTGAACAAACATCAACATGAGTTCTGGACAGGGAAATCGTGCCTAACAAACCTTCTGGAATTCTATGATAAAATAACGAGGATAAGACAGGACAGAGATGGTTGGGCAGACTGCATATTTCTGGACTGCCAAAAAGCCTTTGATACAGTACCGCACATGAGACTGCTGTTCAAACTCGAGAGGCAGGCGTGGGTGGGGGGAAAGGTCCTAGCATGGATAAGGAACTACCTAACAGGAAGGAGCCAAAGAGTTACGGTAAGGGGCGAGAAGTCGGACTGGCGAACAGTAACAGGTGGAGTACCACAAGGATCGGTGCTGGGACCAATTCTATTTCTTGTATATGTTAACGACATGTTTACAGTCGTAGAGTCCTACATGTCGATGTTTGCGGATGACGTAAAGTTGATGAGAAGAGTTGTGACAGATGAGGATTGCAGGATCCTCCAAGAGGACCTGAACAGGTTGCAGAGATGGTCAGAGAAATGGCTACTTGATTTCAACACGAGCTAATGTAAAGTTATGGGAATGAGACTAGGAGATAGGAGACCAAAGGGACAGTACACAATGAAGGGGAACAGCCTACCCGTGATGACGCGAGAAAGAGACCTGTGTGTGGACGTAACACCTAATCTATCTCCTGGGGAACATATAAATAGTATAACGACAGCAGCATACTCTACACTGGCAAAAGTTAGAACATCATTCAGAAACCTAAGTAAGGAGGCATTTAGGGCGCTTTACACTGCCTACGATGAGTATGCCATCTCATCATGGAGTCGTCATCTGAAGAAGCATATAATGAAACTGTAAAAGGTTCAGAGGTGTGCAACGAGACTCGTCCTAGAGCTAAGAGGAATGGGGTATGAGGAGCGCCTGAGGAAGCTGTGCCTTACGACACTAGAATGAAGAAGGGAGAGGGGGGACATGATAGGAACGTATAAAATACTCAGAGGGATTGACAGAGTGGACATAGACGAAATGTTCACACGGAATAGTAACAGAATGAGGGGACATGGATGGAAGCTTGAAACTCAGATGAGTCATAGAGATGTTAGGAAGTTTCCTTTTAGCGTGAGATTAGTGGGAAAATGGAATGCACTTCAGGAACAGGTTGTGGTAGCAAATACTATTCATAATTTTAAAACCAGGTATGATAGGGAAATGGGACAGGAGTTATTGTTGTAAACAACCGATGCTCGAAAGGCAGGATCCAAGAGTCAATGCTCGATCCTGCAGACACAACAAGGTGAGTACACACACATACACACACACAGTTCAAGTTGAAGTTCACAGTTGAAGTTCAACCCGAGTAAATGCAAAGTAATGAAACTAGGTGGTGGAAATTGGAGGCCAAACACAGGATACAGAATAGGAGATGAAGTACTTAATGAAACGAACAGAGAGAAAGATCTAGGAGTTGATATCTCACCAAACCTGTCTCCTGAAGCCCACATAAAAAGAAAAACGTCTGCGGCATATGCGAGGCTGGCTAACATCAGAACAGCGTTCAGGAACCTGTGTAAGGAATCATTCAGAATCTTGTACACCACATATGTAAGACCAATCCTGGAGTATGCGGCCCAAGCATGGAGCCCGTACCTTGTCAAGCACAAGACGAAGCTGGAAAAAGTCCAAAGGTATGCCACTAGACTAGTCCCAGAACTAAGAGGAATGAGTTACGAGGAAAGGCTGCGGGAAATACACCTTACGACACTGGAAGACAGAGGAGTAAGGGGAAACATGATCACAACCTACAAAATCCTCAGGAGAATCAACCGGGTTGACAAGAATAAACTATTCAACATAGGTGGCAGGCGACCAAGGGGCCAAAGGTGGAAACTGAGTACCCACATGAGCCACAGGGACGTTAGAAGGAACTTTTTCAGTGTCAGAGTAGTTAACGGATGGAATGCATTAGGCAGTGATGTGGTGGAGGCTGACTACATGCACAGTTTTAAATGTAGATATGATAGAGCCCAGTAGGCTCAGGAATCTGTACACCAGTTGATTGACACTTGAGAGGCGGGACTAAAGAGCCAAAGGTCAACCCCCGCAAGCACATATAGGTGAGTACAAATAGGTGAGTACACACACACAATCATGAGAGACTTCAACCATGGGAAGATAGATTGGGAGAACAGAGAACGCAAGGAGGACCAGAAACATGGAGAGCTAAGCTGCTGGACGTGGCAACAAGAAACTTTCTAAGCCAGCGAATCAAGGAACCAACAAGAATGAGAGGAGAAGATGAACTAGCAATGCTTGATTTGATATTTACCCTAAATGAGTGGGATATAAGGGAAGTCAAGATGGAAGCACCCTTGGGAATGAGTGATCACAGTGTATTGAACTTTGAGTACCTGGTAGAGCTAGGAATTATCTCCTCCAAAAAATAACTAGGAAACAAAAGGCTGGCATTACCGAAAGGGAAATTATGAGGAGATGAGAAGCTTCCTAAGGGAAATACCTTGGGATACAGACCTCAGAGATAAGTCTGTACAAGATATGATGGACTATGTCACCTAAAAGTGTCAGGAGGCAGTAGGCAGATACATCCAGACCCAAAAGGTAAAATCCGAGAAGCAAAAGAAGAACCCATGGTATAATAGGGCATGTATGGAAGCAAAGAAACTGAACAAAAGGGAGTGGAAGAACTTCCAGAATAACAGAACACCAGAAAGCAAAGAGAGATACCAGAGAACCAGGAATGAGCATGTCAGGGTGAGAAGAGAAGCAGAGAAAAGTTATGAAAATGATATAGCAAACAAAGCCAAGACCAAACCAAAGCTACTCCACAGTCACATCAGAAGGAAAAGGGAAAACAACAGTGAAAGAACAGGTTGTGAAACTTAGAACAGGCGAGGACAGGTATACAGAGAATGACAAAGAGGAGTGTGAAGAACTCAACAAGAGGTTCCAGGAGGTCTTCACAACAGAACAAGGTGAAGTCAGTGTGCTAAGAGAAAGGGAAGTAAACCAGGGGCCCTTGGAAGGGTTTGAAATTACGAGAGAGGAGGTCAAGAGACACCTGTTGGATCTGGATGTTAGAAAGGCTGTTGGTCTAGACGGGATCTCGCCATGGGTACTGAAAGAGTGTGCAGAAGCACTTTGCTTGCCACTCTCCATAGTGTATAGTAGGTCACTGGAGACAGGAGACCTACCAAAAATATGGAAGACGGCGAATGTGGTCCCAATATACAAAAAGGGCGACAGGCAAGATGCGCTGAACTACAGGCCAGTGTCCTTGACTTGTACACCATGCAAGGTGATGGAAAAGATCGTGAGAAAAAACCTGGTAGCACATCTGGAGAGAAGGGACTTCGTGACAAATCGCCAACATGGGTTCAGGGAGGGTAAATCTTGTCTGACTAGCTTAATAGAATTCTACGACCAGGTAACAAAGATTAAGCAAGAAAGAGGAGGCGGGGCAGGCTGCATTTTCTTGGACTGTCGGAAAGCCTTTGACACAGTACCCCATAAAAGGTTGATGCATAAGCTGGAGAAACAGGCAGGAGTAACTGGTAGGGCGCTCCAGTGGATAAGGGAGTACCTAAGCAATAGGAAGCAGAGAGTTATAGTGAGGGGTGAGACCTCAGAATGGCGTGAAGTCACCAGTGGAGTCCCACAGGGCTCTGTGCTTGGACCTATCCTGTTTCTGATATACGTAAATGATCTCCCAGAGGGTATAGACTCATTCCTCTCAATGTTTGCTGACGACGCCAAAATAATGAGAAGGATTAAGACAGAGAAGGACAGCTTGAGGCTTCAAGAAGACCTGGACAAGCTGCAGGAATGGTCGAACAAATGGATGTTAGAGTTTAACCAAAGCAAATGTAATGTAATGAAGATAGGGGTAGGAAGCAGGAGACCAGATACAAGGTATCACTTGGGAGATGAAATACTTCAAGAGTCAGGGAGAGAGAAAGAGCTGGGGGTTGATATCACGCCAGACCTGTCCCCTGAAGCTCATATCAAGAGGATAACATCAGCAGCATATGCCAGGTTGGCTAACATAAGAACGGCCTTTAGAAACTTGTGTAAGGAATCTTTCAGAACATTATATACCACATATGTCAGACCAATCCTGGAGTATGCGGCTCCAGCATGGAGTCCATATCTAGTCAAGCATAAGACTAAACTGGAAAAGGTTCAAAGGTTTGCCACCAGACTAGTACCCGAGCTGAGAGGTATGAGCTACGAGGAAAGACTACGGGAATTGAACCTCACTTCGTTGGAAGACAGAAGAGTTAGGGGGGACATGATCACCACATTCAAGATTCTCAAGGGAATCGACAGGGTTGATAAACACAGGCTATTTAACACAAGGGGAACACGCACAAGGGGACACAGGTGGAAACTGAGTGCCCAAATGAGCCACAGAGATATTAAAAAGAACTTTTTTAGTGTCAGAGTGGTTGACAAATGTAATGCAATAGGAAGTGATGTGGTGGAGGCTGACTCCATACACACTTTCAAGGGTAGATATGATAGAGCGCAATAGGCTCAGGAACCTGTACAACTGTTGATTGACGGTTGAGAGGCGGGACCAAAGAGCCAGAGCACAACCCCCGGAAGCACAGCTAGGTGAGTACAACTAGGTGAATACACACACACACACACACACTAACGGTGAGGGGGAGAAATCAGAGTGGCGAGATGTCACCAGCGGAGGCCCACAATTAAGGCTCAGAACTTGGACCCATCCTGTTTCTAATATATGTAAACGATCTTTTTGAGGGTATAGACTCATTCCTCTCAATGTTTGCTGATGATGCAAAAATTATGAGAAGAATCAAGACGGATGAAGATAGACAGAGAATATAGGATGACCTGGATAAACTGGAGGAATGGTCTAGAAAATGGCTGCTAAAGTTCAACTCAGGAATGTGTAAGGTGATGAAATTAGGCGAAAGGAGCAGGAGGCTGAACACAAGGTATCATCTGGGAGGTGAAATCCTGCAAGGGTCAAATAGAGAGAAAGATCTGGGGGTTGATATTACACCGAACCTGTCCCCAGTGGCCCACATCAAAAGAATATCATCAGCGGCATATGCTAGACTGGCCAACATAAGAACTGCCTTTAGAAACTTGTGTAAAGAATCTTTCAGAACCCTGTATACCACTTATGTAAAACCAATCCTGGAGTTTGCAGCTCCAGCCTGGAGTTCTTACCTAGTTAAACACAAGACAAAGCTAGAGAAGATTCAGCGGTATGCCACCAGGCTCGTTCCAGAACTGAGAGGAATGAGCTACGAGGAAAGGCTAAAGGAGCTGAACCTCACATCCCTGGAAAACAGAAGAGTAAGGGGAGACATGATAACCACCTACAAAATTCTCAGGGGAATTGACAGGGTGGACAAAGACAAACTCTTCAGCACGGGTGGGACATGAACAAGGGGACATAGGTGGAAACTTAGTACCCAGATGAGCCACAGAGACGTTAGAAAGAATTTTTTTCAGTGTCAGAGTAGTTAATAAATGGAATGCACTAGGAAGTGATGTGGTGGAGGCTGACTCCATACACAGTTTCAAATGTAGATATGATAGAGCCCAGTAGGCTCAGGAATCTGTACACCAGTTGATTGACAGTTGAGAGGCGGGACCAAAGAGCCAAAGCTTAACCCCCGCAAGCACAATTAGGTGAGTACAATTACACACACACACACACACACACACACACACACACACACACACACACACACACACACACACACACACACACACACACACACACACACACACACACACACACACACACACACACACACACACACACACACACACACACACACACACAAAATAGGAGATGAAGAATAGGAGATGAAGTACTTAATGAAACGGACAGAGAGAAAGATCTAGGAGTTGATATCACATCAAACTAGTCTCCTGAAGCCCACATAAAAAGAATAACGTCTGCGGCATATGCGTGGCTGGCTAACATCAGAACAGCGTTCAGGAACCTGTGTAAGGAATCATTCAGGAACTTGTACACCACATATGTAGGACCAATCCTGGAGTATGCAGTCCCAGCATGGAGCCCGTACCTTGTCAAGCACAAGACGAAGCTGGAAAAAGTCCAAAGGTATGCCACTAGACTAGTCCCAGAACTAAGAGGCATGAGTTACGATTAAAGGCTGCGGGAAATGCACCTTACGACACTGGAAGACAGAAGAGTAAGGGGAGACATGATCACAACCTACAAAATCCTCAGAGGAATCGACCGGGTAAACAAGGATAAATTATTCAACACTGGTGGGACGCGAACAAGGGGACACAGTGGAAACTGAGTACCCACATGAGCTACAGAGACGTTAGAAGGAACTTTTTCAGTGTCAGAGTAGTTAACGGATGGAATGCATTAGGCAGTGATGTGGTGGAGGCAGACTCCATACACAGTTTCAAATGTAGATATGATAGAGCTCAGTAGGCTCAGGAATCTGTACACCAGTTGATTGACAGTTGAGAGGCGGGACCAAAGAGCCAAAGCTCAACCCCCGCAAACACAAATAGGTGAGTACAAATAGGATAGTACACACACACACACACACTGGGGTTAGTGTAGACTAACAAACGCTAGGGAAAGGAAAAGGGGTCAAGCAGGATGGTCAGAAAACAGAACACAGGGGGAGGAGAGGAACAGGAGGAGCCATACATTGAGATGACAGTTCACTCATGGAGGGAATTCACTGAGGAACTGAAAGACATGAGAGAACTCATAAGTAAACTGCAGAATGAACTAAGTGCAGCGCAAGAGGAGATAACAAACCTAAAAAAAGGATCTCCTCAGACTGAGCCCCAGGGGACCAACCCCCAGGTACCAGGAGATGTAGCAATGGCAGGGACCCCTACAATGGGTGCCACCTTTGCTGAAATGCTGAAGAGCCCAGGAGCAATGGCCACAGTCAAGGAAGTTGTAATGAAAGCAGTAGCCTCACATGTGGCAGCTAGATGCACGAGCCAGTTACTGGAAAGTAAAAGAGCTGTAGTAGTGATAGGTGTTAAGGAACAAGAGGGTTTCACAAGGGAAGAATGGAGGTCTAAGGACAAATGCGGCAGTGGAAGGGATACTAAAGGAGATAGGTCTGGAAGGGGCTGAAACAGACATAGAAAATTTTTTTCGGATTGGCCAGTACAACAAAGACAAAGACCGGTTAATCAAGGTAGTGCTCAGAAACGAGTGCATCAAAGAGGACATACTAGCAAAAAAGAGCAAACTGAAATATGTAACGAATTGCAGACAGGTATTCCTTCAGAGGGACATGACCTGGACAGAGGTAATACAGGCAGCAGATGCAAGGAAAAGGCGCAACCAGAGGGAAAGGAGCCAGGGAACCTCAACCCCCAACCCAGCAATCCCAGGGGAGAGTGTGGAACCCCAACCCAGCACCTCGGGAACCCCAGAGGGGACTGCAACATCCCAACTCACCACCCTATAGGTTGGGAGTACCATCATTCCACCCAATTCCACCCTCCCTCCCTACCCCGAGTACCCCCTCCCCTCCCACCCACTGGTCTTCCTCCTGCCCCAAGTCGACCCAGACACGAACTAAGTCCTCCGTCCCCCACCCCAGTTCTAAGCCATCCTCCCCCTGCCCCTCCTCCCCCCCCCCAACCCCCACCTCCCTCAGAACCCCTGGTAACTACCCCACAGGAGGATGAGTATACCCAAGCAGCAATGCCCATTGGAACAGCTTCCTGCTCTAGTGGGGAGGGTGGGTGAAAATGGACAAAGGAAAGTGAGCTTCAAGGTAATGTACTCAAACATCGATGGGATTACCAACAAAGCAAGTGAACTGGCAGAAAGGGCGCAGGAAGAAAACCCAGATGTAATAGGACTCACAGAAACAAAATTGTCAGGAGTCATAACAAATGCTGTGTTTCCAAAGGACTTTTATATAGTAAGGAAAGAGAGGGACGGGAGAGGAGGAGGTAGAGTAGCTCTGCTGATAAGGAAGGACTGGAGCTTTGAAGAGATGGAAATTTTGGGCTCCGACGGATTCAGAGATTACATAACAGGAACTATGACAATGGGTGGACCTAAGATAATAGTGGCAGTCATTTACAACCCTCCATTAAATGACAGAAGACCTAGACAAGAGTTCGACAGAAACAACATGGCTACCATTAACATAATAGAGAGAGCAGCTTCAGTTGCTTGCAGGAATGGATCCAGACTCTTAATCATGGGCGATTTCAACCATAGAATATAGACTGGGAGAATGGGGACCCACATGGAGGTGAAGACACATGGAGATCTTAACTTTTGGAAGTGAGTACAAGGAACTTTCTGAGCCAACATGTCAAGCGGCCCACAAGAATGGGAGGAAATGATGAACCAGCTAGACTCGACTTGATTTTCACCTTAAATGGCTCAGAAATGAGGTAAGTCAAATATGAAGCCCCCATAGGAATGAGTGACCACAGTGTATTGGTATTTGAGTATCTGGTAGAAGTAGGGATACCCTATCCAAGAATGGGATTAGAAGGAAAAAAGACTAAATTACCGAAGAGGAAAATATGACGAGATGAGGAATTTCCTAATGGGAATACCATGGGAAACAGAACTCAGAGAAAAGACTGAACAGGATATGATGGATTATGTCACTCAGAAGTGTCAGGAGGCTGCAGACAGGTTTTTTCCAGTCCAAAAAGTGAAAAATGAAAAGCAACAGAAGAATCCGTGGTTCAACCAGGAATGTGCAGCAGCGAAGCAATTTAGTAAAAGAACATGGCGAATCTACAGGAACAACAGAACACCAGAGAGCAGGGAGAAATACCAGAGGGCCAGAAATGAGTACATCAGAGTGAGAAGAGAAGCAGAGAGGCAGTATGAAAATCACATTGCGAGTAAAGCTAAGACCCAACCAAAACTGCTCCACAGTCACATCAGGAGGAAAACAGCAGTGAAGGAGCAAGTGATGAAACTGAGAAAAGGGGAGAACAAATACACAGAGAACGATAAAGAGGTGTGTGAAGAACTCAACAAGAGATTCCAAGAGGTCTTCACAATAGAACAAGGAGAGGTCCCTGCGCTAAATGAGGAGGCAAACCGAACAACCTTGGAGGAAATTTACCTCACCAGTGATGAGATCAAAATAAATCTGTTGGAGCTGAATGTGTCAAAGGCTGTTGGGCCTTATCTTGAGGTTATCTTGAGATGATTTCGGGGCTTTAGTGTCCCCGCGGCTCGGTCCTCGACCAGGCCTCCACCCCCAGGAAGCAGCCCGTGACAGCTGACTAACACCCAGGTACCTATTTTACTGCTAGGTAACAGCGGCATAGGATGAAAGAAACTCTGCCCATTGTTTCTCGCCGGCGCCTGGGATCGAACCCAGGACCACAGCATCACAAGTCCAGCGTGCTGTCCGCTCGGCCGACCGGCTCCCTTAATGACGATGCTGACGATCCGGCTGACGATGCAAAAATTATGAGAAGAATCAAAACAGATGAAGATAGACAGAGACTACAGGACGACCTGGAAAAACTGGAGGAATGGACTAGAAAATGGCCTGACAGAATCTCACTGTGGATTCTAAAAGAAGGTGCAGAAGCACTATGTGTGCCACTCTCTATGGTGTATAACAGGTCACTGGAAACGGGGGACCTTCCGGAAAGCTGGAAGACAGCTAATGTAGTCCCAATTTACAAAAAGGGTGACAGGCAAGAGGCACTGAACTACAGGCCAGTTTCCCTAACTTGTATAACATGCAAGGTGATGGAGAAGATTGTGAGGAAAAGGCTCGTCGAGCATCTGGGAGGAAACAGCTTTGTAACACACCACAAGCATGGGTTCAGAAATGGTAAATCGTGCCTCACAGGCCTAATAGGCCTATGACAAGCGAAACAAATTAGGCAGGAGAGAGAAGGGTGGGCACACTGCATTTTCTTGGACTGTCAGAAAGCCTTTGACACGGAGCAGCAGGCAGGAGTAAAAGGTAAGGTGCTCCAGTGGATAAGGGAGTACCTAAGCAATAGGAAACAGCAAGTAACGGTGAGGGGGGAAGGCATCAGAGTGGCGAGATGTCACTAGCGGAGTCCCACAGGACTCTGAACTCGGACCCATCCTGTTTCTAGTATATGTAAACAACCTTCCAGACGGTATAGACGCATTCCTCTTAATGTTTGCTGACGATGCAAAAATTATGAGAAGAATCAAAACAGATGAAGATAGACAGAGACTACAGGACGACCTGGAACAAATTGGAGGAATGGACTAGAAAATGGCTGCTAAAGTTCAACTCAGGAAAGTGTAAAGTAATGAAATTAGGCGAAGGGAGCAGAAGGCTGAACACAAAGTACCATCTGGGAGATGAAATCCTACATGTGTCAAATAGAGAGAAAGATCTGGGGGTCGATATCACACCGAACCTGTCCCCAGAGCACAGGTTCAGAGGACATCAAAAGGATATCATCAGCGGCATATGCTAAACTGGCCAATATAAGAACTGCCTTTAGAAACTTGCGTAAGGAATCGTTCAGGACCCTGTATACCACTTATTTAAGACCAATCCTGGAGTATGCACCTCCAGTCTGGAGTCCCTACCTAGTTAAACACAAGACGAATTTAGAGAAGATTCAGAGGTATGCCACCAGACTGGTCCCGGAACTCAGAGGAATGAGTTACGAGGAAAGACAGGGAGCTGAACCTCACAACCCTGAAAAACAGAAGAGTAAGGGGAGACATGATAACCACCTACAAAATTCTCAGGGGAATTGACAGGGTGGACAAAGACAAACTCTTTAGCGCGGGTGGAAAACGAACAAGGGGACACAGGTCGATACTTAGTACCCATATGAGCCACAGAGACGTTAAAAATTTTTTTTTCAGTGTCAGGGTAGTTAACAAATGGAATGCATTAAGTAGTGTTGTGGTGGAGGCTGACTCCATACACAGTTTCAAGTGTAGATATGATAGAGCCCAATAGGCTCAGGAATCTGTACACCAGTTGATTGACCGTTGAGAGATGGGATCAAAGAGCCAGAGCTCAACCCCTGCAAACACAACTAGGTGAGTACACACACACACACACATACATACTCACACACACACACACACACACACACACACACACACACACACACACAATAGTAGGGGCCTCGCAGCTGAGTGGACAGCGCTAGGAGATCGTAGTCCTAAGGGTCCGGGTTCGTTTCCCGGAAGAGGCAGAAACAAATGGGTAAGGTTTCTTTCACCTTGATGCACCTGTTCACCTAACAGTGTATCGGTACCTGGGAGTTAGACAGCTGCTACAGGCTACTTCCTGGAGATGTGTGTGTGTGTGGATGTGTTAGAGAGAAATATATGTAGTAGACATAATAGAGGAAAATTGATTGGTAAGAAAGATGGGTTTCAGGAGCTAATAGCTCCTTTCTGCAGACTAAAGTAGTAAATACACACACACAAACACCTTTTCCTTCCCGTTGTCATGGTGAGGGGGCTTGGTGGTGGGAGTGTGATGCTCCATGGGACAGTGGTCTCCATCCTTTTGATGCCTAATGCTCCTGCTGCTGTCTTCACTAATTTTGATGATTGCTTTTTCCTCCTACTCATGTTTCATTTTCGTCCCCATTTCTTCTCCTCTCTGATTATTCCTCTCAAGCGACTTGGCGCCGCTCTTGAAAATTCTTTCTTCTGTCTTCTTCTGTTTTGATGCCAGGTAAGTTGAAACGGCCCTGTCCTTCACCTGTAGAACTCAGTCCTTCACCTGTAGAACTGTGGTATCTGACGTTGTCAAGCGAGGGGGGGACTTATATGGTAAAACTTCCCTTAGATTCTGAGCCCGATTTCAACGGACTGGCGGTTCGTATGATGACGATTGAAGGGTGTATACGCATGATGCACCTCTGGGAAGGCACCCCCCCCCCCCTCCTCATGTCAAGATCCCTATACTGTAAGTGTGGCTCTAAAGTAGGGGTGGAGGATTACTGGTGGATGAAATATTATGAAATAAATATTATTATAATATTAAATATATTAATGCACGATATTCTTTTTTCGTCCTATGCCGACTTATGACCCCTCATTCAACATTGTATGAATATCCAGTTTTTTGTCACAGTGTACTGGTAGTCGGTCATCAACATTTACTTTAAGCCTCGGAAAATGTTTCTCATAGTCTTGCCAGCTGTTTGGCAAGTGCTGATCAGCTGTAGTGGGGATCTTTTCTGCTTGCCCTATAGTGACACTAAATTTGATCTCGGGGTTAACTAGAAAGAATGAAAAACAAACTAAATCTACCTAAGATTTTAAGAATTAGAGTTCAGTTTCTGTTGATGCCATCTTGTTCATTTACATACATTTTGGGGTTACTATCTTGAAGAATTCTCGGATATTATTAAAAGTTTATTAGGTAATACATGACTTAAAACACTCATGTGAAATGCTATTGGTGTTATTTTTGTGACCTAATGAATTCTAATAATACTCAAGTTCATTTGACTATCATGGTGCTGTTGAGTACAGTGCAACTGCCCATATTTTAATTTCCAAATAGCAAAAAAATGTGGCTAATGTGTAACACAGGACGGGGTTTAGGCTCAGCTCTGTCCACCACCCTGTCCGTAAATAAACTTAAATCCAAGATCCCAGAGCTAACTCTCAGCTGAGTCCCACGCCACGTGGTCTTAGAAGTTCAACCGTCAAAGATTCTACAGACATGTGACGTCGAAACTAGGCTTTCTAGCAAACTCAAGGATCTTTTTACGCCACCACCACCAGACCAAAACCAAAGTTGTCAAATAATCGTGGTCTGGACCAGTTAATTAACCGTTAACCCTTGGGGTAGGTCATCCCAATTTCGTGGAAAGAGAAGTATTAGTTATGTTAAGTGTGGGAATTAGCTTGCAAACAAGGGAATATTGTAGGCATTAAAATGGACTAGCTAAGCTTAGACCTGAAAATCGGATATCTACTTAGCCCAATAAAGCAGACTCATGGAGAACAGATATCCAGGACAACAAGTATATAATATAATAATGGAAAAACTTAGAGATACTAAATATTCTTAATCACAGTTTATTATGCAAAGCTATAAAAAGTAAATAATAAAAATCACTCCCTAGCTTAACACTTCCTAACTTTTACTAGTCCATACTGAGGCACGAATGGTAAATTCACTCTACTAAACTTCACAGCAACTTTTACCTTAATCTAAGAGACCAGTCGCTGGTGTTTTGGTCTCTGGAGGTGAGATGGAGAATGTCTTCAACTGCTGCTCCAAAAATTACGCTGACTACTCCTAGCCCTCCCCGCCAAGCACACACAGAAACTACGACGTTGGGACAACGTTCGAACCAGTTTTAACACCTAACCAGTTATAACAACCAATATAGTAAGTTTTAACAACGTTCTAATACGTCATAAACACGTTAAGCCAAGATGTAACAACTTTATTACAAGTTGTAACGAGCGGAAAATAGAGACAGTTACGGTTTGTGTTTCCAGGGTCTGCAGCTAAGACTGTGGGTAGGGTGTATCCCTCCGTCAGGTTTATCAGTTTACCAAGCAGGGTTTAATATGAACAAAATAATCTCATATCCTGGACAAACCAGGAGGTTGAATTATTATTACCAACTGGTGGTAATTAAATTAGGCATCTTGGAAAAACTATCTATAATTACAATACTGCTAGCGATCTAAATTTGAACTTCGTGAATTAAATGATAGGGAAAGTTGTGGTATGTCGGACGCTTTACCATTGACCCAAGTCGGGTCGAGTACTCCGCTCGACGAACTAGTACCTTCCCTACTGATGTTACTTTCTCTGTAGCAGACTACGAACCTTGGTCTTTTACAATACAATCATGGTAGTCTAGCATACCTACATAAACAGGTTGAGTATTACTGTAATTACTATGATTGCTGAAATATTCATTACTTGTTGCATTAAAACAAATGAGATGGCCATCTTGTATTCTAAACATGTTAATCCCTAAGTCCTAGGGAAGATGATCCATGCCTCGCCTGCCAGGTACTAGAATACCCTATGACTAAATTTTGACCATGTGGTCTCATCCAATCCCTATTAACTGCGATCTATAATTTCCAAATAATCCTCCACAACAAGCTTAGTTTGTTACAAATGGAATAGTTCTCTCACATTATGAAAATTACTAATTTTTCAAAGTAATTACTGAATGTTCGGACTGACTAGTATTCTGCACTGTGGGGGTTGGGGATTTCGGGACTTAAACCTCCAAATGAGAGCTGTGGTTGTTGCACCAGACTGTTACTTGCGTACAGGTGGACAACTTCCCCAGCCACTCCCTGACGAAACAAACAACCGACCTCGGCAGCTACACTCCTGCTACCGTCGGTCGACCAGCAATGGACACTGGAGTGCTTGTAATTTACCTCGGAGATCCCCCTGTACGCCTCTTGATCTTAGAGAAGGATTCAGTCTCACATACCTAAGGGTGCGGCTACAACACGGGCCTCGTTGTATTGTGTACTCACCCTAATTGAGCCGCCCTATTCGTGAATTACTATCTTCTCCTACCCCTGTCTGCAGCCATGACTTTCTCTCTCTTTCTTTCTGGGAAACCTCACCAGGACAAGAACAAGAGCCAGCTAACAAATACATTTAATATACAAAGAAAACATACATAATACATGACATAAAATAGAACATTATAATATAACACTCTGTTACTGAAAAGTGGATGAAAGAGCAGTGACTATTCTGGCTGGTGGAATGCCAATAACACCAAATAAAAAAGTAAAATAAAGTAAATAAAACTGCTTCAGCTTCTAAATCTTTTTATGGTGTGAAAATTGATGGATACGATCCAAAGAATAGAAAAACTCAAATATTTAATATAACAAAAAATGACTTAAACATTAAAACAAATCCCCTATTATACTTGGCTGGAACAGTGCAAAAGGAATATAAACATGTGACAGTTACATTAAGAGCAAAATCAAAGGATACAATAAATATATACAATAGCTGCTAGAGACTCCTGACACCCAGGGGAGTGAGAGTAGATCTTGCAGCTGTGGCATTGAAAAGGATTTTGAGGTCTAGCTGGTGGTGAGCTGCTTTTATACACGGCAGAGTCAATGTAGATGGCGCTGATGTACAGGTAATTGCCAGCCAGCAGTCTCAAACGAGCTTTTGGGAGTTTGGGAGCCGGTCGGCCGAGTGGACAGCACACTGGACTTGTGATGCTATGGTCCTGGGTTCGATCCCAGGCGCCGGCGTGAAATAATGGGCAGAGTTTCTTTCACCCTGTGCCCCTGTTACCTAGCAGTAAAATAGGTACCTGGGTGTTTGTCAGCTGTCACGGGCTGCTTCCTGGGGGTGGAGGCCTGGTTGAGGACCGGGCCGCGGAGACACTAAAAAAAAAAAGCCCCGAAATCATCTCAAGATAACCTCAAGAAACGAGCAGTAGGCATATTGACCAGCGAGTGGAGCTAGCCCGCCAGACAGCAGGTGTGCAGGTGTGTTAGGTACTTGAGGGGTGAGGGTAGTGGTGGTGTCTGTCTAGACACGGTTCCTAAGCACGTATTGTTGTTGTTGTTCCTGATGTTAATTTCTTATACTGGAGTATGCAGGTATGTTGTTGATTTGGCGGTAAAGAAATAGGCACGATCTCCTTGCTTAAACAGGAGATTTCTGTAACAGCTCTCCCCCGAAGCCTGTTCCTATTGCCTATGATACTGATATGGAGTGAAGAGTGGAAGTGGGAGGTTCCACCTCGTGGACTCGGAAGAGTAAGTCGGCTACAACGTTTACGAGCCTTTGATGAAGAAGATGTTGAGATTGTAGTTCTGCAGGTACAAGGCCCAGCAAACCAATCGCTGGTTGGAGAACAGGGCCTGCTGCAAGAACCAAAGAGGATTATGATCCGAAAAGATGTTGATCAGATGGTAACCTTGTAGATATAGTTCGTAATGCTGTAGACACAGGATGATGGCCAGTAGCTCCTTTTCAATGGTACTGTAGTTCCTTTGATGGGGTTTCAGCTTGTATCTGTAGTAGCTGAGCGGAAGGTTTTCTTCACCTCGCTGCTGCAGTAGCACACCCCAATGCCGGCGTCGACATTGAGGATGAAGGGCTTCATAACATCTGGCGAGGCGAGAATAGGATTAGTACACAATAGAGTTTTCAATTGTTCAAATACAATTGACTGGGAAGTTATCCAAAGGTATTTTTGTATGGGCTGGTCATGTTAATGAAGGGTGTCGCCACTGAACTGAAATTTTTGCAGAATCGAGGAAAATATGACGCTAGTCCTAGGAAGCGCAGGAGCTGCTTCCTGGTGATAGGTTGAGGGTAATGCTGTATGGCTTGTAGATGGATATCGAATTGATCTAGGCTCCCACTGCCAATAACATGACCTAGGTAGCGCACTTTACCTTTGGAGAAGGTGGACTTGCTAAAGTTAACGGTGAGGCCAGCCTGGTGTAGCTTGCAGAACAATCGTTGCAGCTGGAGCAGGTGGTCACTCCAAGTGGAGGTCGCCCCAATTATGTCGTCCAAGTAGACGTAGGTGTTTTCAATGCCTGGATAACGATGTTGACAGCTCTCTGAAAGGTAGCCGGGGCATTACACAGTCCAAAGGGAAGTCGCTCATACCTAAATAGGCCAAATGGAGTGGTGAAGGCAGAAATCTTCTTAGCCTGCTTCATCATGCTAATTTGGTATCAGCTCTTCAGCAGGTTGATCTGTGAGAGATAGTTAGCATTACCTATATAGTCAAGGATATCGTCGATTCATGGCAAGGGGTACGAGTCCTTAACAACTCTTTCTTTCTTTTGGGTACTGGGAAATTATCGATGGCTTCCACTTTTGTTCTCATTGGAGCAACCTTACCTTGCCCTACCACATATCCTAAGTATTCCAGGCGGGCTCTCCCAAACTCACTTTTCGCTAAGTTAATTGTCATGTTGGCCTTCTCTAAGTGACCCAACTTCTCTTACACCTTGGCTAGGCTGTCCGTTTTGGTCACTTTCGCTCCATCAGTCCTCTCTGCTTACTGTTTTCTCCCTCCGTTTCTTTTTCTTGCATTCCACACATCAAAATTTAGACATCTATTATCTGTACCTCCTCTGTCCTCCTCATACTACGGATCATCATCCTCATGCTTCAGTCTGTAGCCATCATACTTCAGTCTCTCGTCATCATACTTCACTCTCTCGTCTTCATCGACGATCCCATTTTTCGTCTTCACCGACGATCCCTTTTTTCGTCTTCTCACTAATCGGTAACTTTATCTACTTCGACTTTCTTCTTCTCCTCCACACGTGCGACATTATCGTCTTCCTCTTCTCCCGTTCTGCCTCACTACACAACTCCAATTCGTCCCGTTCCACTCTTCCTCGTTCCCTCAAAGTTTCCTCGAGTACAATACTACACTCGGCTGTACCCTACCGTACTTGTTGCTCTACCTCTTATAGAGTGCTTGTAAGCATCTCTCTGCACATACTATCTCTGCTAACTTCCTTTTCTTGGCTATCCCTCCTCATCACTATTTCTTCTTCACGCATCCCATGAAATGCGTCAACTTCTGACATCTCACACAACTATATAAGCAAACGTACGTGGAAAGACTTCAGTGAAGGAATGATGGTAATAAGGGAGACTGTAACCAGCCTACAGAATGTGCTGAAGGCAGCAAAGGAAGAAATAAAAAGCCTGAGGGAGAATCCAACTCAATACCAGATCCAAACCACCCCTCAGGGAGGAGGTAATGTACTTGTAGAGGGGACTTCTACAATTCAACCCTCATTTGCAGAATTGTTTAAAAAGTACCCTGAAGCTAGGTCTGCAGTAAGGGAAGTTGCCATGGAAGTGACCTCTACTCAGGAAGCAGCTAGATGTACTAGCCGGCTGGTAGAGAGAATAAGACCAGTAGTAGTTGCAGGCATTAAGGAGCAAACAGGGACCAGCCCAGCAGAGAGGAGAGACAAGGACAAAAAGCAGTTACTGAGATCCTTAAAGAGGTAAAGATGGAGAGGGCTGACCAGGATATCAAAAAGGTTTTCAGGCTTGAAAGGTATAACAATCTTGAGGTTATCTTGAGATGATTTCGGGGCTTTGGATGTCCCTGAAGGCTGGTCCTCGACCAGGCCTCCACCCCCAGGAAGCAGCCCGTGACAGCAGACTAACACCCAGGTACCTGTTTTACTGCTAGGTAACAGGGGCATAGGGTGAAAGAAACTCTGCCCATTGTTTCTTGCTGGCGCTCGGGATCGAACCCGGGACCACAGGATCACAAGTCCAGCGTGCTGTCCGCTCGGCCGACCGGCTCTCTCCCTCCCTCCCTCCAACAAGGACAGAGACCGATTGATAAAGGTGGTATTAATAAGCGAGAACACAAAAGAGGACCTGTTAGCAAAGAAGAGAGGACTAGCAACTGTACTGAAGTTCAGAAAAGTATTCCTGCAGATGGATATGACAAGGGAAGAGTGAATGAGGACAGCAGATGCGCAGAAGGAGCGCAGGGAGAAAGAAAGGCGTTAGGGAACCACAACCCCAAACCCTACAATCCCAGAGGGGAGTGGGAAACCCTCTACAAGAAGTTTAACAGCCACTGGGAGAGGAGCACCACCCCCACCTTCTGCCCAATAAACATCCTACCTGCCCCAACCCCTGCCAGTCCCCACATTAAGTGCCCACCTAGGGCATCCTCCCCCCTCTAACCCCCCTCCCCAGGATCTCCCTTCTCCCCCAAGCCACCAAGCCCTCCCTTCTCCCCCATGCCCCTCCCATCTCCCCCACCTCCAAGCCCTCCATTCTCCCCCCACTCCCCTAAGCCCTCCATTCTCCCCCACCCCCTAAGCCCCCCATTCTCCCCCACCTCTCTAAGCCTGCCCTTCTCCCCAACTCCCCTAAGCCCTCCTTTCTTCCTCACCCCCTCAACTCTCCCTTAACAGCCCTCCCTCCTCTTCTGCTCCCCAAGGCCCCCCCTTCCCCTTCATTCAACCAAGCCCTCCCTCCCCCCATCCCCCCCCCAAGCCTCTCCGTATCACCCCTCCTCCAAGCCTTCCCCTCTCACCCACCTCTCTATGCCTTACCCTACCAAGCCCTCTCTCCTCCACCACCCTCCCTGCACCAGATCCCCTCAGCCCCCACACACCCCAGATCCCCCAGGGTTCCCCTCCGTATGCCCTCCCATCCCGAACCCACCCAGTTTTCCTGCTTCAGGGGAGTCAACAGAAACTGAGGAAGGACAGGAGAGAGTCAGTTTCAGGGTGATGTACTCGAACGTAGATGGGATTACAAGCAAGGCAAGTGAACTAAGGGAATGAGCACAAGAAGTGAACCCCAATATAACCAGACTCACAGAAACAAAACTCTCAGGAAACATAATGAATGCTGTGTTTCCCCAGGACTACACAGTTATAAGGAAAGAGAGGGAAGGTAGGGGAGGAGGCGAAGTGGCCCTACTAATGAGAAAGAAATGGAGTTTCAAAAAGATGGCTATCCCGAGCTGCGAGGGATTCAGAGAGTACATAACAAGAACCTTGACAATGGGAGGACCAAGAATAGTAGTAGCAGTGATATATAACCCTCCACCCAATGATAGAAGACCCAAGGCAAGAGTATGACAAAAACAACATGTCAGTTGTCATGTTGTATATATAATTGAAAGGGCAGCCTCTGCTGCTTGTCCCATCTGCTCATCATGAGGGACTTCAGTCATGGGAAGATAGACTGGGAGAACAAGGAACCACATGGAGGTGAGGATACATGGAGAGCTAAACTATTGGAGGTGTCGACAAAAAACGTCTTAAGCCAGCATGTCAGGGAACCCGCAAGGATGAGAAGAAACGATGAACCAGCGAGAATTGACCTAGTCTTCACTCTGAACGACTCTGACCTAAGGGATATCGGTTTCTAGGCCCTGGTAAGAATTAGCGACCACAGTGTAATGGCGTTTGAGTATCTGGTTGAAGAAGGGTTAAGGAACTCGAGAAGATGAACTGAAAACAAAAGGCTGGCATTCCGAAAAGGAAACTATGAGGAGATAAGGAAATTCATAACAGATATAGCATGGGAAACAGCTCAGAAGAAAGATGGCCCAAGACATGATAGACTACATCACGCAGAAGTGTAAGGAGGCAGCAAAGTTTGTCCCAGTCGTAAAGGAAAACAACGAAATGCAGATGATAAACCCATAGTTTAACCAGAGATGTAGGCTAGCTAAGCAGCAAAGTAAAAGGGCGTGGAGAATCTATAGAAATAACAGGCCACTCGAGATCAGAGAGAGATACCAGAGTGCCAGGAATGAATATGCCAGGTTGAGAAGAGAGGGAGAAGGGCAATCCGAAAATGACATCGCAAGCCAGGCAAAGACTCAACCTAAATTGCTGCACAGCCACATCAGTCTTTGGACCTATTCTGTTTCTGATGAATGTAAATGATCTCCCAGAGGGTATAGAATCGTTCCGCTCATTGTTTGCTGATGATGCAAAAATTATGAGGAGGAATCAAACAGAGGATGATAGTAGGAGGTTACAAGATGACCTAGACAGAATGAATGAATGTTCCAACATATGGCTATTAAAGTTCGACCCGAGTAAATGCAAGGTCATGAAACTAGGCGGTGGACACAGGAGGCGAGACACAGGATACCGAATGGGAAATGACGTACTTCATGAAACGGACAGAGAGAAAGCTCTAGGAGTTGATATCACACCAAACCTGTCTCCTGAAGATCAAATAAAAAGAATTACATCTGTGACATGCGAGAGGCTGGCTAACATCAGAACAGCCTTCAGGAACCTGTGTAAGGAATCATTCAGAACCTTGTACACAGCATATGTACGACCAATCATGGAGTATGCGGCCCCAGCATGGCGCTCGTACCTTGTCAAGCACAAGATGAAACTGGAAAAAGTTGAGAGGTATGCCACTAGGCTAGTCCCATAACTAAGAGGCATGAGTTACGAGGGAAGTCTGTGGGAAATGCACCTCACGACACTGGAAGACAGGAGTAAGAGGAGACATGATCACTACCTACAAAATACTCAGATGAGTTGACAGGTTAGATTAGGATAAACATTTTAACACGAGTGGTACACGAACAAGGGGACACAGGTGGAGACTGAGTACCCAAATGAGCCACAAGCATGTTAGAAAGAACTTTTTCAGTGTCAGAGTAGTTAACAAGTGGAATGCATTTGGAAGTGATGTGGTGGAGGCTGACTCCATACACAATTTCAAATGTAGATACGATAGAGGCTATTAGGCTCAAGAATCTGTACATCAGTTGATTGACGGTGGAGAGGTCCGACCAAAGAGCCAGAGCTCAACCCCAGCAAGCACAACTAGGTAAGTACAACTAGGTTAGTGCAACTCAATTTCATTATCCCTACGTTTCTGTTCCCGTTCACAACTTGTCACTCTACTCTCGTCCTCAGTCTGTCCACATTCTCTTTCACCTCTGTTCAGCACAGCTATCTCCACTTTCGGACTTTCAACCTCAGCAGGCTGGGCTCTACTCAGCTCCACTCTGTCCACATTAGTTCTCTCTGGCAGGGTCATCTTTATTTTTTATCTCTCCCCGCCATCCTATTCATGAGCTTGACCTTCACCAGACAGCCACGCTATCTCCACGTCGATATTCTCACTCAGTGGAGTCGGCACTGTCACATCCTCTGTAGTATCAAAATCGTCGGTCACCTCTGCCCTCATCACTACGCAGCGTACTCGATGACTTGGTTGTCCTCTGACTCATCCTCTAGGACTCTAGTCAGGTCCACTCTATCAGGTGACATGGCCCTTCTGGAACTCTTCTGGCACAGCTTCCACTATGAACTTCGGCAACACCATCGACTCGCACAAGTCATTACCAAGGATCACTTGTATCCCTGGAACAGGTATGTCAGAGCATATCCCAAACATCGCCTCCCCCGACAAATAATCCGACTTTAGCTTGACAGCAGAAATGGGCATGTCACCCTCAGACAATAACCCATACACCTTTATTTTTCGACTTCCAGCTAAACGTCGATCATCCGGCCGCGATCAGGCTTCTCATAATCAGGCTCTGATTCGCTCCTGTATCCCTTAGGATACTTACTTCTACTTCAAGTTGGCTTTCTATGCTAGCCCAGCCTTTACCAGGAAATGTATATGTTTATTTCTCAGAATGTTTGGCAATATGTTTATTGTTTGTGATGTGTGTCTATATATGTATGAACACGTTGTACTGAACGGGGTGAGAATAGCTTGAGCTACCTCATCCCATTGTGTCTATTTTACCTCAATAAACTTATTTCAATTTCAATATTAATTTCAATTTCAGCCTTTACTAATGAATGGGCTATACCTCTTGTTCATCGAGTTCACTTTCTGTGGTTTGTCCTGTATCAAATTGACTCCAGTATTTGGGGGGTCAAACATGGTCAAGGTCACAACTCTCTTGCCCTGCCGACAATCTTTCTTGATGTGACCTTGACCGTTACTTTTATAGCATCTTATTTGGGAGAAGTTTCTTCTATATCCCATTGAGTGGCTTTGACTCTGTACATTCGGGTTCGAGGTTCTCTGCACAGGCGCACCACCTGCACTCTGCTGGGTCTAGCTCTTGATATCTGGAAACATAATTAATATCTCGCTTAACTCCTTCATCCTCACTTTCTGATGAGGTGTACGACCTCCTTTTCTGAGCATTTGGATACTTATGTTTATTTGCCCATCTATTAAATTTTTTTCTCACCCCCAGGCATCCCTGGGTCTGCCATAATTACGTCTCACATTGCTTTTCACTCTGCTTTCCCTTAGGCTCTGATAAGCCTCCGTAATCATATCTGCTGTATCAGCTACGTCTCTCGCATTCTACACTCCTGCCTCCTGGATCTTAAATTTCATCTCAGGGTGCATCATTTCCAGAAATTTCTCCATAATCACCAGTTGTTTCAAATCACCATAGGATTCTACACCGACAGCTTCTATCCATTTCTGGAACCGCCTTTCTAGATTTCTCACTGTCTTGGCAATTGTGCTTGCAGAAGCCTTCATCATTTCTCTGAAGAACTTTCTGTAAGGTTCAGGAGTCAACAAGATAGAATGCAATACGCTGCTCTTCACAGTCCAGTAATCTTGGTATTCCTCCAAAGACAACTGGGTATACACCTCTCAGGCAGCACCTGCCAGTCGTGACTGTACCAATTGACCCCACTCTTCCTGCGGCCACTGTCTGATGCTGGCTATCTTCTCAAAATGCTCGAAGAAGCTCTTTGACTCATCAGGCACAAATAGGGGAATGTCTTTTTCTCTAACTTTATTATCCGGTTGATGCGATACATGTGTGGTGATCTCTGGCAATCAACGTTTAATCCTCTTCTCTGCCAAAGCTCTATTTGCTTCTATTTCCATATTTTTTTATTTCTCCTTTTCATTCTCTTTCCCCTGTTCTAGTTTCCTTTCCCGTACTGTGGTTTTCTCTTTTTCTTTATCTTGTTCCAACTTCAGTTCTCTTACCCTGGTTTTCTCTTTTTCTTTCTCCTGTTCTAACTCCAATTCTCTTATTCAGATTTCCATCTGTTCATTCTCTACTTCTCGTTTAGTTTCCTCTTTTTCTTTTTCGACTTCATTCTTCATCTGTAGTTCTACCTTCAACTTCACCAGTTGGAACTGCCTCTCATCATGCTCACGTTCTCGTTGCAACTGGAGATCTAACAGAAATCTTTCCAAGCTCCTGTTCCTGCTAATGCGGCTACTCCAACTTCTGTGGTTACTCCTACTCGATCCTTGGGATCTCACTTCATCTGGTTCATCATCCTCCTTTCCATTTCCAGCTCCTTTCTGGGCTCCTTGCTCTGCCACTTCATTCATGTCTAAGGCTGGCCTGATCCAACAAATGTCTGCACATTCTCCATCTTGACTTGTAGGTCTTCCTGAGAGAGAGAGAGAGAGAGAGAGAGAGAATATACCTGTGGTCACACAGGCAACCTACTGCTGCAATGGGTGTGTCAGTATAACCTCTTGGATTTGAACTGTGGGAGTGTCAATCCAATCTCCCGGACAGGCCCCCAATATTTGTTCTGCCAAGAGGGGGTTGGAGAATTTGGGACTTAAACCTCCAAAAAAGAGATTTGGTTGTTACACCAGACTGTTACTTGCATTCAGGCAGACAGCGTCCCCAAGCACTCCCTGACCGAACAAGTAACTGAGAGTAAAAACAAAGAGTAAATACACACACACACGCACACACACATGTCTGGTAGGGGTCTGGTAGATGAGTGGACAGCGCACAGGACTCGTAATTCTGTGGCCCGGGTTCGATTCCGGGACCAGGCAGAAACAAATGGGGCTAAGTTTCTTTCACCACTGATGCCCCTGTTACATAGTTGTAAATAGGTACCTGGGAGTTAGACAGCTGTTGCGGAGCTGCTGTGTACTCACCTAGTTGTCACCTAGTTGTGTTTGCGGGGGTTGAGCTCTGGCTCTTTGGTCCCGCCTCTCAACCGTCAATCAACAGGTGTACAGATTCCTGAGCCTATCGGGCTCTGTCATATCTACACTTGAAACTGTGTATGGAGTCAGCCTTCACCACATCACTTCCTAATGCATTCCATTTGTCAACCACTCTGACACTAAAAAAGTTCTTTCTAATATCTCTGTGGCTCATTTGGGCACTCAGTTTCCACCTGTGTCCCCTTGTGCGTGTTCCCCTTGTGTTAAATAGACTGTCTTTATCTACCCTATCAATCCCCTTCAGAATCTTGAATGTGGTGATCATGTCCCCCCTAACTCTTCTGTCTTCCAGCGAAGTGAGGTTTAATTCCCGTAGTCTCTCCTCGTAGCTCATACCTCTCAGCTCGGGTACTAGTCTGGTGGCAAACCTTTGAACCTTTTCCAGTTTAGTCTTATCCTTGACTAGATATGGACTCCATGCTGGGGCTGCATACTCCAGGATTGGCCTGACATATGTGGTATACAAAGTTCTGAATGATTCTTTACACAAGTTTCTGAATGCCATTCGTATGTGTGTGTGTGTGTGTGTGTGTGTGTGTGTGTGTGTATGTGTGAGGGGGGAAAAAAATAGTAGTTGGAGGTTGCGTATGGAGGTTGATTCCATACGCTGTTTCCAGGGTAGACATGAGAAAGCCCAGTAGGCTTAGGAATCTGTACACAAGTTGATTGACAGTTGAGAGGCAGGAACAAAGAGCCAGAGCTCAACCCCCACAAGCACATCTAGGTGAGTACAACTAGGTGAGTACAGAGAACACCTGGTAAAACAGGTACACATGTGAGAGGTGTGTGTTTGTACTCACCTAGTTGTACTCACCCAGTAGTACTTGTGGGGGTTGAGCTCTGGCTCTTTGTTCCCGCCTCTCAACTGTCAATCAACTCGTGTGCAGATTCCTGAGCCTACTGCGCTCTATCATATCTACATTTAATCTGTGTATGGAGTGAGCCTC
Source organism: Procambarus clarkii (assembly GCF_040958095.1). NCBI lineage: Eukaryota > Metazoa > Arthropoda > Malacostraca > Decapoda > Cambaridae > Procambarus > Procambarus clarkii. The sequence goes on along the minus strand of NC_091182.1, from coordinate 10,286,454 downwards.
CACCATACACTTCCTAGTACTAATTACTAATTTCCTAATTTCGCTGACACTGAAAAAGATCTTTCTAATATCCCTTTGGCTCATTTGGGTACTCAGCTTCCACTTGTGTTCCCTTGTGCGTATACCACCCGTGTTAAATAATCAATTCTTCTCTGCCCGGTCAATTCCCCTGAAAATTTTGTACGTGGTGATCATGTCTCCCCGAGCTCTTCAGTCTTACAGCGATGCGAGGTGCAGTTCTCTCAGCCTTTCCTAATAATTCATGAGTACTCACCTAGTTGTGCTTGTGGTGGTTGAGCTCTGGCTCTTTGGTGCCGCCTTTCAACTGTGTATCAACTGACGTACAGATTCCTGAGCCTCCTGGGCTCTATCATATCTACATTTGAACTGTGTTTGGAGTCAGCCTCCACCACCTCAATTCCAAATGCATTCCATCTGTTAACTACTCTGACACTGAAAAAGTTTTTTCTAACGTCCCTGCGGCTCATTTGGGTACTCAGTCTCCACCTGTGTCCCCTCGTTCGCGTACCACCTATGTTAAAATGTTTATCCTTATCTACCTTGTCAATTCCTTTGAGAATTTTGTAGGTAGTGATCATGTCTCCCCTTACTCTTCTGTCTTCCTGTGTCGTGAGGTGCATCTCATGCAGCCTTTCCTCGTAACTCATGCCTCTTAGTTCTGGGACAAGCCTAGTTGCATACCTCTGAACTTTTTCAAGCCTTGTGTTTGACAAGGTACGGGCTCCATGCTGGGGCCGCATCCTTCAGGATTGTGTCTAACATATGCGCTGTACATGGTTCTGAGTAATTCCTTACACAGGTTCAAGAAGGCTGTTCTGATGTTAGCCAGCCTCGCGTATGCCGCAGATGTAATTCTTTTGATGTGAGCTTCAGGAGACAGGTTTGGTGTGATCTCAACCCCTAGATCTTTCTCTCTGTCCGGTTATGGAAGTACTTCATCTCCCATTCGATATCCTATGTTTGGCCTCCTGTTTCCACCACCTAGTTTCATTACCTTGCATTTACTCGGTTGAACTTTTGTAGCCATTTGTTGGACCATCATCTTGTAGCCTTCTACTATCATCCTCTGTTTTAAACCTCCTCATGATTTTCGCATCATCGGCAAACAATGAGAGGAACGATTCTATACCCTCTTGGAGATCATTTATATATATCAGAAACGGTATAGGGCCAAGAACTGAACCCTGCGGGACTCCACTGATGACGTCTCGCCAATCTGAGACCTCACCCTTCACAGTGACTCGCTGTCTTCTGTTGCTTAGGTACTTCCTTATCCAATGGAGTACCTTCCCTTTCACGTCTGCCTGCATCTCCACTCCTGCATCTTGTGTGGTACTGTGTCAAAGGGTTTCTGGCAATCCTAAAATGTGCAGTCAGCCCATCCCTCTCTTTCGTGCCTGATTTTTGTTGCCTGATCGTAGAAATCAATTAATTCTCCTAGGCAGGACTTGCCATTCCTGAACCCATGTTGATGCTGTGTAACAAAGTTCTTTCGTTCCAGATGTTCCACTAGTGTTTATTTTTCGCACAATCTTCTCCGTCAGGTTACATGGTTTGCAAGCAAGGGACATTGGCCTGTAGTTCAGTGCCCAAATTTATTTTCATTTTTTTTTTTTATTTTCATATTACGTCCACTTTCGGCCATACGGGCAAACTGCCAAAAAAGACGTTATTTTTAAGAGGACAGGTTGAATGTGAAGACCTACAATTTCTTATTCAGTTCCTCGCAAACTTCCTTATCATGTGTAGTGAATCTGTCTGCCCCTATCCTCAATTTCGTTACCTGTTCCTATACTCTGTGCTAACATATTTGTACTCATCTATCTGTGCCTGCAGGATCAAGCATTGACTCTTGGATCCCGCCTTTCGGGCCATCGGTTTTTTAAAGCAATGAATCCGATCCCATTTCCCTATGATGACTAGTTTTAAAAGTATGAACAGAGTTTGATTCCCCAACCTGCTCCTTAAGTGCATTCCATCTTTCCACTACACTCACGCTAAAGATAAACTTGCTAATATGTCTGTGACTAACCTGAGTTTCTAGCTTCCACCCATGTCCCCTCATTCTGTTACTATTCCTTGTGAACAATTCGTCATTTTCCATTTTGTCAATCCCCCTAAGTATTTTATACGTTCCTATCATTTCGCCCCTTGTGTGTGTGTGTGTGTGTGTGTGTGTGTGTGTGTGTGTGTGTGTGTGTGTGTGTGTGTGTGTGTGTGTGTGTGTGTGTGTGTGTGTGTGTGTGTGTGTGTACTCACCTAGTTGTACTCACTTAGTTGTGTTTGCAGGGGTTGAGCTCTGGCTCTTTGGTCCCGCCTCTCAGCTGTCAATCAACTGGTGTAAAGATTCCTGAGCCTATTGGGCTCTATCGTATCTATATATGAAGCTGTGTATGGAGTCTGCCTCCACAACAACACTACTTAATGCATTCCATTTGTTAACTACCCTGGCAGTGAAATTTTTTGTTCTAACATCTCTGCGGCTCATATGGGTACTAAGTTTCCACCTGTGTTCCCTTGTTCGTTTTCCACCCGTGCTACAGAGTTTGTCTTTGTCCACGCTGTCCATTTCCCTGAGAATTTTGTAGGTGGTTATCATGTCTCCCCTTACTCTTCTGTTTTCCATGATTGTGAGGTTCAGCTCCCGTAGCCTTTCTTCGTAACTCATTCCTCTCAGTTCCGAGACCAGTCTGGTGGCATACCTCTGATTCTTCTCTAACTTCGTCTTGTGTTTAACTAGGTATGGACTCCAGGCTGGAGCTGCATACTACAGGATTGGTTTTACGTAAGTGGTATACAGGGTCCTGAACGATTCCTTACGCAAGTTTCTAAAGGCAGTTCTTATATTGGCCAGTCTAGCATATGCCGCTGATGATATCCTTTTGATGTGGGCCTCTTGGGACAGGTTCGGTGTGATATCGACCCCCAGATCTTTCTCTCTATTTGACTCTTGCAGGATTTCACCACCCAGATGGTACCTTGTGCTCAGCCTTCTGCACTCTGCGCCTAATTTCATTACTTTACCTATTCCTGAGTTGAACTTTAGCAGCCATTTTCTAGACCATTCCTCCAGTTTGTCCAGGTCGTCCTGTAGTCTCTGTCTATCTTCATCTGTAGAAGATGTTAAATCTAACAATCTGTAGAAGATGATAAATATAACAACCATTTGTTTGACCATTCCATCAGCTTGTGTAGGCCTTCTTGAAGCCTCAAGCAGTCCCCCTCTGTCTTAATCCTTCTCATAAATTTGGCAGCGTCCGCAAACCTTGCGAGAAATGAATCGATGCCCTCCGGGAGATCATTTACATATATCAGAAACAAGATAGGACCGAGTACAGAGCCCTGTGGGACTCTACTGGTGACTTCACGCCAATCTGAGGTCTCATCCCTCAAAGTAACTTTCTGCTTCCTATTGCTCAGGTACTCCTTTATCCACTGGAGCACCTTACAAGCTACACCTGCCTGTCTCTCCAGCTTATGTATCAGCCTCTTATGCGGTACTGTGTCAAAGACTTTCCGACAATCCAAGAAAATGCAGTCCGCCCAGCATTCTCTTTCTTGCTTAATCTGTGTTACCTGGTCGTAGAATTCTATTAAGCCAGTCAGGCAAGGTTTACCCTCCCTGAACCCATGTTGGCGATTTGTCACGAAGTCCCTTCTTTCCAGATGTGTTACCAGGTTTTTTCTCACGATCTTCTCCATCACCTTGCATGGTATACAAGTCTAGGACACTGGCCTGTAGTTCAGTGCCTCTTGCCTGTCGCCCTTTTTGTATATTGGGACCACATTCACCGTCTTCCATATTTCTGGTAGGACTCCCGTCTCCAGTGACCTACTATACCCTATAGATAGTGGTAAGCAAAGTGTCTCTGCACACTCTTTCAGTACCCATGACGAGATCCCGTCTGGACCAACAGCCTTTCTAACATCCAGATCCAGCAGGTGTCTCTTGACCTCCTCTCTCGTAATTTCGAACCCTTCCAAGGGCACCTGGTTTACTTCCCTTTCTCTTAGCACAGTGACCTCTCCTTGTTCTATTGTGAAGACCTCCTGGAACCTCTTGATGAGCTCTTCACACACTTCCTTGTAATTCTCTGTATACCTGTCCTCGCCCATTCTAAGTTTCAATACCTGTTCTTTCACTGTTGTTTTCCTTCTGATGTGACTGTGGAGTAGCTTTTTTCGGTCTTGGTTTTGTTTGCTATATCATTTTCATAACTTTTCTCTCATTCTCTTCTCACCCTGACATACTCATTTCTGGTTCTCTGGTATTTCTCTCTGCTTTCTGGTGTTCTGTTATTCCGAAAGTTCCTCCATGCTTTTTTGTTCAGTTTCTTTGCTTCCATACATGCCCTATTATACCATGGATTCTTCTGTTGCTTCTCGGATTTTTCTCTTTGGGCCGGGATGAACCTGTTTACTACCTCCTGGCACTTTTGGGTAACATAGTCCATCATACCCTGTACAGACTTATCTCTGAGGTCTGTGTCCCAAAGTATTTCCCTTAGGAAACTTTTCATCTGTTCATAATTCTCCTTTCGGAATGTCAGCCTTTTGTTTCCTAGTTCTTTTTGGGGGGATATAATTCCTAGCTCTACCAGGTACTCAAAGTTCACTACACTGTTATCACTCATTCCCAAGGGTGCTTCCATCTTAACTTCCCTTATATCCCACTCATTTAGGATAAATATCAAATCAAGCGTTGCTGGTTCATCTTCTCCTCTCATTCTTGTTGGTTCCTTGATGTGCTGGCTTAGAAAGTTTCTTGTTGCCACGTCCAGCAGCTTAGCTCTCCATGTTTCTGGTCCTCCATGCGGGTCTCTGTTCTCCGAATCTATCTTCCCATGGTTGAAGTCTCCCATAATAACTAGTGCAGATCCATTCCTGCTAGCAACAGTATCTGCTCTCTCTGTTATGTTAATGGTGGCCATGTTGTTTCTATCATATTCCTATCTGAGTCTTCTGTCATTTGGTGGTGGATTATTTATGACTACGACTATAATTTTTTGCCCTCCAGTTGTTATGGTACCTGTTATGTAGTCACTAAAACCTTCACAGCCCTGAATAACCATCTCCTCAAAATCCCAGTCTTTTCTTACCAGCAGAGCTACACCACCCCCACCTCTTCCTTCCCTCTCTTTCCTCATAACATAATAGTCCTGTGGGAACACTGCATTTGTTATGGTTATTTTTAGCTTTGTTTCTGTGAGAGCTATTATGTCTGGGTTTTCCTCTAGTACCCATTCTGTGTGTGCGTGTGTGTGTGTGTGTGTGTGTGTGTGTGTGTGTGTGTGTGTGTGTGTGTGTGTGTGTGTGTGTGTGTGTGTGTGTGTGTGTGTGTGTGTGTGTGTGTGTGTGAGTTTGTGTGTACTTACCTAGTTGTACTAACCTAATTGTGTCTGCAGGATCGAGCATTGACTCTTGGATCCCGCCTTTCGAGCATCGGTTGTTTACAGCAATGATTCCTGTCCCTTTTCCCTATCATACCTGGTTTTAAAATTATGAATAGTATTTGCTTCCACAACCTGTTCCTGAAGTGCATTCCATTTTTGCACTACTCTCACGCTAAAAGAAAACTTCCTAACATCTCTGTGACTCATCTGAGTTTCAAGCTTCCATCCATGTCCCCTCGTTCTGTTACTATTCCGTGTGAACATTTCGTCTATGTCCACTCTGTCAATCCCTCTGAGTATTTTATACGTTCCTATCATGTCCCCCCTCTTCCTTCTTCTTTCTAGTGTGAAACTGTGTGTGAGTGTGTGTGTGTGTGTGTGTGTGTGTGTGTGTGTGTGTGTGTGTGTGTGTGTGTGTGTGTGTGTGTGTGTGTGTGTGTGTGTGTGTGTGTGTGTGTGTGTGTGTGTGTGTGTACTCACCTAGTTGTGTTTGCGGGGGTTGAGCTCTGGCTCTTTGGTCCCACCTCTCAACCGTCAATCAACTGATGTACAAATTCCTGAGCCTACTGGGCTCTGTCATATCTACATTTGAAACTGTGTATGGAGTCAGCCTCCACCACATCACTTCCTAGTGCATTCCATTTACTAACTACTCTGACACTGAAAAAGTTCTTTTTAATGTCTCTGTGGCTCATTTGGGTACTCTGCTTCCACCTGTGTCCCCTTGTTCGTGTCCCTCCAGTGTTGAATAGTTCATCCTTGTTTACCCGGTCGATTCCCCAGAGGATTTTGTAGGTTGTGATCATGTCCCCCCTTACTCTTCTGTCTTCCAGTGCCGTAAGGTGCATTTCCCGCAGCCTTTCCTCATAACTCATGCCTCTTAGTTCTGGGACTAGTCTAGTAGCATACCTTTGGATTTTTTCCAGCTTCGTCTTGTGATTCCTGAACGCCGTTCTGATGTTAGCCAGCCTCGCATATGCAGATGAGATTATTCTCTTTATGTGGGCTTCAGGAGACCTTTCTCTTTCTCTCTGTCTGTTTCATTAAGTACTTCATCTCCTATTCTGTATCCTGTGTCTGGCCTCCTGTTTCCACTGCCTAGTTTCATTACTTTGCATTTACTCGGGTTGAACTTCAACAGCCATTTGTTGGACCATTCACTCAGTCTATACCCACTCGCTGGCCAGGCCTTGAGCTGAGAGGATGTGCGTGCCTCTTCTCCCTCTTTGGGTCAAGTCCCCAACCAATCACCTCTGCTCTTCTCAACACCCTCACCAGTCACTACACTCACCAGCAGTGACAGTCACCTCTGCTCTCCTCAACACCCTCACCAGTCACTACACCCACCAGCATCACCAGGGCGGTATCGTCACAATACTACTGTGCTGCTGAGTGCTCCAACACTGTTGCATAAGTCACTAGTATCAAAGGAACCCTAGAGTGAACTAGTGAGTGGCGCCTGAGGTCGGAGGCAGGCTAGCCTGCCCCCACCGCTCCCTTAGGGGAAGCCTACCAAACATTTGTGTTTGATGCATTGCTGGTGCTAATAACACAGCATCACCTGTACAGTGTACCTGGGACTCACTGTAAGACTCTCTAGCAAGAACCACAGGGCATCTACAGCTTCAGGCAACAAACAGCAAGGAGAGTTGTGGGACCGTAATCTGACCCCCACGGACCTCTGACCCTTGCGGTTAGAGCGCTGACCCAACGGTCCCCCCTATCCCTTCCCTGGCGGGAGGTTGACAGCCGCCAACACTTCAATGATGCCAGCTTTGTACAGAGCACCTGTACATTCCTAGTTATAAGACTTATCTTCCACACTTTCTCTTATTCTTCTCATTTCGCCATTTCAACAGGTCAAGTGGAACGGTCTAGTGGCCCATGCGGTTACCTGTAAAATCTGGGGGGCCACTTGACTTGGGCATCTGTTCACCCTTGTAGCAGGGTTAGGCTGTCTTAGGGGACATTCTGTCCACACATAGGACATAGGAGAATAAGTCACTGAGGGCTACCCTCTGCGAGTCCCAACCAACCAAGTGGAATATCCAAGTGTTTATCCAAGTCGTCTGAGCACTCTCAAACCCACTGAGAGTGCTCTACCCCTCAGAGCAGGTTTATGACTGTTGGCGTTGATGACTGGTAGGGCATGCTGCCTGCTCTGCCATTTGTCGTGTTCATCATCATCATATGATTATCAATGGAAACCAGGTATCGGAAGAGGTTAGAGCAACAATTAATGCCGCCTGAAGAAGCAGGTATGGAGGAGGTAGCTGCTGGACCCTCAGGGCTCTCCCCTACTGTGACCAGTGACACTGTCACCCCACCACCCAATGATGGGTTTGTGGAGGTGGTAAGTAAGAGGCAGAGAAGGAAACAAGGGAAACAGAAGCCTGGAGAACAACAGGGTGGAAGGCGTCCGATAGCACCAAGGAGCGAGTACACACGTCTGACCTTCCCTAAAGGCACGAGTGTGGCGGACAGGATTGTGTGGAGTAAGAAACTGAGCAAGGTGTACCCACCTGGCTCTGCAGGCGTGCTACGTCCACATGTCAACTCCCCATATGTGTATGTTTCAAGGGAGAAGGAGCAGGTTGTGGAGGCTCTTCTACAAGGGAAAATAGGTGATGTAAAGCTCTCCCCTATAGATAATACATCACAGAACAAGAAGATGGTTGAATACCTAGTCTACAGGTACAGTCACGGACATCCACTAGAGTGGGCCTATGAATTAGACGGGGTACACAGAGCACGAAGATTGACCAAGAATGGTAAGCCTACTGATCAAATAGTCATAGTCTGGAAAAAGCCTGATCCGCCACCTGACCAGTATTAGTTTGGTGGGTTGTATGCGCGCCCCAGCACGTTCAGGGTGTGGGAGCCGAACCCTGTGAAGTGTTACGAGTGCTGTGGCAGTGGCCACATAGCTAAGCACTGCTGGTGTCCCACACCTAATTGTGCTCTCTGTTCCGGTCCTCATGCACTGAAGGACTGTCAGTATAAGAAGACCAGAGGCCAAAGAAAGCAGGAACAGGAGCAACAGAACACTGCAACAGAAGCAGGGCAACAACCTGAATCTGTGGCTCCGTCTAAACCGCCGCTGAAGTGTTTCAGATGTGGTACGGAAGGAGTCACCATCTGGCACTCAGACTGTACCAAACGGCCAGCCTCCCTTGGCACAAGGAGGCAAGTGCCCGAGACACAACAAGTGTCTACTGATGCCGGCTCTAGTACTGTTGACCCATCCCATAGTGGTGACAGTACCAGCAACGCCCCTGACAACACACAACAGCCTGATACAACAGTTAATGGACAGGTGGCAACCTTGCAAGCACAGGTAGCAGAACTGACTGAAATTATACAGACGCTACGTCGGGCTCCTCCACAAGAGATACAGCAGCCTCCATGCTGCTGTGTCACAGCCGTGGCCCGCGCTGGTAAAGGTTCCTGTGGTGGTGGTGACGGCGGCAGCGGCGGCGGCGGCAGCGGCGGCGGCAGCGGCGGCGACAGCGGCGGCGACAGCAGCGGCGACAACAGAGATGAGAGCGACAACGGAGGCGGTGGCAGCAACGTCGTCAGTCAACTCAAGGATGGCAGCAGTGTTAGTGACACAGAAACATTAACTGGAAAAAGAAGTCGATCTGCATCAGCATATTTTAAAATGATTCACGACCTTAACGAACGCGCTCAACCCAAGTACGAGAATGAAAAAGATAATACTCTGAGTGCCAGTAATTATGCCCTACGACTTACAGAGAACATTCACTCGCGGACCATCCCGAGTTATTCAGTGATCAAGAAACTGATGATGTCACCAGATGTTCCTGACGATACCAAACGCCAGGTTGGTGTGGCTCTTTACGTCGTAGAGTCATTTATTGACACATTGTGTAAGTGGGACAAGGCCAACAATGGGAACACCAGTCCCAGGGAGGAACAACACCAAGACGATGGCTGCTATTGACACAAGAACCATTAGGTTTCCCAGTTGGAACATTCGTAGCATCAACAAAAGACTGAATGACCTAATTGCATATGTTACTAGTAACAACATAGATATAATTGCTTTACAGGAGCCCTACACGTCCAATATGATAAACAAAACCCCACCAAAGATCAGAAGGTATGCATCCTATAATAACAGTAACGCCACAGGCCTATTAACATACGTCAGAAGTGATTTACCGCACATTCTTGTGAGCACGTCACACAATGTACACACACAGTACCATCACTTTGATGTACAAACTACAGCAGGCCACTTTTCATTCCTCAACGTATATGCCAGAAGCCAGAAACTCAAATTAACATTGCTCCCAGATCTAGACAATCATGGGACAATATACATGGGAGATTTTAATGCTAGACATATTACGCTGGGAGACAGTACTAACAACGATAATGGATGCAAATTTATCAAATATGTTTATGACAACAGATTAACCGTGTATACTACGGATACCCAAACTCATTTATTGGGAGGCAGACTTGATTATGTTATGGGTAGAAACCTTGTGCAAGATAGGATGGAATGTTCGTTGGTAAATCACTTAGTTCGTGATCACTATGCAGTTTCTGCTTCCTATGAGGTACAGTGTGATGTACCTAATAGATATCAGAGACGGAAAATGAATATTCCATATACCTTGCATGACCACTTTATTAATTGTATATCAAAATGGTATCAAGATTACACAATAACGAATGTACAAGCCTTCTCCAGAGATCTCGTTGATACGATTACTACCTACTACGACACATGGGTGTGTTGGGGAACAGGTCGTAAGACTAGCAGAAGTGGGCAACACCTACCACCACCCAAGTGGGTCCTTGACCCCGTATTTGTTAAAGAACATGAACGAGTAAAGCAACCTGGAGATACCTACAAACGAACCAAAGCACAAGGTGACTTGCATGCATTTCTAGTTGCAAATAGAGAGGTGAGAGACATGAGCAACGTCATACGTAATAAACATTGGGAAGAGTTCCTACAGAGTATAAATGAGCAAACAACACTTGTTGAAGTTTGGGAAAAGATACGAAAAATCTATAGAAGCAGCCCAACCAAACCGCTGCACCACAGCCCACTAGAACAAGCAAACATCCTCCTTGATCAATGAGCACTAACATCGAGCTACGACTCACTCCCAATTAACATACAGCACAAACTTGATGACACACGCCCCAACAGACAACGAAAGTCAATCTTGCCTGTACAGCTATCGACGTGTCGGACCTTAATGATGTAACTGAATGGGAATTTAATCATGCACTAAAGATGGGAAAATCAACTACTCCTGGAGAGGATGCTATTACTTACAGTCTAATGAGATTAGTCTCACACGTACCAGGTAATCCACTATTAGTGTTGTACAGAATGGGTTTACGTGAAGGAGTATTACCTGATGCTTGGACAAAGAGTGTCATTGTTCCCATCCCCAAACCACACTCAGATAATTATAGACCCATATCTCTAACATCGTGTGTTTGCAAAGTGCTTGAAAGTACTGTTCTTAACCGACTCATGTATCGTATGCAGGGGCACCTGTCACCTCAACTGTTTGGATTTATGCCTTGGCTCAGTACACAACACTGTTTTGCTGAGTACTTCGCACATATTGAAGCTTCCCCTCAAACAGTCTTCATCGACCTAGCAGCAGCTTTTGATACAGCAAACAGAGAAATCATACTGGAACAGCTTGCCGAGTTGGGAATACAAGGAAAATTACTGAAATGGATAAAGGGCTATTGGTCTAATCGAACAGCATATGTTTTGTTTAATGGTGTTAAAAGCACAGAGAGCAAACACTTTGAACTGGGAACTCCACAAGGAGGGCTCCTCAGTCCCTTGTTGTTCAACGTTCTGATGCATAAACTTATTAAAGATCTTCCAACTAATAATGAAGACACTGTCATTTGTTATGCTGATGATATATGTTTACAGGCTGCCACCGAGCCTAGAATGTAAGTTCTGCTCGACGCTTTTGCTACTAGAGCTGAGGAATGTGGCCTCCTTATCTCTGTACAGAAAACTCGTGCCCTCATTCCATGTGGTATTCCACCAGCCAATTATCATATAGATGGGCGAGCACTTGAGAACTGCGAGTCTTACAGATACTGTACCTAGGTGTCCCCATTAACAACCCTGGGTACCTTTCTTCTCTCAAAAGGAGACTTTGGGAGAGATTAAAGCCCTTGCGGGTCCTTGTTGGTGTCAATCATGGACTTAACGTGAGACTTGCTAGAATGTTTTATGTATCATTTATACGCTCTGTGATTGACTACAATGCTCTACATCTCACACTGTATACTGACAAAGAGCTGAAATCTCTTGAAAGCTTGCAAAATGAAGCTATGCGTCTCATCCTTGGGGCTCCAAAGTCCACGAGAATAGTTAATATGAGAGCAGAGTTAAAATTACCTACCATAAGTGAGAGAATTTTGTCTATTAGCACAGTTTTCGGCGTGAAGGCATTGAGTAGATCTAGACAACACATGAAGTTTCAAGCTAAACTTTCTAATATGCTGCACTCACCTGAGGTCTATAGAAGAAGAACGAAATCTGATTATGTATATTGGTTCTACAAGGTAGCCAACTCCATCAAAATATTAAATATGTACCAAACTCAACTAATGATTAATCCGCCAATTACTCCATGGGATAACTGGGATCTATCAGTTGATTTTGTAAATGCGCCCAAGAAAGATAGTGTGCACACTACATTATTAAAACAGTTAACACTGAAAAGCATCACTGAAAGTACTCAGAGTATGGGTAACGATGTGTATCAGTGCTATACCGACGGCTCTGTAGAAGAAGGTGGACGATGTACCGGATGTGCATGTAACATATTTGAACAATCTTCTCTCGTACATACAGCAATGAAGCGAGTCAATGACTGGGCAAGTACAACTCAAACCGAACTTGCAGGCATATACCTTACCACTAAATTTTTAAAAGACAAAGGCAGTGGACTTATATACTGTGACTCGCAGAGTGCACTACTGGCATTGAACGCACACAGTAGTGACACCCAGAAAATAGTCAGTGATATTCGAATGAATGTTTTAACTGCCAAAGAAAACAGATTTCGAGATTAAATTCCTATGGATACATTACATGTTGGCATCTCAAGGCATGACACGGTTGATATGCTTGCTAAGACAGCCTGCAGAAAACCAGTGGTAGAAATTGATATGGGTGTTTCATTAGCAGTGACAAAGAGAATACTTAAACAAATATCTAATAAAAATCTCACCGATCTAACAAATTCACAAAGACCTGAAAGTTGAAGCATTAAATATTTATGATAGATATCGTGAGGAGACATTCACATATGGGACTAATAGAACAAGAACCCGGCAATGTGATGTTATAGTTGCCAGAATACGCCTGAGATATAGACGTATCTGGCAGCTTTCTCAAAACCCAAATGTCGAGTCCACAATGTGTCAACTTTGTGAAAGAGAAAACATGCACTCTCTTGAACATTATATTGTAGAATGTCCCATACTGACTGACTTTCGCCCTCCTGGGCTAAGGTATGCTGAACTCTGTAATTACTATATGAGTATTGGAACACTTGATGATATATTGGACTTGTATCCAAAATTGACCATGTAATATATCAATTATATAATGTATATATATGATGTAACTATATAACCTGAGCTTGTATAAGCACCTTCATCACCTTCAGTGATTAAGTGCTTAATTGCACTCTAGTTTCTTTATCAGCTATCTCACCCTGTCAGAGTAAATGAGACAAATGTATGTGAATGCATGTGCGTGTATATATGTATGTATATGTGTGTGTGTATGTATATGTATGGGAATAAAGTATATATGGAAGCTGATCAGAATTACATTTCACCTTTGTGAATATACATTAATGACACTATGTAAAAGACACATCAAACACTTTATGTAGGGCATACATAAATCTGTGTATCTATGTATTTACGTATGTAGGTTAGCTTAGCATTTTAAAGCACCGAATCACCTTCTGTGGTTGAGTGTTCAATAAACCCTTGAACTATATGTTTAACACTTCTCTAACCCTGTCCATGGAGGACAGAACAAAATGTATATATGCTGGTTAGCATTGTAAATGTGTGGCCACGTCTGTGGTAGAAAATAATAATAATAAAATAAAAAAAATAAAAACTCAGTCTATCTAGGTCATCTTGTAGCCTCCTACTATCATCCTCTGTTTCAATCCTCCTCATAATTTTTGCATCGTCGGCAAACATTGAGAGGAACGAATCTATACCCTCTGGGAGATCATTTACATATACCAGAAACAGTATAGGTCCAAGGACTGACCCCTGCGGGACTCCACTTGTAACGTCTTGCCAATCTGAGACCTCACCCCTAACACAGACTCGTTGTCACCTGTTGCTTAGGTACTCCTCTATCCACCGGAGTACCTTCCCTTTCACTCCAGCCTGCATCTCCAACTTTCGCACTAGCCTCTTGTGTGGCACTGTATCAAAGGCTTTCTGACAATCCAAAAATATGCAGTCTGCCCACCCTTCTCTTTCTTGCCTTATTTTTGTTGCCTCGTCGTAGAATTCAAGTAACCCTGAGAGGCAGGACATGCCATCCCTGAACCCATGTTGATGCTGTGTTACAAAGTTCCTTCGCTCCAGATGCTCCAATAGTTTTTTTCGCACAATCTTCTCCATCAGCTTGCATGGTATGCAGGTTAGGGACACTGGCCTGTAGTTCAGTGCCTCCTGTCTATCCCCTTTCTTGTATATTGGGACTACATTAGCTGCTTTCCCAATATCTGGCAGTTTCCCTGTTGCCAGTGATTTGTTAAACACTATGGAGAGTGGTAGTGTGGGACATTTGGGGCTTGAATCTATTTATTTAATTATTAAAATAATGAAATCAATTACGAAGTACCACCCGCTTTTATAGTAAAGAGGGAAACTAATAAAATGTGATCATTAGAAATTCCTAGAGGAACCAGTAACTATGGATAAATACTAGAAAATATAATCACTTGCATAATTAATGGGCTGTATATATAATCTATTTGAATCAAACCCTCAAACACCTACATTGGGGGGTTATTGCTAGAACTTCATATATGTCTAGGAACTAGTGTGGTTCGTACACCAGTTCATTATGTAATAACCTAATCTTATGACCAATTAGAGAATCAATAGAGAATTTGTCACCAAAAAGAACATAGATTATGAATATCAGAAATTAATGATTATAATAAACACGTGTTAAATCCAGTGTACAGTGATCAATAGTAATAATTCAGTACAGATAATTTGAATAATTGAATACGGAAAAGAGTCTTAGCTTGAAGACGTTTTCCAAGACATCAGTCATGAATCATCCTCGGTATCTCCGGAATTCATCATGGAACACTGGGAGATGAATAACACGGGAAAGTAACAGCTCGGGGAATTCCTCACACGCAAGCTGTAAATCAAGATATATTACGTAGCAACATATTAGGCTGCTAAATATCTATATTCAAGAAATTGAGAGTGGAGAGTGATAAAATATACTAACATGTGTTTTATTTATGTTGCTCGGCGTGACGACAAGCTACCCTGCTGTAAACTATCTCTAATGATGCATCAAAAGGGAATAAGTGTACTTAGCTAACAGGGCACTGTATAAGTTGAAGCTTGCCGAAGCTCATGTCCCAGGCTCTAGCGTCGCAATGGCGAACACGTGGTGGCTAGCTTGGCCTAGATGTCGACGCGCTTCTCTGGCCGGTCACGCTGGATTACACGGAACAAATTGACAAGTTCCGGGCTGAATATCAAGTTAATTCTCGTTGACGATTCACCACGATGTATCCTGTGACACTGACACCAAACGAGTTGCTCAATTCCGCAACTAGTCTTCACACCGCACTTTGGCGACTTTCCTCTCACACCGACGCCTCCACACACTCTCTCGTTAATATGGCATCTCCCTCCCCGCTCCGCGTCCCCGCATTCGCCACACAAATTATTTACTACGAATAATATTATTTCTCGCAGTTGCGGCTAAAATGCTGGGATAATGACGGGTTTATAATTCTAGGGAGCTAAATATTATTATTTGCTCATTTTACGATGTCAAACGAGCAATGGAGAATGATATTAATTCTCTCCACGGCATTCACGTGTGACGTTAAATTTATTACCAGAAAACAGTTGTAACTAGAAACGCTTGATTTGGCATTATTTGGGAGTCAGTTTATCGATAAATAATTATCGCACAGAACACTGTTGTTTTTAGAGAATCAAACTCAATTCTCTGACACACTAGATATAAATGTGTTTATTTTGGTAGAATCTGACGCAATACTGGTGTTTGGTTACCTAAGAATTCTAGCGTTATTGTACAGATACAATTATTAGTTCATGTGAACTCTACTGTTGGTTAATTTTAGTTACTACAGTAATTCGTAGATTTTAGTAATAATTAATAATAATACAACAGTGTTGTATTTTGTTGGAAATTTCCAACATAACTCCGGGGGGAGATTTATCGGGTCGTAGTGTAATGTGGCGTACTGACATACCCATCCCGAAGTTGGTATTAATATTAGTATATTAGTATGTTAGTACACACATAACGAATGTCCCGTATTTGTCAAGGACATACAAGAAACTTAAGTCTTGCAGATTTCATGTTAAATGGAACATGTTATTATGAATTACCTAAAGCTAATCACTAAGAAAGCTTACAATAAACTCTGTGACTGGTGTCGCTATGACCTGTAATGTTTATGTTACTAAGTCTCAAAGTCTGTAAACTCTCAGATACTCTAGACAAATAATGTTATTTATAACCTATACAACAATTAAGAATTTAAATCACACAATTTAAATAACTGAGAATCTTTGGTGATGAGAATGTCCTGGGTCATAGTGACTTGTAATGATTTGCTACTTGACATCACTCCACGATAACATCATGGTTACTTAAATTGGATGTAAATGGATTTGCTTTTAGTCAGAGCTGTAATAGGCTTGCAGTTTCCGCTTGCATGCTGAGCAGTAACTCTAGTGGGGCGGTTGCTCGGTGGATCAGAATTACTGTCCTCGGAAACTACTGGTGAAGCTGGTTCTGGCAAACACTCTCGTTCTGCTAATTCGAGAGGTACCAACTTCTCTAAAGTTTTCCGTGTAGTGTTGCCTCGGCATAAAACTTTCACTACTCTCAGGATACCTTGATGATCTGGATGAATGGCAACAATTTTGCCTATGGGCCACTCTGACCTTGGTCCATCACTGTCGACTAATACTAGGTCCCCTGGTTTAAGTTGTACTTTATTATAAGGACTCGAAGCTCCGTAGTGGTACTCTCGTAGAGCTGTGAGATACTCTCGAGTCCACACCTCATTCCACCTTTCAATGACTCTTGAGAGATGTTGGTAACTTTCTACCAAGTCACTTCTGGTTACATGTGAAGGGTCGACGGGGTCCTCTTCTTCTAAAGGTATGAGAGGACTCAGCAGACCTCCATGTATCAAGTGTGAGGGACTCAGAGGTTCTCTCTGTGAGAAATCATCTGATAGGTATGTTAATGGGCGGTTGTTGACTCGCGCCTCGATTTTCACAACAATGGTTTGGAGTTCGGAGTAACTGATTTTTTGTCTATGTAAGGTTTTTCTTAAACACTTCTTGACAGTGCCTATCATTTGCTCGTAGAACCCACCTTGCCAAGGGGCTCTTGGAGCTATAAGTTTCCAGTGACATTGTCGTCTCTGCAGGACTGACTGTACTTCTGGATGACTCCAGACTTCTCGCGGACAGGCTTCTCCTGCCACAAAATTGGAACCATTGTCCGATATCATTAGTTTGGGACAAGATCTGCGAGCTGCAAATCTGCGGAAGGCTTGGATGAAGGCTTCAGCACTCATATCTGAAGTCACTTCTAAATGTACGCCTCTGGTAGTAGCACACGTAAAGAGGCAAATGTAAGCTTTCACTGGTATCTTATCTGGGTTGCCAGTGAGAAGCATGGCTCCTGTGTAATCAACACCAGTGGTTTCAAAAGGACGAAGATGAACCACTCTTTCTTCAGGGAGTGGTGGAGGTCCTGGGTAAGGACATACTTCTAGCATCGTATCTTTTGCAGATTACACAGAATTTAATAATTGACTTGACTGTCTGACGACCTTGAGGAAGCCAGTATTTCTGTTTAAGGTCGGTGAGAGTATCTAACACTCCACCATGTAAAGTACCATATTGATGGTGATGTAAAACTAGAAGTTTGGTGATGATGTGGTGACAGTGGTAGAAGAATTGGATTCTTTGTGTCCAGATCAATTTTTGCATGAAGCAAACGTCCTCCACACCTTAGTATATTATGAGTGTTGGCATCATACCAGATACCTAGAGACTTAGTTAATTTATCTGGAAGATTTTCATATTCGCTTCCATATGTCTCTTGTTGTGCACGTTTGATCCAGTAGAGAATAGGATTGGGAAACTTATGTCGAATTCCTATCTTAGCAAGAAAGTCAAACACATGTGCGGTCACTCTTAATAACTTACTTAAGTTAGAATAATTGTGAGGATCAATGGCTAAGATTCGTTGAGGTTCTGGTTCTTTCATGGGAGTGGTGATATTGGTCACTATGACTTGTGGCTTTTGTTTGGGCCACTGACCACCAACAAGCCATGAAGGTCCATTGAACCACAGCGAAGACTTGATAAGTTGTTTTAGTGTTAATCCTCGAGATAAATAATCTGCAGGATTGTCCTTAGTAGGAACATGTCTGAATTTATATCCAGCAGATAACTCATGAATTTCCCTAACACGAT
The DNA here is from genome assembly GCF_040958095.1 of Procambarus clarkii. Classification (NCBI taxonomy): domain Eukaryota; kingdom Metazoa; phylum Arthropoda; class Malacostraca; order Decapoda; family Cambaridae; genus Procambarus; species Procambarus clarkii. Next base: position 10,268,245 of record NC_091182.1, on the reverse strand, counting down.
TACTGACGTAGGGAGTTTTATTATTGTTGTTTCTTACCCATTGTAAGACTGCCTCATTGTCTGTCCATTTGAGATAAAGATCTCTTCTTAATGGGAGCAACTCTTGCTTTAGATGTGAGCAAAATTGGGTGTGCACTATTAACTAAGTAGGCTACAGCGCCATACGCTTTGCCAGAGGCATCGCAGAAAACGTGCAAATTTGTGGGCAAGTTTGGTCCTGAAGCACTACGAGGAAATTTCAAAACACCTAACTGATTAAAATCCGTTGAGAGTATCTGCCATTTAGCTTGTAACTCACTTGGTAACGGATCATCCCATCCCATATGTTTCTGCCAGCACTCCTGCATTAGGAGTTTGCCCCTTATTAATATAGGACTAAGTAAGCCTAAAGGGTCAAATGGTTGACTGACAAACGAGAGCAATGTTCTCATGGTAAGGGTTGAGTTATCGGTTTGTACTGACTTGACATTCATCTCGTCAGTACTTGTGTTCCATTCCACACCTAGAACCTTTAATTGATTAGGTACCTGATAACCTGGAAATTCTTTCTCGATTATCTGGTTTAGTGATTCATTATTTGAGGCCCATGACTGTAGTGGCATATTGGCTCCTAATAACTCACGGTTAGCCTCATGGTAGATTTCTACCAAATTGGTTTGATCATTTGTAGTTCCCTGGAAATTGTCGACATACAAGTTGTCACTAATGTCTGCCTTATAAGGGCTATTTGACTTCCTCAAATGTGTCTAATGTTACTTGCAATAGAAACGGAGAGGACGTCGCTCCGAATAATACTGAGGCAAAACGATATGTGATGATATCACTGTTAGGATCCAGTGGGTCCTTAATCCAGAGAAACTTAGTGTAATTACGATCTTCCTCCTGTAAACCTACTCGGAGGAAAGCTTTACTGATATCAGCAGTATAAGCAAAAATACCAGTGCGGAATCGTAACAGCACATCATGTAACCTTTGAGTTAGGCTAGGTCTTGTTTGGAGACATTCATTCAAAGACACACTGCTTGGCTTCACTTTAGCACTACAGTTGAAGACAATACGAGATAGGTGTTGTCAATGAATCTTTCAGCACAGCGTGATGAGGTAAATAATGACCTATTTTCCAGTCGTCGTTATCAACAACTTTGATAAATTTACTGTTAAGTTGTTGTTGGATGAGTTGATGATACATGTTCAATTTGTCTGGCTGCTTCTGTAGTCGTGCGAATTGAGACTGCAATTGTGAGGCTGCCATAAAATAATTAACTGGAAGTTGTGGATGATTCAACTTCCATGGGAGTCTTACCCAGTATTGTTTATTTTTATAGACAACTGAATCCAGATATTGCTGGTAAGTCCACATATCATCAGGGCTTGGTTGTTCAGGGATAATACCTAAAGTGTCTAAATCCCACAGACGATGTACAGGTGGATCAGACTCAATATCTTCAGATATTTCTCTGAAATGTAGGGGTGACTGTTCCAAGCGTAGTCACGCCACTATTATGTTGTTAGACTGTTGGTTTGTTGACGCTGGATTTTGTTGGAAAGGCACCGGGCCAGTAAGCAACTTGCCTCCAGCAGATGACAACAAATTCATTCCGTGTTGTCTGGTGCATCCCGTTATAAATTTATAATAATGATCCGCGCCTATAAGTATTCCAACATCAGTGAGGCAGTCAGAATTTATTTTGTAATCTGCTAGCCTCATGCGGTCTCGTTTAAGATATTTCGCAGTGCGTGCTAATCCTGTGACCTGCAGGTCTGTAGGAAGTTTATCTACTACTACCGCTTGTATTGGACTAGTAGAAGATCCAAGTCTCACTAATACCTTAACTACTTGGTATTCACGAGGTCCACTATTAGTCAAGAAACCAGAAATATTTAATCTCACACTTTTGGCAGGTTTTAATTTTAACTGCTCTACTAACTGTTGTGTAATGAAGGTTTTCTGTGATCCTTGATCAAAAAGACCTCTAGTGTTAACTCTAGATTTCCTGTTTATTAGTCTAAGTTGAGCTGTAGGCAGAGTGGTATTATTGCCTGACTCAGTAGCAAGTACATTTATTTCTTGATGCACTTTACAATATTGTACTGTGGTAGAATTCGTGGAATTCTTCCCAGTGATCATGGATTGAGTAGAAGTTTTTCTACATAAGGCGTAGTGATGTACACCTTGGTTGCATCTATTGCATGAACGTAGTTGCACTACACATTTTTTGGGATCATGAGAGCCCATGCACTTGTGTATTTCTTGTAACCGTTTAATCCTAGTATTATAAGTAGGATAAACAGAGCATTGGTAGGTGGCATGTCCTTGATTACAAAACAGACACCTTCTTTCTTTGGTTGACTTTGTCTCTTTAGTAGACAAGTCATTGGTTATCTCAGAAGGAGACACCGAATAAGTACCTACATTACCACTCCTCTTTCCAGTGGATGGAGCAGTCCTAGATTTATACTTACTAGACTTATTCAAAGTCGGTTTGGGTTTGACTGAAGTGTCAGTATTAGTTGGTTTAGACTCAGGTTTAATCTTATCATGGGTCTTCAACCTGTTAAATGTTATTCTCAGTCCCTCGAATATTTGGTCAAGAGTGAGAAACTCGGTTTTATAGTGTGAGCAGAGCTCTGTTAAGACATTTCGAGGTAATTTCCTCTGCAAAAGTGACTTCATTGACCATTCTGAGGCTGGTATATCAAATTTAGTACCTAAGGCTTTTACTAGAGACTCTACTTCTAGTCTGAAGCTTTGAAGTGACTCTGGTCTACTATTTGGTGCATTCAGATCTAGCAATTGGTAATAAAGGTTAGCTATACTCAACTCATTGTTGCAATAGTTCAACTTCAACAGTTTTATAGCTTCCTCATAATTACTCTCAGTGAGAGTTAGGTTATGTATGACCTTTTTAGCCTCTCCTTTGAGAAGACTAAGCAGGTATGAGAATTTAGAAATCTTGTCAAGTGACGATTTCTTATGTATATGAACTTCAAATGAAGTCCAAAAATTGTCCCAATGTTCTGTATCTAATCCTGTAAATGTAGGTAAGTCTAAAGTAGGTAAACGAACCTCTGGTAGTTGGTTACTGAATTGAGACATAGTATTATTTGTATTGGATTTAGATTGTTTTGCTAGATTAGATAGCATGTAAAGTTTATCTTGAGTCTCCTCTTCATACTGGGAGATATCCTCTACAATTTGACCTAATTCATCAGGATCAGTTTCTATGGTATTCAGTAGAGTAATATAAGACTGACCTGTAGACCTAACTTGATCAAATTTCAGATCAGCTACTCTTACTGATGTCTCTAAGTGATAAGAGTCAATGGGAGTTACTTTAGATAAGCCCTCAGACTTGTTAATTAGTCTGGTTAAATGACCTTTAAGGCCAATATAGGTTCTCCTTAATTGCTCAGGAGTAGCCATGTTGGACTTAGGTCCAAACTTCATGCGATTAGAATAAGTATTACTAATGAAGCTTGGGTACTTGTTCATTAGTTGACAAGTAACATTAAATGTAGCCTAATTTAATGTGGCTAATTTATACTCTATCTCACTTGAGGTTAAATGTACCTACCTAACAACAAGTAGCTAGATATTTTGTGCATTGTCTGAACTTCACCATTAACTTTCGTCCGGTTAGCTCTTCTATATCACCATTAGATGTAATGGTGATCATCCAGCAATACACAAAATAGATACACACAAATAATGAGTACAAGAAGAAATATTGTGGAGATACTCCAATCAGAGTTATCTCAAAGTTTAATCCCACCCTGGATAGGGTCAGCACAAATGGTATAATACATACACTACTGACTAGCTTAAATCTAGGCGTGATAATTCCTACCTAAGAAACTATAAATTTATTTAGTCTGGGCTTGTGCCAAATTCAGCACAATCACAGCCTAAATTCTACCTAATAAGATTGGTAAAGATTATTGTGGTGCAGTAAGGTGAATATAATTGTGCTGTATTTTTTTTTTTTTTGATTTTTGGTTTATAAGTGTGCACTTACACACACAAGTTAAAATAATTATGTTCAGTTAAGTTTGGCTTGTTAGCCACAGCCGTTTGTGATAATTGATTGTGTTGATCAATTTGTCAACCACATGCAGCCTAGACTCACCTGACAGGTGTACACCATATCTGGCTAGGTTTTGTCTATATGGTCTGGCTGTAAATTGGATATAAGTGGCATCCACTCTCACTCGTTTTTTCAGCCTGAAATTTATGTACTTAGCAGCTCTCTGGTAGTATTCTGGTGTTACTCCCCAACGATTATCTTGACTTGGTTGGCGAGGTTCCACTAACGTGAATACTACCGAATTACTGATGAGCTTGAAAGAAGAAATTATGGCTTTAAGGTGCTTGATCACCTCAGCTGGATGACGAGTAGGATGGATGTCATTACCACCTAAGTATATAATGGTTAGATGGTGAGGCCACTCTAACGCAGGTGTTAGTGTGGAATTGTTATAAAAGTTATGAGCTGTTGCTCCTGGTGACCTAAAAATTCTTACCTCAGCATGAGGTATAGGTCTAAGTGTTGTGGGTAATTGACCTTTATCCCCATGGGATATTATGGGTAATATCCCACGAGTGCTACCTTATACATGAGGTGAAAGTAGCAATGAATTGGTGTGACTTAGGCTAACCTATGTTATGCTGTTGGTAGACACAATTAATTAAATGGTTAGTCTAGATTACATCACACAGGGATTAGTTATTACTAATTAGTATTTATAATTATAATTTATATTTATCCGGTTCGATAAGGACCATAATGTGGAATATTTGGGGCTTGAATCTATTTATTTAATTATTAAAATAATGAAATCAATTACGAAGGACCACCCGCTTTTATAGTAAAGAGGGAAACTAATAAAATGTGATCGTTAGAAATTCCTAGAGGAACCAGTAACTATGGATAAATACTAGAAAATATAATCACTTGCATAATTAATGGGCTGTATATATAATTTAATTGAATCAAAGCCTCAAACACCTACATTGGGGGTTATTGCTAGAACTTCATATATGTCTAGGAACTAGTGTGGTTCGTACACCAGTTCATTATGTAATAACCTAATCTTATGACCAATTAGCGAATCAATAGAGAATTTGTCACCAATAAGAACATAGATTATGAATATCAGAAATTAATGATTATAATAAACACGTGTTAAATCCAGTGTACAGTGATCAATAGTAATAATTCAGTACAGATAATTTGAATAATTGAATACGGAAAAGAGTCTTAGCTTGAAGACGTTTTCCAAGACATCAGTCATGAATCATCCTCGGTATCTCCGGAATTCATCATGGAACACTGGGAGATGAATAACACGGGAAAGTAACAGCTCGGGGAATTCCTCACACGCAAGCTGTAAATCAAGATATATTACGTAGCAACATATTAGGCTGCTAAATATCTATATTCAAGAAATTGAGAGTGGAGAGTGATAAAATATACTAACATGTGTTTTATTTATGTCGCTCGGCGTGACGACAAGCTACCCTGCTGTAAACTATCTCTAATGATGCATCAAAAGGGAATAAGTGTACTTAGCTAACAGGGCACTGTATAAGTTGAAGCTTGCCGAAGCTCACGTCCCAGGCTCTAGCGTCCCAATGGCGAACACGTGGTGGCTAGCTTGGCCTAGATGTCGACGCGCTTCTCTGGCCGGTCACGCTGGATTACACGGAACAAATTGACAAGTTCCGGGCTGAATATCAAGTTAATTGATATTAACGTTGACGATTCACCACGATGTATCATGTGACACTGACACCAAACGAGTTGCTCAATTCCGCAACTAGTCTTCACACCGCACTTTGGCGACTTTCCTCTCACACCGACGCCTCCACACACTCTCTCGTTAATATGGCGTCTCCCTCCCCGCTCCGCGTCCCCGCATTCGCCACACAAATTATTTACTACGAATAATATTATTTCTCGCAGTTGCGGCTAAAATGCTGGGATAATGACGGGTTTATAATTCTAGGGAGCTAAATATTATTATTTGCTCGTTTTACGATGTCAAACGAGCAATGGAGAATGATATTAATTCTCTCCACGGTATTCACGTGTGACGTTAAATTTATTACCCGATAACAGTTGTAACTAGAAACGCTTGATTTGGCATTATTTGGGAGTCAGTTTATCGGTAAATAATTATCACACAGAACACTGTTGTTTTTAGAGAATCAAACTCAATTCTCTGACACACTGGATATAAATGTGTTTATTTTGGTAGAATCTGACGCAATACTGGCGTTTGGTTACGTAAGAATTCTAGCGTTATTGTACAGATACAATTATTAGTTCATGTGAACTCTACTGTTGGTTAATTTTAGTTACTACAGTAATTAGTAGATTTTAGTAAGTATTAATAATAATACAACAGTGTTGTATTATGTTGGAAATTTCCAACAGGTAGGCACAGTTCTTTAGCTCCTTCCTTTAGCATCCAAGGGGAGATTCCATCTGGGCCTATAGCCTTTGTCACATCCAACTCTGGTAAACACTTCCTTAATTCCCCGCTGGTAATCTCAAACTCTTCCAGTGGTTCCTGGTTAGCTATTCCCTCACTTTTCTCTGGAATTTCTCCTTGCTCTAAGGTGAAGACCTCCTGGAATTTCTTATTCAGTTTCTCACACACTTCCTTGTCATTTGTAGTGAATCCTTCCGCCCCTATCCTTAATTTCATAACCTGTTCCTTTACTGTTGTTTTTCTCCTGATGTGGCTATGCAACAATTTAGGCTGAGTCTTTGCCTTGCTTGGGATGTCATTTTCGTATTGTCTTTCTGCCTCTCTTCTCATCCTGACATATTCATTAATGGCATTCTGGTATCTTTCTCTGCTCTCCAGTGTCCTGTTATTCCTGTAGTTTCTCCATGCCCTTTTACTTTCCTGCTTAGCTAGCCTACATCTCTGATTAAACTATGGGTTTCTCATCTTCATTTCTCTGTTTTCCTTTTGAACTGGGACAAACTTGTTTGCAGCATCCTTGCACTTCTGCGTGATGTAATCCATCATGTCTTGGGCCATCTTTCCCCTGAGCTCTGTTTCCCATGCTATATCTGGTAGGAATTTTCCTATCACCTCATAGTTTCCCTTTCGGTATGGTAACCTTTTGGTTTCGGTATCCCTCCTCGAGTTCAATAACCCTTCTTCAATCAGGTACTCAAACACCAGTACACTGTGGTCGCTCATTCCTACTGGGTCCTCAAAACCGATTTCTCGTATGTCGGAGTCGTTCAAAGAGAAGACTACGTCGAGTCTCGCTGGTTCGTCATTTCATCTCATCCTTGTGGGCTCTCTGACATGCTGGGTTAAAACGATTCTTGTCGCCATCTCCAATAGTTTGGCTCTCCACGTACCCTCGCCTCCATGCGGTTCCTTGTTTTCCCAGTCAATCCTTCCGTGATTGAAGTCGCCCATGATGAGCAGGTGGGATCTATTTCTACAGGCAGCAGAGGCTGCCCTCTCAATTATAGTGTTAACTGCCATGTTGTTGTTTTCATACACTTGACTGGGTCTTCTGTCATTTGGTGGAGGGTTGTATATTACTGCTACTACTATTCTTGGTCCTCCCATTGTCATGGTGCCTGCTATGTAGTGTGTGTGTGTGTGTGTGTATTCACCTAATTGTGCTTGCAGGGGTTGAGCTTTAGCTCTTTGGTCCCACCTCTCAACTGTCAATCAACTGGTGTACAGATTCCTGAGCCTACTGGGCTTTATCAAATTTACATTTGAAACTGTGTATGGAGTCAGCCTCCACCACATCACTTCCTAATGCATTCCATTTACTAACTACCCAGACACTGAAAAAATTCTTTCTAACGTCTCTGTGACTTATCTGGGTACTAAGTTTCCACCTGTGTCCCCTTGTTCGTGTCCCTCCCGTGCTGAAGAGTTTGTCTTTGTCCACACTGTCAATTCCCCTGAAAATTTTGTAGGTGGTTATCATGTCTCCCCTTACTCATCTGTTTTCCAGGGTTGTGAGGTAAAGCTCCTTTAGCCTTTCTTCGTAGCTCATTCCTCTCAGTTCCGGGACGAGCCAGGTGGCATACCGCTGGAACTTCTCTAACTTTCTCCTGTGTTTAACTAGGTATGGACTCCAGGCTGGAGCTGCATACTACAGGATTGGTCGTACATAAGTGGTATAAAGGGTCCTGAACTATTCCTTACACAAGTTTTTAAAGGCAGTTCTTATGTTGGCCAGTCTAGCATTTGCCGCTGATATTCTTTTGATGTGGGCCTCTGGGGTTCGGTGTGTTATCAACCCCCAGATCTTTCTCTCTATTTGACTCTTGCAGGATTTCACCTCCCTGATGATACCTTGTGTTCAACCTCCTGCTCCCTTCGCCTAATTTCATTACCTTACACTTTCCTGAGTTGAACTTTTGCAGCCATTTTCTAGACCATTTCACCAGTTTGACCAGGTCATCCTGTAGTCTCTGTCTATCTACATCCGTCTTGATTCTTCTCATAATTTTTGCATCATCAGGAAACATTGAGAGGAACGAGTCTATACCCTCCGTAAGATCGTTTACATATATTAGAAACAGGATGGGTCCATGTACTGAGCCCTGTGGGACTTCGCTGGTGACATCTCGCCACTCTGATGTCTCCCCCCTCACTGTTACTCGTTGTTTCCTGTTGCTTAAGTACTCCCTTATCCACTGGAGCACCTTCCCTTTTACTCCTGCCTGATGCTCCAACTTTTTAACGGCCTTTTAATTGGTACTGTGTCATAGGCTTTTTGGCAGTCCATGAAAATGCAGTCGGCCCACCCTTCTCTTTCCTACCTAATTTTTGTTGCCTGGTCATAGAATTCTATTAAACCTGTGAGGCACGATTTACCATCCCTGAACCCATTGTTGGTGGTGCGTTTCATAGTTATTTCACTCCAGATGCTCTACAAGCCTTTTCCTCACGATCTTCTCCATCACCTTGCATAGTATACAAACAGGGAAACTGGCCTGTAGTTCAGTGCCTCTTGTCTGTCACCCTTCTTGTATATTGGGACTTCGTGAGCTGTCTTCCAACTTTCTGGTAAGTCTCCTGTTTCCAGTGACCTGTTATACATCATGGAGAGTGGCACACTTAGTGCTTCTGCACCTTCCTTTTGTATCCATGGTGAGATTCTGTCAGGCCCAACAGCCTTTGTCACATCCAGCTCCAGCAGACACCTTTTGACCTCATCACTGGTGAGGTCAAATTCCTCCAAGGTTGTTTGGTTTGCCTCCTCTTTATATAGTGCAGGGGCTTCTCCTTGTTCTATTGTGAAGACCTCCTGGAATCTCTTGTTGAGTTCTACGCACACCTCCTTGTCATTCTCTGTGTATCTGTTGTTCTCTTTTCTCAGTTTCATCACTTGTTCCTTCACTGCTGTTTTCCTCCTGATGTGGCTGTGGAGCAGCTTTGGTTGGGACTTGGCTTTACTCGCTATGTCATTTTCAAACTGTCTCTCTGCTTCCCTCCTCACTCTGAGGTACTCATTTCTGGCCCTCTGGTATCTCTCCCTGCTCTCCGGTGTTCTGTTATTTCTGTAGTTTCTTCATGTTCTTTCTCCTCAGTTTCTTCGCTGCCTTGCATCCCTGGTTGAACAATGGGTTTTTCAGTTTTTTTTTCGTTTTTCTCCCTTTGGACGGGGATAAACCTATCTGCAGGTTCCTGGCACTTCTGGGTGACAAAATCCATCATGTCCTGCACATTCTAGTCACTAAGTTCTGTTTCCCATGGTATTCCCTGAGGAAGTTCCTTATTTCGTCATATTTTCCTCTTCGGTAATTTAGTCTTTTTTCCCCCCAATCCCATCCTTGGATAGATTATCCCAACCTGCACCAAAGTACTCAAACGTCAGTACACTGTGGTCACTCATTCCTATGGGGGCTTCAACTTTAACTTCCCTTATTTCTGACTCATTCAGGGTGAATATCAAGTCGAGTCTAGCTGCTTCATCATTGCCTTTCACTCTTGTGGGTTCCTTGACATGCTGGCTCAGAAAGTTCCTTGTTGCCACTTCCAAGAGTTTAGCTCTCCACATATCTGCACCACCATGTGGGTCCCCTTTCTCCCAGTCTATCTTTCCTTGGTTGAAATCGCTCATGATTAAGAGTCTTGAGCCATTCCTGCAGGCAACTGAAGCTGCTCTCTGTATTATATTAATGGTTGCCACGTTGTTCCTATCAAACTCCTGTCTTGGTCTTCTGTCATTTAGGGGAGGGTTGTAAATGGCTACCACTATTATCTTAGGTCCACCCTTCGGTATAATTCCTGTTATGTAATCTCTGAACCCGTCACAGTTCGGAATTTCCATCTCCTCAAAACTCCAGTCTTTCCTTATCAGCAGGGCCACTCCTCCACCTCCTCTCCCTTCCCTCTCTTTCCTTACTATATAGTAATCCTTTGGAAAAACAGCATCTATTATGACTCCTGACAATTTTGTTTCCGTTAGTCCTATTACATCAGGGTTTTCTTCTTGCGCCTTTTCTGCCAGTTCACTTGCTTTGTTGGTAATCCCATCAATGTTTGAGTACATTACCTTGAAGCTCACTTTCTTATATCCAATTTCATCCTCACTCCTCACAAGTGTAGGAAGTTGGTCCATGGTCATTGCTACTTGCGTAGGCTCATCCTCCTGTGAGGTAGTTGCCAGGGGTTCAGGGGGAGGTTGAGTAGGGGATGGAGGGCTTACGTCTTGCTCAGGCCTGCTTGGGGAAGGAAGAAGTCCTGGGGGGGTGAGGGGGCAGGGATTGCTTGGGGAGAGGGCACGCCCTCTTGTGGTGTAGTTGACAGCGGTTTGGGGGGAGGTGGAGTGGAGGATGGAGGGCCTAGGACTCGCCTGGGCCTGCTTGGGGCAGGAAGAAGACCAGGGGCTGGGAAAGCAGGGGATACTTGGGGTAAGGGGAGAGGGAGGATTTGGGTTTTATGATGGACATTGTGCAGGGGCAAGGAAGGGTTTGTGCTGGGGAATAGGGGGAGGGGACCCTATTGGGTGGTGGGCTGGGGTGTTACATTCCCCCCTGGGGTTCGTGAGTTGCTGGATTCGAGTGCCCCACTCCCCTCTGGGATTGCTGGGTTGGAGGCTGAGGTTCCCTGGCTCCCTTCCCTCTCCTTGCTCCTTTTCCTTGCATCTGCTGCCCTTACTATCTCCTTTCTGGTCATGTCCCTCTGAACATATACCTCTTTGTAATTCTTTGCATACCTCAGTTTGCTCTTCTTTACTAGGATGTCCTCTTTGATGACCTCGCTCTTGAATACTACCTTGATCTATCTTTTTTTGTCTCTGTTGTACTGGCCAATCAGGAAAAACTGTTCTATGTCTCGTTCAGCCCCTTCCATTCCTATCTCCTTTAATATCCCTGCCACTGCAGCTTTGTCTTTAGCCCTCGATTCCTCCCTTGTGGAACCCTCTTGTTCCTTCACACCTACCACTACTACAGCTCTTTTCCTTTCCATTAGCAGGCTTGTGCATCTAGTTGCCTCCTGTGAGGTTACTGCATTCATTACAACTTCCTTGACTGTGCACATAGCATCTGGACTCTTCAGCATTTCAGCAAAGTTTGGACCAATTGTAGGGGTCCCTGCCATTGCTACAATTCCTGGTACCTGGGGGCTGGTTGCCTGGGCCAGAGTCTGAGGAGGGCCTGTTTTTAGGCTTTTTATCTCCCCTTGTGCTGCACTAAGTTCTATCTGCAGCATACATATAGTTTCCCTCAGGTCCTTCAATTCCCCACTGATTTCCTTCCATGCCTTAGCAATCATCTCTATATTTGACTCATCCTGTTCCTCTCCTCCAGCTTTGTTCTGTAGTCTTACCATCCGGCTTGACCTGTGTGTGTGTGTGTGTGTACTCACCTAATTGTACTCACCTAATTGTGCTTGCGGGGGTTGAGCTCTGGCTCTTTGGTCCCGCCTCTCAACCGTCAATCAACTGGTGTACAGATTCCTGAGCCTATTGGGCTCTATCATATCTACATTTGAAACTGTGTATGGAGTCAGCCTCCACCACATCACTTCCTAATGCATTCCATTTACTAACTACTCTGACACTGAAAAAGTTCTTTCTAACGTCTCTGTGGCTCATTTGGGTACTCAGCTTCCACCTGTGTCCCTTTGTTCGCGTCCCACCAGTGTTGAATAGTTCATCCTTGTTTACCCGGTCGATTCCCCTGAGGATTTTGTAGGTTGTGATCATGTCCCCCCTTACTCTTCTGTCTTCCAGTGTCGTGAGGTGCATTTCCCGCAGCCTTTCCTCATAACTCATGCCTCTTAGTTCTGGGACTAGTCTAGTAGCATACCTTTGGACTTTTTCCAGCTTCGTCTTGTGCTTGACAAGGTACGGGCTCCATGCTGGGGCCGCATACTCCAGGATTGGTCTTACATATGTGGTGTACAAGATTCTGAATGATTCCTTACACAGGTTCCTGAACGCCGTTCTGATGTTAGCCAGCCTCGCATATGCCGCAGACGTTATTCTCTTTATGTGGGCTTCAGGAGACAGGTTTGGTGTGATATCAACTCCTAGATCTTTCTCTCTGTCTGTTTCATTAAGTACTTCATCTCCTATTCTGTATCCTGTGCCTGGCCTCCTGTTTCCACTTCCTAGTTTCATTACTTTGCATTTACTCGGGTTGAACTTCAACAGCCATTTGTTGGACCATTCACTCAGTCTATCCAGGTCATCTTGTAGCCTCCTACTATCATCCTCTGTTTCAATCCTCCTCATAATTTTTGCATCGTCGGCAAACATTGAGAGGAACGAATCTATACCCTCTGGGAGATCATTTACATATACCAGAAACAGTATAGATCCAAGGACTGACCCCTGCGGGACTCCACTTGTGACGTCTCGCCAATCTGAGACCTCACCCCTCACACAGACTCGTTGTCTCCTGTTGCTTAGGTATTCCTCTATCCACCGGAGCACCTTCCCTCTCACTCCAGCCTGCATCTCCAACTTTCGCACTAGCCTCTTGTGTGGCACTGTATCAAAGGCTTTCTGACAATCCAAAAATATGCAGTCTGCCCACCCTTCTCTTTCTTGCCTTATTTTTGTTGCCTGGTCGTAGAATTCAAGTAACCCTGTGAGGCAGGACCTGCCATCCCTGAAAGTGTGTGTGTGTGTGTGTGTGTGTGTGTGTGTGTGTGTGTGTGTGTGTGTGTGTGTGTGTGTGTGTGTGTGTGTGTGTGTGTGTGTGTGTGTGTGTGTGTGTGTGTGTGTGTGTGTGTGTATGTGTGTGTGTGTGTGTGTGTGTGTGTGTGTGTGTGTGTGTGTGTGTGTGTGTGTGTGTGTGTGTGTGTGTGTGTGTATGTGTGTGTGTGTGTGTGTGTGTGTGTGTGTGTGTGTGTGTGTGTGTGTGTGTGTGTGTGTGTGTGTGTGTGTGTGTGTGTGTGTGTGTGTGTGTGTGTGTACTCACCTAGTTGTACTCACCTAGTTGAGTCTGCAGGATCGAGCATTGTCTCTTGGATCCTGCCTTTCGAGCATCGGTTGTTTACAGCAGTGACTCCTGTCCCATTTCATTATCATACCTGGTTTTAAAATTATGAATAGTATTTGCTTCCACAACCTGTTCCTGAAGTGCATTCCATTTTCCCACTACTCTCACGCTAAAAGAAAACTTCCTAACATCTCTGTGACTCATCTTAGTTTCCAGCTTCCATCCATGTCCCCTCGTTCTGTTACTATTCCGTGTGAACATTTCGTCTATGTCCACTCTGTCAATCCCTTTGAGTATTTTATACGTTCCTATCATGTCCCCCTTCTCCCTTCTTCTTTCTAGTGTGAAACTGTGTGTGAGTGTGTGTGTGTGTGTGTGTGTGTGTGTGTGTGTGTGTGTGTGTGTGTGTGTGTGTGTGTGTACTCACCTATATGTACTCACCTATATGTGCTTGCAGGATCGAGCATTGACTCTTGGATCCCGCCTTTCTAGCTATCGGTTGTTTACAGCAATGACTCCTGTCCCATTTCCCTATCATACCTAGTTTTAAAAGTATGAATAGTATTTGCTTCCACAACCTGTTCCCCAAGTGCATTCCATTTTTCTACTACTCTCACGCTAAAAGAAAACTTCCTAACATCTCTGTGACTCATCTGAGTTTCCAGTTTCCACCCATGTCCCCTCGTTCTGTTATTATTACGTGTGAACATTTGATCTATTTCCACTTTGTCAATTCCCCTGAGTATTTTATATGTCCCTATCATATCTCCTCTCTCCCTTCTTTTCTCTAGTGTCGTAAGGTTCAGTTCCTTCAGCCGCTCTTCATATCCCATCCCTCGTAGCTCTGGGACAAGCCTCGTCGCAAACCTCTGAACCTTCTCCAGTTTCTTTCTGTGTGTGTGTGTATGTGTGTGTGTGTGTGTGTGTGTGTGTGTGTGTGTGTGTGTGTACTCACCTAGTTGTGTTTGCGGGGGTTGAGCTCTGGCTCTTTGGTCCCGCCTCTCAACCGTCAATTCTGTGTGTGTGTGTGTGTGTGTGTGTGTGTGTGTGTGTGTGTGTGTGTGTGTGTGTGTGCGTGCGTGCGTGCGTGCGTGTGTGTGTGTACTCACCTAGTTGTACTCACCTAGTTGTGTCTGCAGGATCGAGCATTGACTCTTGGATCCCGCCTTTCGGGCATCGGTTGTTTACAGCAATGACTCCTGTCCCATTTCCCTATCATACCTGGTTTTAAAATTATGAATAGTATTTGCTTCCACAACCTGTTCCTGAAGTGCATTCCATTTTCCCACTACTCTCACGCTAAAAGAAAACTTCCTAACATCTCTGTGACTCATCTGAGTTTCAAGCTTCCACCCATGTCCCCTCGTTCTGTTACTATTCCGTGTGAACATTTCGTCTATGTCCACTGTGTCAATCCCTCTGAGTATCTTATACGTTCCTATCATGTCCCCCTCTCCCTTCTTCTTTCTAGTGTCGTAAGGCATAGTTCCCTCAGGCGCTCCTCATATCCCATCCCTCGTAGCTCTGGGACGAGTCTCGTTGCAAACCTCTGAACCTTTTCCAGTTTCATTATATGCTTCTTCAGATGGGGACTCCATGATAAGGCGGCATACTCTAAGACTGGCCTCACGTAGGCAGTGTAAAGCGCCCTAAATGCCTTCTTACTTAAGTTTCTGAATGATGTTCTAACTTTTGCCAGTGTAGAGTACACTGCTGTCGTTATCCTATTTATATGTGCCTCAGGAGATAGATTAGGTGCTACATCCACACCCAGGTCTCTTTCGCGCGTCGTCACAGGTAGGCTGTTCCCCTTCATTGTGTACTGTCCCTTTGGTCTCCTATCTCCTAGTCCCATTTCCATAACTTTACATTTGCTCGTGTTGAATTCCAGTAGCCATTTCTCTGACCATCTCTGCAACCTGTTCAGGTCCTCTTGGAGGATCCTGCAATCCTCATCTATCACAAATCTTCTCATCAACTTTGCGTCATCCGCAAACATGTAGGACTCTATGCCTGTAAACATGTCATTAACATATACAAGAAATAGAATTGGTCCCAGCACCGATCCTTGTGGTACTCCACTTGCTACTGTTCGCCAGTCCGACTTCTCGCCCCTTAACGTAACTCTTTGGCTCCTTCCTGTAGGTAGTTCCTTATCCATGCTAGGACCTTTCCCCTCACCCCCGCCTGCCTCTCGAGCTTGAACAGCAGTCTCATGTGCGGTACTGTATCAAAGGCTTTTTTACAGTCCAGAAATATGCAGTCTGCCCAACCATCTCTGTCCTGTCTTATCCTCGTTATTTTATCATAGAACTCCAGAAGGTTTGTTAGGCACGATTTCCCTGTCCAGAACCCATGTTGATGTTTGTTCACAAACCTAATGTTCTCCAGGTGTGCAACCAGTCGTAGCCTAATTATTCTTTCCAGTATTTTACAGGGGATGCTTGTCAGTGATACAGGTCTATAGTTAAGAGCCTCCTCCCTATCACCTTTCTTGAAGATCGGCACGACATTTGCATTCTTCCAGCAACTGGGCAATTCTCCTGACATAAGTGACTCATTAAAGATCATTGCCAGAGGCACGCTGAGGGCCTGCGCTGCTTCTTTTAGTATCCACGGTGATACTTTGTCTGGTCCAACTGCTTTAGTTGCATCTAGAGTTGTCAACTGTTTCATTACCTCCTCTGCAGTCACCTCTATATCTGATAGTCTTTCATCTAGGGTAACCCCTTCCAACAATGGGAGCTGCTCAGGCTCGGAAGTGAACACTCCATGGAAACTGGCATTCAGTGCCTCGCAGATTTCCTTGTCACTTTCAGTATATGCCCCCTCTGTCTTCCTTAGTCTTGTCACTTGGTCGTTCACCGACATTTTCTTCTTATATGGCTGTGTAGTAACTTAGGTTGTTTTTTCGGTTTGATTGCAATATCGTTCTCATAGTCCCTTTCCGATGTTTGTCTTATGTTAATGTAATCGTTCCTAGCTCTGTTGTATCTGATCCTGTTGTCCTCTGTCCTTTGTCTTCTGTACTTCCTCCACTCCCACCTGCTGGCCATTTTTGCTTCCTGACACTGTCTATTAAACCATGGGTTATTATATTCCTTCTTATTTTTTCCCTGTACTGTTGGTATAAATCTCTCTTCGGCCTCCTGGCATTTCTGTATGACTAGGTCCATCATATCTTGGACTGTTTTTCCTCTAATTTCTTCCTCCCACTGCCCTTCACCCAGATAGTCCCTTATCCTCTTATAGTCCCCTTTCCTGTAGTCAACTCTCCTTTCCCAGGTCTCTTGTCCCATGGTCATAAGTTTGAATGCCATCATGTAGTCAGAGACTAGGACACAATGGTCACTTTCCCCTAGAGGTATTTCATGCTCTAAATTCTCGATATCTTCTACGTTCTGGGTGAAAATCAGGTCTAATTGGCTTGGTGCATCTCCTCCTCTTTCCCTTGTGTCTTCCTTCACATGTTGTGTTAGGAAATTCCTGTCTATAACATCTACTAATTTTGCTCCCCACGTTTCGTCCCCTCCATGGGGATTCCTTGATTCCCAATTTATCTCTCCATGATTTAGGTCTCCCATGATCAGCAGCTTCGCTCTCATTCTGTGGGCTAGTGTTGCCGCCTTCTGCAGTTCATCTATACATGCCTTGTTGTTGTCATCATACTCCTGCCTGGATCTTCTACTGTTTGGTGGGGGATTGTAGATTACCAAGATCACAATCTTCCTCCCATCTACTGTCAGAGTTCCATGTATGAAGCTTGTGCACTCATTGGTAACTCGATTTCCCAGGTCTTCAAACTTCCAATTCCGCTTTATTAGGAGTGCGACTCCCCCTCCCTGTCTCTGTGTCCTCTCTTTTCGTATCACCTGGTACCCTTCAGGAAAGATTGCATCTGAGATCATGTCATTAATTTTAGTTTCCACAATTGCAACTATGTCAGTATCTGCTTCACTCACTCTTTCTTTTATCTCTTCTGCCTTATTAGATACCCCTTCAGCATTGGTGTACCAAACCTTGAGATTCTTCATGGAAACTCTTGTACCAGAGTTCTCCCTTTTTCTCTGGGGGTCTGGGGGGATCTGGGGGGTGTCTGGGGGGTGACTGGGGGTAGGGGGGATCTGGGGGCTCTGGGGGGTGTCTGGGGGATGACTGGGGGCGGGGAGGATCCGGGGGATGTCCGAGGGGATCCGGGGGGTGTCTGGGGGGCTCCGGGGGTGTATGGGGGGTGAAAGAGGTCAGGAGGGGTGCTTGGGGGGCTACTGGGGGCTGGGCTTCTAGGAGGGTAGGTAGGAGGGTCTGGGGTAGGGCCTGGGTAGGTAGGTCTGGAGTAGGAAGGGCATACTGGGTCTGAAGATTAGGGAGGGCATAGAGGGGTTGGGAGATAGCGTAAGGTTGGGAGTCAGATAGAGGTTGAGAGGTTGGGAGGGGGAAGGATAGAGGGGGTGGGGGGAACCTCCCACCCCCCTCGCAAGGGTGGAGGGTCACATGGAAGAAGAGGGGATGAGGAGGGGTGAGGGCTGGGTATGTTTTGGGTGTTGAGGGGATGAGGGCTGGGTGGGTTCTTGGGGTTGAGGGGATGAGGGCTCGGTGGGTTTTGGGGGTTGAGGGGATGAGGGCTGGACAGGTTTTGGGGGTTGAGGTGATGAGGAGGTCCTTGGAATGCGGGATGAATTGGACTGCAGTGGGGTCAGAGGGGTCAAGGGAGGTGTTGGGGAGATAAGCAGGGGCGGCTGATTTGGGGAAGGAGTGACCTGAGAAGGTGTGAGCTGGTTAGCATGGGGTGGATTAGCACTGGGGTGTGTGTAGCTACGCTCAAATGGAAAGAGTTGTATTGTTGTTTGCTTGCTCTGTGGGCTATCTACTCCTCCTTCGTCATGAATTTGTCAATATATACGTTGTAGTAATTTTCGCTACCTCTGAGTAAGTGTTTGTGATGCAGTATGTAATCCACTGCCTCTTCGTTAGTGAACTGTACCAGGACAGGTCGTTTCCT
>NC_091182.1:10229792-10244792 GCF_040958095.1 Procambarus clarkii | reverse complement strand
TTGGTTGGGTTAAACTCTAACAACCATTTGTTCGACCATTCCTTCAGCTTGTCTAGGTCTTCTTGAAGCCTCAAACAGTCCTCTTCTGTTTTAATCCTTCTCATAATTTTAGCATCGTCCGCAAACATTGAGAGAAATGAATCGATACCCTCCGGGAGATCATATACATATATCAGAAACAAGATAGGACCGAGTACAGAGCCCTGTGGGACTCCACTAGTGACTTCACGCCAATCGGAGGTCTCACCCCTCACCGTAACTCTCTGCTTCCTATTGCTTAGATACTCCCTTATCCACTGGAGCACCTTACCAGCTACACCTGCCTGTCTCTCCAGCTTATGTACCAGCCTCTTATGCGGTACTGTGTCAAAGGCTTTCCGACAATCCAAGAAAATGCAGTCCGCCCAGCCCTCTCTTTCTTGCTTAATCTGTGTCACCTGATCGTAGAATTCTATCAAGCCTGTAAGGCAAGATTTACCCTCCCTGAATCCATGTTGGCGATTTGTCACGAAGTCCCTTCTCTCCAGATGTGTTACCAGGTTTTTTCTCACGATCTTCTCCATCACCTTGCATGGTATACAAGTCAAGGACACTGGCCTGTAGTTCAGTGCCTCTTGTCTGTCGGCCTTTTTGTATATTGGGACCACATTCGCCGTCTTCCATATTACTGGTAGGTCTCCCGTCTCTAGTGACTTACTATACACTATGGAGAGTGGCAGGCAAAGTGCCTCTGCACACTCTTTCAGTACCCATGGTGAGATCCCATCTGGACCAACAGCCTTTCTAACATCCAGATCCAGCAGGTGTCTCTTGACCTCCTCTCTCGTAATTTCGAACTCCTCCAAGGCCGCCTGGTTTACCTCCCTTTCTCCTAGCACAGTGACCTCACCCTGTTCTATTGTGAAGACCTCCTGGAACCTCTTGTTGAGTTCCTCACACACCTCTCTGTCATTCTCTGTATACCTGTCCTCGCCTGTTCTAAGTTTCAATACCTGTTCTTTCACTGTTGTTTTCCTTCTGATGTGACTGTGGAGTAGCTTTGGTTCGGTCTTGGCTTTGTTTGCTATATCATTTTCAAAATTTTTCTCTGCTTCTCTTCTCACCCTGACGTACTCATTCCTGGTTCTCTGGTATCTCTCTCTGCTTTCTGGTGTTCTGTTATTCCGGAAGTTCCGGAATATGTGTGTGTGTGTGTGTGTGTATGTGTGTGTGTGTGTGTGTGTGTATATGTGTGTGTGTGTGTGTGTGTGTGTGTGTGTGTGTGTGTGTGTGTGTGTGTGTGTGTGTGTGTGTGTGTGTGTGTGTGTGTGTGTGCGTGCATGTTTGTGTGTGTGTGTGTGCGTGCATGTGTGTGTGTGCGTGCATGTGTGTTTATTGTATGGGTGGCACAGTGGGGGGTGGAGTTAACTGGTGGAGGTATGGAGGGAGAGGGAGAGAGGGAGGGAAAGGGAGAGAGGGAGTGAAAGAGAGAGAGGGAGTGAAAGGGAGTGAGGGAGAGGGAGTGAGGGAGAGGGAGTGAGGGAGAGGGAGTGAGGGGGGAGAGAGGGAGAGCGAGGGAGAGAGGGGGATAGGCAGGGTGGGGGAGAGAGGCAGAGCAGGGGAGAGAGGCAGCGCGGGGGAGAGTGGCAGAGAAGGGGAGAGAGGAAGGTGGGCAATCAGGTGGGTCAATCAGGGACGAGAGGTCAGTCCCAGGGGTGAGGGGTTAGTTTGGCGGTAGGCTGGTTTGTGCTTGCGTGTGTGTGTGTATGTGTTTATATTGGCGTGTTATGGTTAGGTGGGGGTGGGGGCTAGTCGGTGGCTGTGTAATGTAACACACAGGTGTGAAAAAACTAGTACCAAGCTGAGGCTCTTGGGCTACTTTTTCGTATTTAAACTTAAGTCCAAGTGTGTGTGTGTGTGTGTGTGTACTCACCTAATTGTCCTTGCAGGGGTTGAGCTCTGGCTCTTTGATCCCGCCTCTCAACTGTCAATCTACAGGTGTACAGGTTCCTGAGCCTATTGGGCTCTATCATATGTACACTTGAAACTGTGTATGGAGTCAGCCTCCACCACATCACTTCCTAATGCATTCCATTTGGCAACCACTCTGACACTAAAAAAGTTCTTTCTAATATCTCTGTGGCTCATTTGGGCACTCAGTTTCCACCTGTGTCCCCTAGTGCGTGTGCCCCTTGTGTTAAATAACCTGTCTTTATCTACCCTGTCGATTCCCTTGAGAATCTTGAATGTGGTGATCATGTCCCCCTCAAACTCTTCTGTCTTCCAACGAAGTGAGGTTTAATTCCCGTAGTCTCTCCTCGTAGCTCATACCTCTCAGGTCGGGTACTAGTCTGGTGGCAAACCTTTGAACCTTTTCAAGTTTAGTCTTATGCTTGATTAGATATGGACTCCATGCTGGAGCCGCATACTCCAGGGTTGGTCTGACATATGTGGTATATAATGTTCTGAAAGATTCCTTACACAAGTTTCTAAAGGCCGTTCCTATGTTAGCCAACCTGGCATATGCTGCTGATGTTATCCACTTCATATGAGCATCAGGGGACAGGTCTGGCGTGATATCAACCCCCAGGTCTTTCTCTCTCTCTGACTCCTGAAGTATTTCATCTCCCAAATGATACCTTGTATCTGGTCTCCTGCTTCCTACCCCTATCTTCATTACATTACATTTGCTTGGGTTAAACTCTAACAACCATTTGTTCGACCATTCCTGTAGGTTGTCCAGGTCTTTTTGAAGCCTCAAGCTGTCCTCCTCTGTCTTAATCCTTCTCATAATTTTGGCGTTGTCAGCAAACATTGAGAGGAATGAATCTATACCCTCTGAGATATCATTTATGTATATCAGAAACAGGATAGGTCCGAGTACAGAGCCCTGTGGGACTCCACTGGTGACTTCAGGCCAATCTGAGGTCTCACCCCTCACTGTAACTCTCTGCTTCCTATTGCTTAGGTACTCCCTTATCCACTGGAGCGCCCTACCAGTTACTCCTGCCTGTTTCTCCAGCTCATGCATCAGCTTTTTATGGGGTACTGTGTCAAAGGCTTTCCTACAGTCCAAAAAACTGCAGTCTGCCCATCCTTCTCTTTCTTGCTTAATCTTTGTCACCTGATCGTAGAATTCTATTAAGCCTGTAAGGCAAGATTTTCTCTCCCTGAACCCATGTTGATGGGTTGTCACGAAGTCCCTTCTCTCCAGATGTGTTACTAGTTTTTTTTCTTACGATCTTCTCCTTTACCTTGCATGGTATACAAGTCAAGGACACTGTGTGTGTGTGTGTGTGTGTGTGTGTGTGTGTGTGTGTGTGTGTGTGTGTGTGGTGTGTGTGTGTGTGTGTGTGTGTGTGTGTGTGTGTGTGTGTGTGTGTGTGTGTGTGTGTGTGTGTGTGTGTGTGTGTGTGTGTGTGTGTGTGTGTGTGTGTGTGTGTGTGCTCACCTAATTGTGCTTGCAGGGGATTTGAGCTTTGGCACTTTGGTCCCACCTCTCAACTGTCAATCAACTGGTGTACAAATTCCTGACCCTACTGGGCTCTATCATATATACATTTGAAACTGTGCATGGAGTCAGCCTCCACCACATCTCTGCCTAATGCATTGCATTTACTAACTACTCTGACACTGAAAAAGTTCTTTCTAATGTCTCTGTGGCTCATCTGGGTACTAAGTTTCCACCAGTGTCCCCTTGTTCGTGTTCTACCCGTGCTAAAGTTTGTTTATGTCCACCTTGGCAATTCCCCTGAGAATTTTGTGGTGGTTATCATGTCTCCCCTTACTGTTCTGTCTTCCAGGGACGTGAGTTTCAGCTCCATTAGCCTTTCCTCGTAGCTCATACCTCTCAGTTCTGGAACGAGTCTGGTGGCATACCGCTGAATCGTCTCCAACTTTGTCTTGTGTTTGACTAATTATAGACTCCAAGCTGGAGATGCATATTCCAGGATTGGTCTGACATATGTGGTATACAGGGTCCTGAACGATTCATATAAGTTTATAAGTTTTTAAAGGCAGTTCTTATGTTGGCCAGTCTAGCAACAGGCTCGGTGTGATTTCAACCCCCAGATCTTTCTTTCTAACTGACTCTTGTAGTATTTCATCTCCCAGGTGGTACATTGTGTTCAACCTTCTGCTCCCTTCTCCTTATTTCATTATTTTGCACTTTCTTGAGTTGAACTTTAGTAGCCATTTTCTAGACCATTCCTCCAGCCTTTCCAGGTCATCCTGTAGTCTTTGTCTATCATCATCTGTCTTCATTTTTCTCAATTTTTTCATCATCAGTAAACATTGAGAGAAATGAGTCTATACCCGCTGGAAGATCGTTTACATATATTAGAAACAGGATGGGTCCACATACAGAGCCCTGTGGGACTCTGCTGGTGTCATTTCGCAACTCGGATGTTTCCCCCCCTCACAGTTACTCACTGTTTCCTGTTGCTCACTTACTCCCTTACCCACTGGAGCACCTTACCTTTTACTCCTGCCAGTTGCTCCAACTTATGTAACAGCCCTTTATGGGGTACTGTGTCAAAAGCTTTCTGACAGTCCAAGAAAACGCAGTCTGCCCACCGTTCTCCTTCTTGCCTAATTTTTGTTGCTTGGCCATAAAACTCTATTAACCCTGTGAGGCACGATTTACCATCTCTGAACCCATACTGGTGGTGTGTTACAAAGCTATTTCCCTCCATTTGCTCTATGAGCCTTTTTCTCGCGATGTTCTCCATCACCTTGCATGGTGTACTAGTTAGGGAAACTGGCCTGTAGTTCAGTGCCATATGCCTGTCATCCGTTTTGTACATTATGACTACATTAGCTGTCTTCCAGCTATCTGGTAGGTCTCCTATTTCCAGTGACTTGTTATACCATAGAGAATGGCACGCTTAGTGCTTCTGCACCTTCTTTTAGCATCCACGGTGAGATTCCGTCAGGCCCAACAGCTTTTGTCACATTCAGCTCCATCAGATTCCTTTTGACCTCATCACTGGTGAGGTCAAAAGCCTCCAAGGTTGCTTGGTTTGCCTCCTACTCATTTAGCGCTGGGGGCTTTTCCTTGTTCTTTTGTGAAGACCTCCTGGAATCTCTTGTTGCATTCTTCACATACACATTCTTGTCATTCTCTGTGTATCTATTCTCCCCTTTTCTCATTTTCATCACTCGTTCCTTCACCATTGTTTTCCCCTGATATGGCTGTGGAGCAGCTTTGGTTGAGTTTAGCTTTACTTGCTATGTCATTTTCATACTGTCTTTCTGCTTCTCTCCTCACTCTGAGGTACTCATTTCTTGCCTTCGGGTATCTCTCCCTGCACTCTGGCATACTGTCATTCCTGTAGTTTCTCCATGTTCTTTTGCTAAATTGCTTCACTACCTTACATTCCTGGTGGAACCATGGATTCTTCTGTTGCTTTACGCTTTTCTCCTTTTGGACCGGGATAAATCTATTTGCAGCGTTCTGGCATTTCTGGGTGACATAGTCCATCATATCCTGTACATTCTTCTCTCTGAGTTCTGTTTCCCATGGTATTCCCCTTGGAAAGTCTCTCATCTCATGGTATTTTCCTCTCGGGTAAATGAGTCTTTTCCCCTTCCGATCCCATCCATGGATAGGTTATCCCTACCTCCACCAGATACTCAAATGTCAACACAATGTGGTCACTCATTCCTACGGGGGCTTCAAATTTGACTTAACTTATTTCTGACTCAATTAAGGAGAATATCAGGTCGAGTCTAGCTGGTTCGTCATTGTCTCTCATTCTTGTGGGTTCTCTGACATGTTGGCTCAGAAAGTTCCTTGTTGCCACTTCCAAGAGTTTAGCTCTACATGTACCTGTACCTCCATGTGGGTCCCCATTCTCCCAGTCTATCTTTCCATGGTTGAAATCACCCATGATTAAGAGTCTGGAGCCATTCCTGCAGGCAACTGAAGCTGCTCTCTCTCTGTTATATTATTGGTTACCATGTTGTTCCTATCAAACTCCTGTCTAGGTCTTCTGTCATTTAGTGGAGGGTTGTAAAAGACTGCCACTATTATCTTAGGTCCACCCATTGTCATAGTTCCTGTTAGGTAATCTGAATCCGTCACAGCTCAGAATTTCCATCACATCAAAGCACCACTCCATCCTTATCAGCAGGGCCACTCCTCTACCTCCTCTCCCTTCCCTTTCTTTCCATAAAATATAGTAGTCATATGGAAACACAGAGTCTGTTATAAATCCTGACAATTTGTTTCCGTGAGTCCTATTACATCTGAGTTTTCTTCTTGCACCCTTTCTGCCAGTTCACTTGCTTTATTGGTAATCCCATCGATGTTTGAGTACATGATCTTGAAGCTCACTTTCCTATATCCATTTTGACCCTCCCTCCCTACAAGTGTAGGAAGTTGTTCCTTGGGCATTTTTACTTGGGTAGGCTTCTCCTCCTTTAGGAAAGTTGCCATGGGTTCAGGGGGAGGTGGAGTGGGGAATAAAGGGCTTAAGTCTTACCCAGGCCTGCTTGGGACAGGAAGAAGTCCTGAGGGTGGGGAGGCAAGGAGTGCTTGGGGTTGGGGGCAAGGAATTACTGAGGGTGAGGACATGCCCTCCTGTGGTGTAGTTAACAGGTGTTTGGGGGGAGGCAGGGTTGGGGATGGAGGACCCAAGTCTTGCCTGAGCCTTCTTGTGACAGGAAGAAAACCAGGGGATGGAAGGATAGAGGATTCTCTGGGTAAGGTGGGAGGGAGGATTTGGGTGATGTGCTGGGTATTGTGTAGAGGCAAGGAGGGATTTGAGCTGGGGGTGGAGGGGGGCCCTATAGGGTGTTGGGCTCGGGTGTTGCATTCCCTTCTGGGGTTCCTGAATTGCTGAGTTGGGGTTCTCCACTCCCCTCTGGTAGTGCAGGAATGGAGGCTGATCCTTGGCTCCCTTCCCTCTCCCTGCGTCTTTTCCTTGCATCTGCTGTCCTTATTGTCTACGTCCCTGGTCATGTCCCTCTGAAGGTATACCTTTCTGTAATTCCTTGCATTTTTCAGTTTACTCTTCTTTACTAGCATGTCCTCTTTGATGGCCTCGCTCCTGAATACTACCTTGATCAATCAAGAGTCTTTTTGTCTTTGTTGTACTGGCCAATACGGAAAAACTGTTCTATGTCTCGTTCAGCCCCTTCCATTCCTATCTCGTTTAGTATCCCTGATACTGCTGCTTTGTCTTTAGTCCTCCATTCTTCCCTTATGGTTCTCTCCTTAACACCTATCACCTCTACAGATTTTTTCCTTTCCAATAGCTGGCTTGTTCATCTAGCTGCCTACTGTGAG
This sequence comes from Procambarus clarkii, assembly GCF_040958095.1. NCBI lineage: Eukaryota > Metazoa > Arthropoda > Malacostraca > Decapoda > Cambaridae > Procambarus > Procambarus clarkii. The sequence goes on along the minus strand of NC_091182.1, from coordinate 10,237,522 downwards.
GTTACTGCTTTCATTACAACTTAATTGACTGTGGACATGGCATCTGGGCTCTTCAGAATTTCAGCAAAGGTGGCACCCATTGTGGGGGTCCCTGCCATTGCTACATCCCCTGTTTCCTGGGCCAGAGTCTGAGGAGGGGCCTGTTTTTAGTTTTTTCTTATCTCCTCATGCACTGCACTTAATTCAATCTGCAGTTTACTTATAGGTTCCTTCATGCCCTTTTTTTCCTCCCTGAGTTCCCCTCCATGCGTAAGCAATAAATTCCATGTATGGGTCTTCCTGTTCCTCTCCACCAACTTTGGTCTGTTTCCTTACCATCCTACTAGACCTGTGTGTGTGTGTACTCACCTAGTTGTACTCACCTAGTTGTGTTTGCGGGGGTTGAGCTCTGGCTCTTTGGTCCCGCCTCTCAACCGTCAATCAACAGGTGTACAGATTCCTGAGCCTATCGGGCTCTGTCATATCTACACTTGAAACTGTGTATGGAGTCAGCCTCCACCACATCACTTCCTAATGCATTCCATTTGTCAACCACTCTGACACTAAAAAAGTTCTTTCTAATATCTCTGTGGCTCATTTGGGCACTCAGTTTCCACCTGTGTCCCCTTGTGCGTGTTCCCCTTGTGTTAAATAGACTGTCTTTATCTACCCTATCAATCCCCTTCAGAATCTTGAATGTGGTGATCATGTCCCCCCTAACTCTTCTGTCTTCCAGCGAAGTGAGGTTTAATTCCCGTAGTCTCTCCTCGTAGCTCATACCTCTCAGCTCGGGTACTAGTCTGGTGGCAAACCTTTGAACCTTTTCCAGTTTAGTCTTATCCTTGACTAGATATGGACTCCATGCTGGGGCTGCATACTCCAGGATTGGCCTGACATATGTGGTATACAAAGTTCTGAATGATTGTTTACACAGGTTTCTGAATGCCGTTCGTATGTTGGCCAGCCTGGCATATGCCGCTGATGTTATCCGCTTGATATGTGCTGCAGGAGACAGGTCTGGCGTGATATCAACCCCCAAGTCTTTTTCCTTCTCTGACTCCTGAAGAATTTCCTCTCCCAGATGATACCTTGTATCTGGCCTCCTGCTCCCTACACCTATCTTCATTACATTACATTTGGTTGGGTTAAACTCTAACAACCATTTGTTCGACCATTCCTTCAGCTTGTCTAGGTCTTCTTGAAGCCTCAAACAGTCCTCTTCTGTTTTAATCCTTCTCATAATTTTAGCATCGTCCGCAAACATTGAGAGAAATGAATTGATACCCTCCGGGAGATCATTTACATATATCAGAAACAAGATAGGACCGAGTACAAAGCCCTGTGGGACTCCACTGGTGACTTGACGCCAATCGGAGGTCTCACCCCTCACCGTAACTCTCTGCTTCCTATTGCTTAGATACTCCCTTATCCACTGGAGCACCTTACCAGCTACACCTGCCTGTCTCTCCAGCTTATGTACCAGCCTCTTATGCGGTACTGTGTCAAAGGCTTTCCGACAATCCAAGAAAATGCAGTCCGCCCAGCCCTCTCTTTCTTGCTTAATCTGTGTCACCTGATCGTAGAATTCTATCAAGCCTGTAAGGCAAGATTTACCCTCCCTGAATCCATGTTGGCGATTTGTCACGAAGTCCCTTCTCTCCAGATGTGTTACCAGGTTTTTTCTCACGATCTTCTCCATCACCTTGCTTGGTATACAAGTCAAGGACACTGGCCTGTAGTTCAGTGCCTCTTGTCTGTCGCCCTTTTTGTATATTGGGACCACATTCGCCGTCTTCCATATTTCTGGTAGGTCTCCCGTCTCTAGTGACTTACTATACACTATGGAGAGTGGCAGGCAAAGTGCCTCTGCACACTCTTTCAGTACCCATGGTGAGATCCCATCTGGACCAACAGCCTTTCTAACATCCAGATCCAGCAGGTGTCTCTTGACCTCCTCTCTCGTAATTTCGAACTCCTCCAAGGCCGCCTGGTTTACCTCCCTTTCTCCTAGCACAGTGACCTCACCCTGTTCTATTGTGAAGACCTCCTGGAACCTCTTGTTGAGTTCCTCACACACCTCTCTGTCATTCTCTGTATACCTGTCCTCGCCTGTTCTAAGTTTCAATACCTGTTCTTTCACTGTTGTTTTCCTTCTGATGTGACTGTGGAGTAGCTTTGGTTCGGTCTTGGCTTTGTTTGCTATATCATTTTCAAAATTTTTCTCTGCTTCTCTTCTCACCCTGACGTACTCATTCCTGGTTCTCTGGTATTTCTCTCTGCTTTCTGGTGTTCTGTTATTCCGGAAGTTCCTCCACGCCTTTTTGTTCAGTTTCTTCGCTTCCATACATGCCCTATTATACCATGGATTCTTCTGTTGTTTCTCGGATTTTTCCCTTTGGGCCGGGATGAACCTGTTTACTGCCTCCTGACACTTTTGGGTAACATAGTCCATCATACCCTGTACAGACTTGTCTCTGAGGTCTGTGTCCCAAGGTATTTCACTTTGGGACTTCTCATCTGTTCATAATTCCCCTTTCGGTATGCCAGCCTTTTGATTCCTAGTTCTTTTTGGGGGAAGATAAGTCCTAGCTCTACCAGGTACTCAAAGTTCAATACACTGTGGTCACTCATTCCCAAGGGCGATTCCATCTTAACTTCCCTTATATCCCATTCATTTAGGGTAAATATCAAATCAAGCATTGCTGGTTCATCTTCTCCTCTCATTCTTGTTGGTTCTTTGGTGTGCTGGCTTAGAAAGTTTCTTGTTGCCACGTCCAGCAGCTTAGCTCTCCATGTTTCTGGTCCTCCATGCGGGTCTCTGTTCTTCCAATCTATCTTCCCATGGTTGAAGTCTCCCATAATTAGTAGTCCAGATCCATTCCTGCTCGCAACAGAAGCTGCTCTTTCTATTATGTTAACGGTGGCCATGTTGTTTCTATCATATTCCTGTCTAGGTCTTCTGTCATTTGGTGGTGGATTATATATGACTGCGACTATAATTTTTTTCCCTCCATTTGTTACAGTACCTGCTATGTAGTCACTGAAACCTTCGCAGCCCTGAATATCCATCTCCTCAAAATCCCAGCCTTGTCTTACCAACAGAGCTACACCACCCCACCTCTTCCTTCCCTCTCTTTCCTCATAACATAATAGTCCTGTGGGAACACTGCATTTGTTATCGTTTTCGTGATCTTTGTTTCTGTGAGGGCTATTATGTCTGGGTTTTCCTCTAGTACCAGTTCTCCAAGCTCATTTGCTTTATTTGTAATTCCATCTATGTTTGTGTACATCGCTTTGAGGCTCACTTTCTTCTGTCCCTTCTCAAATCGCCTCCTTGGTGAGTGTTCTGCTGGTGGGGGAGGCTGTTCCATGGGTGTGAGGACCTGTGAGGTGGATAACAGGGTCTCAGAGGATACTGGGATGAGGGGCGGGGGATCCAGTGAAGGGGGAGGGACAGGGAGGGTATGGGGTGAAAGGGGAGGGAGGACGGGAAGGAAAGGGGGGGAGGGAGGACTCGGGAGGAGGGGAGGGGTAGAAGGGTGGGGATTGGGTGTGGGGGGAGGGAGATTTTGCTGAACATTTGAGTGGGGGCAGGGAGGGTTTGGGGTAGGGGGGTTTTCTATGCAGTGGAGGGAGGCGGGGTTGTCCTCCCTTCTGGTGTTACTGGGTAGCTGGTTGTGGGTTCCCCCCTCGCCTCTGGGGGTGTTGGGTTGGGAGCTGTGACTTCCTGGTTTTCCCCTCTCGCCCTGCGCCTCTTCCTTGCTTCTGCCGCCATGGCTCTCTCCTCCCTTGTCATGTCTCTCTGGAGGAATACATTTTTTAATTTTCCCACGTTTTTCAGGGAGCTCTTCCTTGATAGGATCTTCTCCTTTGTGTTCTCGCTTGCAAACACTATCTTTATCATTCGGTCTCGGTCTTTGTTGTATCGGCCTAGCCTGAAAACCTTCTCAATGCTATGCTCAGCCCCTTCCATGTCTAGTGCCTTTAGTACTTCATTCACTGCTGCTTTGTCCTTGTCACTCCACTCTGTCCTATTAGATCCTTCCTGCTCCTTAATACCCACAGCAACCACTGATCTGTTCCTTTCCAACAGTTGGCTAGTGGAGCGTGCCGCCTCCTGCGAGGTGGCTGCTTTCATGGCCACCTCCATCACTGCAGTCATTACTTCAGAGTTATTTTTTTTTAGTATTTCCGCAAATGTTGCTTTTATTGTGGCATTCTCATCCAGAAAACTATTACCACCTTCTCCCTGGGTAGTTTTCTGATTCTCAGCCTCGATACCATTTTCTTTGAGGGCTCTAATCTCCTCCTTTGCTGCTGTCAGCTCTCTTTTCAGGTTGCTTATTTCGTTCTTCATTTCCTGCATCATTTCTTGCATCTCACTCTTGATGTCCTCCAGAAACTGGGCGAACATTTCCTTCATCTCGTCACCTTGGCTCTTTCCTGTTCCCCTGGGACCTCTGGCTGCCATGCTTGACCCTGTTGGGATGGGGGAGGGAGAGAGAGAGAGAGAGGAAGAGAGAGAGAAAGAGAGAGAGAGAAAGGGAGTGATAAAGGGAGAGATAAATGGGTGGGTGGGGGGTATCCGACCCTTCCACTGAAGTGAGAAGAAAGTAGAAGGGGAGGGGGGGGGGAGGAGATGGAGAGAGAGGCGGGAGGGAGAGAGAGGAGAGGGAGAGAGTGGGTGAGGGAGAGAGCGGGTGAGGGAGAGAGCGGGTGAGGGAGAGAGCGGGTGAGGTGTGTGTGTGTGTGTGTGGGCAGAGAGGGAGGGGGAAGGAAAGAGAGGGAGGGAGAGGGGGAGGGAGGGAGAGAGGGAGGGAGAGAGAGAGAGAGAGGGAGAGAGAGAGGGAGAGAGAGAGGGAGGGAGAGAGAGAGAGAGAGAGAGAGAGAGAGAGAGAGAGAGAGAGAGAGAGAGAGAGAGAGAGAGAGAGAGAGAGAGAGAGAGAGAGAGAGAGAGAGAGAGAGAGAGAGAGAGCAGGAGAGAGAGAGAGAGAGCAGGAGAGAGAGAGCAGGAGAGAGAGAGCAGGAGAGAGAGAGCAGGAGAGAGATAGTGGGAGAGGGAGAGAGGGAGTGGGGAGAGAGGGAGAGTGGGGAGGGGAAGAGTGTGTGTATGGGCGATGCGGGGGACTGGGGGTGGGGGGGGAGATGGCGACTAATTATGGGGGGGGAGATGGCGACACGGCATTCGTTATGATTAGAGAGAGTTTTATTTCAGTGAGCCCGATCACATCTGGATTAACTTCCTGTGCTCTTTCCCTTAGTTCACTTGTCTTGTTTGTGATCCCATCTATGTTCGAGTGCATCACCCTGAAACTGACTGTGTGTGTGTGTGTGTGTGTGTGTGTGTGTGTGTGTGTGTGTGTGTGTGTGTGTGTGTGTGTGTGTGTGTGTGTGTGTGTGTGTGTGTGTGTGTGTGTGTGTGTGTCTGTGTGTGTGTGTGTGTGTGTGTGTGTGTGTGTGTGTGTGTGAGTACTCAGCTAATTGTACTCACCTAGTTGTGCTTGTGGGGGTTGAGCTTTGGCTCTTTGGTCCCGCCTCTCAACTGTCAATCAACTGGTGTACAGTTTCCTGAGCCTACTGGGCTCTTTCGTATCTACATTTGAAACTGTGTATGGAGTTAGTAAATGGACATTCCATTTTCTAACTACTCTGACACTGAAAAAGTTCTTTCATTGAGCAGCTACCTGGTGACGTCATTGACCATTAGCGATGTCTGTGCAAGGGACAACGGGGGTAACGAAAAACACGCGACACAAGTTGGGACCGTTGAAAAACAAAAAGACTTGATTAGTTCACTGGGGTAACGAAAAACACACGTCACAAGTTGGGACCGCTGAAAAAACAAAAAGACTTGACTAGTTCACCGGGGTAACGAAAAACACACGACACAAGTTGGGACCGCTGAAAAAGACTTGACTAGGTCACTGGGGTAACGAAAAACACATGACACAAGTTGGGACCGCTGAAAAAAAAAAAAAAGACTTGATCAGTTCACCGGGGTAACAAAAAACACACGACACAAGTTGGGACCGCTGAAAAAGCCTTGAGTAGTTCACTGGGGTAACGAAAATCACACGACACAAGTCGGGACCACTGAAAAAAGCAAAACGGTCCCGACTTGTGTCTTCTTACACTATTAGGTGAGTACACACACTCCTTGTGGATTCTCTGACATGCTGGGTTAAAAGTTTCTTGTCACCACCTCCAATAGTTTGGCTCTCCACGTATCCTCGCCTCCATGCGGTTCCTTGTTCTCCCAGTCAATCCTTCCGTGATTGAAGTCGCCCATGATGAGCAGGTGGGATCTATTTCTACAGGCAGCAGAGGCTGCCCTCTCAATTATAGTGTTAACTGCCATGTTGTTGTTTTCATACTCTTGACTGGGTCTTCTGTCATTTGGTGGAGGGTTGTATATTACTGCTACTATTATTCTTGGTCCTCCCATTGTTATGGTGCCTGCTATGTAGTCTCTGAACTCCTCACAGCCCGGGATGGTCATCTCCTTAAAACTCCATTCCTTTCTCATGAGTAGGGCCACTCCACCTCCTCCCCTACCTTCCCTCTCTTTCCTTATTACTGTGCACTCCTGGGGAAACACGGCATTCGTTATGATTAGAGAGAGTTTTATTTAAGTGAGCCCGATCACATCTGGGTTAACTTCCTGTGCTCTTTCCCTTAGTTCACTTGTCTTGTTTGTGATCCCATCTATGTTCGAGTGCATCACCCTGAAACTGACTCTCTTCTGCTTCTTCTCCTGGGGGGACCTTTGGGATCTGGGAGAGTGGGAGCTGGGGGGCCTGGCACGGGGAGACTGGTAGAGGAGGGAGGGCTTGGGGGGGGGAGGGGGGGGAGAGGGGGAGGGTAAGGGGGGGATAAGAGGGGGAGGGTAGGGGGGAGAGTGAGAGGGAGAGGGTTGGGTGGGAGAATGAGAGGGGGAGGGTTGGAAGAGGGAGGGTTGGGGAAGCATGGGGCGAGGAGAGGCTGTGGGGGATAGGGGAGATGGAGGGGGGGGGGGAGAAAAGGGTGGAGGGCGTGGGGGAAAAAGGAGGGTTGAGGTGGGTGAGGAAGAGGGGAGGGTTTAGGGGAGTGGGGGAGAGGGGAAGATTTAGGTGGGGTGGGGGAGTGGGGGGCGGGGGAGAAAGGAGGGCTTGGGGTGGGAGAGACGGGAAGGCATGTGGAAGAGGGGAGGGCTTGAGGAATGTGGGAAAAGGGAGGTCCTGGGGAGACGGGTGAGTGGGAGGAGGGGGGTGATTGGGAGGAGGGGGGAGGGTGCCCTAGGTGGGTACTTAGTGGGGGGCTGACAGGGGATGGGGCAGGTTGGGTGTCTGTTGGGTAGAATGTGGGGGTGATGCCCCAATTCCTGTGGCTGTTGCCCTGTTTGAGGAGGGTTCCCCATTCCTCTCTGAGATTGTAGGGTTCGGGGTTGTGGCTCCCCGATTCCTTTCGCTCTCCCTGCGCTCCTTCCTCGCGTCTGCTGCCTGTTTTCTCTCTTCCCTTGTCATATCCCTCTGCAGGAATACTCTTTTGAACTTCTCTACATCTGCTAGACAGCTCTTCCTTTCTAACAGTTCCTCTTTCGCGATTTCGCTCATGAATACCACCTTTATCATTTGGTCTCTGTCCTTGTTGTACTTTCCAAGCCTGAAAACCTTTTCAACATTTTGTTCAGCTCCCTCCATCATTACCTCTTTTAGGATCTCTTTAACCATGTTTTTGTCCTTGTCTCTCCGCTCCTTTGGTCTGGTCCCTGT
>NC_091182.1:10202292-10219792 GCF_040958095.1 Procambarus clarkii | reverse complement strand
TAGTGACTGGAAGAGGTGTGGTAGGATAGGAAAACACGGTCCGGGCGTGTTCAATTACGACAGAGACTGGCAAGAACCTGAGGCAGCGTTAAAACCAATAGAGGGTAACCTGTGAGGAGCTGCAGGCACAGAGCCGAGCCCTAGCGAGGTGAGGTCAACTCTGAGCATAGATTAGACATAGAGCTTGTCAGGTAGCGTCAGTGTGAATTAGTGTGTCGAGTATCCGTCTGCTTCTATATCATATTATACATGTGTGAAAATGCAAGCTTAAGCCCTGACAAGGTGGAGGTCAGGATGGTGATATCTGTGGCTGTAACCAGGGTGAGAGGAGAGAGCGGACGTCAGCAGAGATGGGAAACAGTCACCTGTTGCTTCTGCTGTTCTCACCTAATCTCTTATGTGCATATATTTATAGCAGTTGTTTAGTTTAGAGATCCCAGGAGATAACCTTGGTTTTGAATACAAGGTCTTTGGTTATCTGTTCTTCCCATGCGCTCTCAAGAGTCAGCCCTCTGTCCATTCACTATCTTCGGCACCATCTTCACCTTCCTCCCTCACTATCTTCGTCACCACCTTCACCTCCCTCCCTCACTATCTTCATCACCACCTTCACCTCCCTCCCTCACTATCTTCATCACCACCTTCACCTCCCTCCCTCCCTCACTATCTTCATCACCACCTTCACCTCCCTCCTTCACTATCTTCATCACCACCTTCACCTCCCTCCCTCACTATCTTCGTCACCACCTTCACCTCCCTCCCTCACTATCTTCATCACCACCTTCACCTCCCTCCCTCACTATCTTCATCACCACCTTCACCTCCCTCCCTCACTATCTTCATCACCACCTTCACCTCCCTCCTTCACTATCTTCATCACCACCTTCACCTCCCTCCCTCACTATCTTCGTCACCACCTTCACCTCCCTCCTTCACTATCTTCATCACCACCTTCACCTCCCTCCCTCACTATCTTCATCACCACCTTCACCTCCCTCCTTCACTATCTTCATCACCACCTTCACCTCCCTCCCTCACTATCTTCGTCACCACCTTCACCTCCCTCCCTCACTATCTACGTCACCACCTTCACCTCCCTCCCTCACTATCTTCATCACCACCTTCACCTCCCTCCCTCACTATCTTCGTCACCACCTTCACCTCCCTCCCTCACTATCTTCGTCTCCACCTTCACCTCCCTCCCTCACTATCTTCATCACCACCTTCACCTCCCTCCTTCACTATCTTCGTCACCACCTTCACCTCCCTCCCTCACTATCTTCATCACCACCTTCACCTCCCTCCCTCACTATCTTCATCACCACCTTCACCTCCCTCCCTCACTATCTTCGTCACCACCTTCACCTCCATCCCTCACTATCTTCATCACCACCTTCACCTCCCTCCCTCACTATCTACGTCACCACCTTCACCTCCCTCCCTCACTATCTTCATCACCACCTTCACCTCCCTCCCTCACTATCTTCATCACCACCTTCACCTCCCTCCCTCACTATCTTCATCACCATCTTCACCTCCCTCCTTCACTATCTTCATCACCACCTTCACCTCCCTCCCTCACTATCTTCATCACCACCTTCACCTCCCTCCCTCACTATCTTCGTCACCACCTTCACCTCCCTCCCTCACTATCTTCATCACCACCTTCACCTCCCTCCCTCACTATCTTCGTCACCACCTTCACCTCCATCCCTCACTATCTTCGTCACCACCTTCACCTCCCTCCCTCACTATCTTCGTCACCACCTTCACCTTCCTCCCTCACTATCTTCGTCACCACCTTCACCTCCCTCCCTCACTATCTTCATCACCACCTTCACCTCCCTCCCTCACTATCTTCGTCACCACCTTCACCTCCCTCCCTCACTATCTTCATCACCACCTTCACCTCCCTCCCTCACTATCTTCATCACCACCTTCACCTCCCTCCTTCACTATCTTTGTCACCACCTTCACCTCCATCCCTCACTATCTCAACCATCATCTCACCAATTATTTTCCGCTCGCCTCGTCCACAGATGCCGCCGTAGCTGACACGGACGACTGTGAGGAGACCAGCATGACACCCCAGCATGACCATGACAGCATGACCATGACCAGCATGACCATGACATGACACACCTGGCTGCGACTACAGCCAGGTGTGTGTCACTCCCTGACACATGACACCCTGCGACTACAGCCAGGTGTGTGTCACTCCCTGACACATGACACCCTGCGACTACAGCCAGGTTTGTGTCACTCCCTGACACATGACACCCTGCGACTACAGCCAGGTGTGTGTCACTCTCTGATACATGACACCCTACGACTACAGCCAGGTGAGTGTCACTCCCTGATACATGACACCCTACGACTACAGCCAGGTGAGTGTCACTCCCTGACACATGACACCCTGCAACTACAGCCAGGTGTGTGTAACTCCCTGACACATGACACCCTACGACTACAGCCAGGTGTGTGTCACTCCCTGACACATGACACCCTACGACTACAGCCAGGTGAGTGTCATTCCCTGACACATGACACCCTACGACTACAGCCAGGTGAGTGTCATTCCCTGACACATGACACCCTGCGACTACAGCCAGGTGAGTGTCATTATAAACACTCACAAGTAGAGTATATTACATACAGCTCTTCATACCATGCAACACATGGAGGTGATCCCACATCCCACGCAGTACAGAGAGATGAATAACCATTTTCTCTAACCACTTCCCACCACGACCCTGGAAGGCTGGAAGTGGCTAATGATTTCAGAGAAGGAAAGCTTGTTATGATAAATCTAAAGAAGTAAAACAAAACAAATACTATGGTTACCGATGATGTACTCGACGACTGTGAGTATACTTTCTGGTATCCCTCTAACACTGTGGTTACCGCTGGTGTACTCGATGACTGTGAGTATACTTTCTGGTATCCCTCTAACACTGTGGTTACCGCTGGTGTACTCGATGACTGTGAGTATACTTTCTGGTATCCCTCTAACACTGTGGTTACCACTGGTGTACTCGATGACTGTGAGTATACCCTCTGGTATCCCTGTAACACTGTGGTTATCACTGGTGTACTCGATGACTGTGAGTATACCCTCTGGTATCCCTCTAACACTGTGGTTACCGCTGGTGTACTCGATGACTGTGAGTATACTTTCTGGTATCCCTCTAACACTAAGTTTACCGCTGGTGTACTCGATGACTGTGAGTATACCCTCTGGTATCCCTCTAACACTAAGGTTACCGCTGGTGTACTCCCAGGCTTTAAGGACTGTTAGTAAACAACAGTAATCACAGTTTACCGACGGTAACACATTATAATAAGATAAAATCAAAAGAACTATAATGGTAAAATTCTCCTGTTCCAAAAAACAATTGAACTTAAAATATATCAACACTTTCACAAAAAGTACTTCAGCAGATTGTCTGCTGATCAGGTAGTGTTCGTGATTCTATTCAGAACTCATACATAATTTATAGAATCTTAAATTACGTTAATAACAAAGCCATAAGTTAATATGAAGCAATCGATTAAAAGTTCCTTACCTCTTGTAGACGCCAAACACCTGGCTTTTTAACAGTTATATGTTTTTTGTAATTACCCCCAAAAATATATATATATATATATATATTATTTATTTGATTATTTCTCATCCCGGAGTTTAATATTAAGCACACTTGTTTAACCTATAATGATTTTAGGGTACTATGATTTAAATTTATCATGATATCATGATTGGGATTGTGTGCTGTGAAGATATGGAGAGATGTTGTGTGGTGCTTAAGAAGCCCCCTCTTCTGGTTAAAGGATACGTAACAAACTGTGTCCCATTCTTTAAGGGGTGAACTTCTGTTGTGTTGAGCCAAGGGATCCTGTTGCCTCATTTTTTTTGCCATTCCTGTTAGGGAGTTCACCGAAGATTTGTGGATCTAACCGGAAATTTATATGTATTTCATGATTCTTTGTTATATTTATAATATATCAACATACAATAAACGTTTCTCATCTCGTACACCTTATCTCATTATCTCATCCCTCCCTACCCCCACTCTTTTAAGGTACCACCACTCCTTATACACTCCCTCAGTTGCTGTACCTCCACTTATACACTCCCTCAGTTGCTGTACCTCCACCTACACAATCCCCTCAGTTACTGTACCTCCACCTGCACACTTCCTCAGTTACTGTACCTCCAGCTGTACACACCCTCAGTTACTGTATCTCCACCTACACAATCCCCTCAGTTACTGTTCTTCCACCTGTACACTCCCTCAGTTACTGTACCTCCACCTACACAATCCACTCAGTTACTGTACCTCCACCTGTACACTCCCTCAGTTACTGTACCTCCACCTGTACACTCCCTCAGTTACTGTACCTCCACCTGTACACTCCCTCAGTTACTGTACCTCCACCTACACAATCCCCTCAGTTACTGTACCTCCACCTGTACACACCCTCAGTTACTGTACCTCCACCTGTACACTCCCTCAGTTACTGTACCTCCACCTACACAATCCCCTCAGTTACTGTACCTCCACCTGTACACACCCTCAGTTTCTGTACCTCCACCTGTACACTCCCTCAGTTACTGTACCTCCACCTGTACACTTCCTCAGTTACTGTACCTCCACCTGTACACTCCCTCAGTTACTGTACCTCCACCTGTACACTTCCTCAGTTTCTGTACCTCCACCTGTACACTCCCTCAGTTACTGTACCTTCACCTGTACACTTCCTCAGTTACTGTACCTCCACCTGTACACTCCCTCAGTTACTGTACCTCCATCTACACACTTCCCTCAGTTACTGTTCCTCCACCTACAAAGTTCCCTCAGTTTCTGTGCCTCCACCTACACACTCCCCTCAGTTACTGTACATCGACCTACACATTCCCCTCAGTTACTGAACCTGCACCTTCCCATTCCCCCTCAGTTACAGTACCTCCACCTACACACTCTCCTCAGTTACTGTACCTCCACCTACATACTCCCCTCAGTTACTGTATCTCCACCTACATACTCCCCTCAGTTACTGTATCTCCACCTACATACTCCCCTCAGTTACTGTACCTCCACCTACACATTCCGCTCAGTTACTGTATATCTCCACCTACCTACTCCCCTCAGTTACTGTACCTCCACCTACACATTCCCCTCAGTTAATGTACCTCCACCTACATACTCCCCTCAGTTAATGTACCTCCACCTACATACTCCCCTCAGTTAATGTACCTCCACCTACATACTCCCCTCAGTTACTGTACCTCCACCTACATACTCCCCTCAGTTAATGTACCTCCACCTACATACTCCCCTCAGTTAATGTACCTCCACCTACATACTCCCCTCAGTTACTGTACCTCCACCTACATACTCCCCTCAGTTAATGTACCTCCACCTACATACTCCCCTCAGTTACTGTACCTCCACCTACACACTCCCTTCAGTTATTGAATCTCTACCAACACACTTCCCTCAGCCACTGTACCTCAGTAGCCTCATTCGTGTTCAGTCTTGATTCAAGCTTGATTCAACTTACATTGAATTGAAGCTCAATTTCCACTGTTCATTCTCATGTCTCCACGGTTAGCTTTCTGCTGCTAGAGGAAGTTATTCCATAGGTGTGATGATTTGTGGAATGGTCAACAGTGTGTGTACTTACCTGTTTTTGCAGCAGGATTCTTTGAACCGTCAATGTGTGTGTGTGTGTGTGTGTGTGTGTGTGTGTGTGTGTGTGTGTGTGTGTGTGTGTGTGTGTGTGTGTGTGTGTGTGTGTGTGTGTGTGTGTGTGTGTGTGTGTGTGTGTGTGTCCTCACCTAATTGTGCTTGCGGGGGTTGAGCTTTGGCTCTTTGGTCCCGCCTCTCAACTGTCAATCAACTGGTGTACAGATTCCTGAGCCTACTGGGCTCTATCATATCTACATTTGAAACTGAGTATGGAGTCAGCCTCCACCACATCACTTCCTAGTGCATTCCATTTATTAACTACTCTGACACTGAAAAAATTCTTTCTAACGTCTCTGTGGCTCATCTGGGTACAAAGTTTCCACCTGTGTCCCCTGGTTCGTGTCCCACCCGTGCTGAAGAGTTTGTCTTTGTCCACCCTGTCAATTCCCCAGAGAATTTTGTAGGTGGTTATCATGTCTCCCCTTACTCTTCTGTTTTCTAGGGATGTGAGGTACAGCTCCTTTAGCCTTTCCTCGTAGCTCAATCCTTTCAGTTCCGGGACGAGCCTGGAGGCATACCGCTGAATCTTCTCTAACTTTGTCTTGTGTTTAACAAGGTATGGACTCCAGGCTGGAGCTGCATACTCCAGGATTGGTCTTACATAAGTGGTATGTGGGACATTTGGGGCTTGACTCTATTTATTTAAATAGTTAATGTAATGAAAATCAAAACGAAGGACCACCCACTTTTAAAGTAAAGAGGGAAACTAAGAAAATATGATCATTAGACAATTCCTAGATGAACTAGTGACTATGGATAAAATACTAGAGAATATGATCACTGATATATTTAATGGGCTGTATAATTAACTGAATCAAAGCCTCAAACACCTACATTGGGGGGTTATTACTGGAACTCAATACGTCCAGGAACTAGTGTGGTTCGTTCACCAGTCCAATGTGTAATAATCTAATCCTATGACTATTTATAGAGTCATTATCTTTATCATCAATGAGAACATAGATTACGAACATGAGAACTGATTATTATAATAAACACATGTCAATCCAATGAAGACAGAGTTCTGCATGTAAAGAATACAGATAATAGATATCAAGGAATACGGAAGGAGTCTTAGCTTGAAGACGATTTCCAAGAAGTTAGATACGACTCATCCTCTGATTCTCCTAGACTCGTCATGGAACACTGGGAGATGATTGACACGGGAAATGACAGCTCGGAGAATTCTTCACACACGCTGCAAATCAAATTAAATTCAGTAGCAACAGATTAAGCTGCTAGACCTCTATGTTCATGAAATTGAGATTAAATAATAAGAGTAAATAATGACCTGTAGTTTTTTATTGTCGCACGGCGTCACGACAAGCTGCCCAGCTATAAACCCACCCCCCTAGATGATGCATCAAATAAGGATAAAGGTACTTAGCTAATATGGGCACTGTGTAAGTTAAAGCTTGCCGAAGTTCGCGTCCTAGGTTCCGGCTTCGTAATAAAGAACACGTGGTGTCCAGCCTATCCTAGATACTGACACGCTCCACTGGCCGATCACGTGGTATTACATAGAACCAAATTTAACAGGTTCTGGCTGAATGTTAAATCAAATCTCTTGACAATTCAACTTGTTATGTAAAGTGACACTGACACCAGCAAAGTTAATGTCTGCAAAGGTTCTTCACACCTCACAGTAGCGACTTTCTTCTGGAGCTCTTGATGGCGTCTACCCTGGTGGCTGGGGTAATGGCGTCTCCTCTCTCCCCGCTCCGCGTCCCGCGTTTGCTACACAAATTATTTATTACGGATATTATCATTTCTCGCAGTTGTGATTGAAATGCTCGGATAAGGACGGGTTTATTATTTAGAGGAGTTAAATATTATTATTTGCCCGTTTTAGGATAGTAAACGAACAATGGAGATGAATTAAAGTCTCTCCAGGGCATTCACGCGTGACGTTAAATTTATTACTAGATAACAGTTATAACTATAAACGCTCTATTTGGCTTTAGTTGGGAATCGGTTTATCTGTAATTAATTATCACACAGAACAGCGTTGTTTATAGAGAATCAAATTCAATTCTCAGACACACTGGATATAAATGTGTTTATTACAATGGAATCTGACGCAATACTTGCGTCGGGTGACGTAAGAATTCTAGCTTTATTGTACAGATGTAATTATTAGTACATGTGAACTCTACGTTGGGTTAAATTTTAATCACTACAATGATTAGTAGTTTTAGTAATAATTAATGAGAATACAACAGTGTTGTATTTAGTGTTGGAAATTTCCAACATGGTATACAGGGTTCTGAAAGATTCCTTACACAAGTTTCTGAAGGCAGTTCTTATGTTGGCCAGTCTAGCATATGCCGCTGATGATATTCTTTTGGTGTGGGCCTCTGGGGACAGGTTCGGTGTGATATCAACCCCTAGATCCTTCTCTCTATTTGACTCTTGCAGGATTTCCCCTCCCAGATGATACCTTGTGCTCAGCCTCCTGCTCCCTTCGCCTAATTTCATCACCATACACTTTCCTGAGTTGAACTTTAGCAGCCATTTTCTAGACCATTCCTCCAGTTTATCCAGGTCATCATGTAGTCTCTGTCTATCTTCATCCGTCTTGATTCTTCTCATAATTTTTGCATCATTAGCAAACATTGAGAGGAATGAGTCTATACCCTCTGGAAGATCGTTCACATATATTAGAAACAGGATGGGTCCAAGTACTGAGCCCTGTGGGACTCCGCTGGTGACATCTCGCCACTCTGATGTCTCCCCCCTCACCGTTACACGCAGTTTCCTGTTGCTTAAGTACTCCCTTATCCAGTGGAGCACCCTTCCTTTTTACTCCTGCCTCTTGCTCCAACTTTATTAACAGTCTTTTATGGGGTACTGTGTCAAAGGCTTTTTGGCAATCCAGGAAAATGCAGTCGGCCCACCCTTCACTTTCCTGCCTAATTTTCGTTGCCTGGTCATAAAATTCTATTAAACCTGTGAGGCACGATTTACCATCTCTGAACCCATGTTGGTGGTGTGTTACACAGTTATTTCCCTCCAGATGCTCTACGAGCCTTTTCCTCATGATCTTCGCCATCACCTTGCATGGTATACAAGTTAAGAAAACTGGCCTGTAATTCAGTGCCTCTTGCCTGTCACCCTTTTTGTATATTGGGACCACATTAGCTGTCTTCCAACTATCTGGTAAGTCTCCTGTTGCCAGTGAACTGTTATACACCATAGAGAGTGACACACTTAGTGCTTCTGCACCTTCCTTTAGTATCCATGGTGAGATTCTGTTAGGTGTGTGTGTGTACTCACCTACTTGTACTCACCTAGTTGTGTCTGCAGGATCGAGCATTGACTCTTGGATCCCGCCTTTCGAGCATCGGTTGTTTACAGCAATGACTCCTGTCCCATTTCCCTATCATACCTTGTTTTAAAATTATGAATAGTATTTGCTTCCACAGCCTGTTCCTGAAGTGCATTCCATTTTCCCACTACTCTCACACTAAAAGAAAACTTCCTAACATCTCTGTGACTCATCTGAGTTTCAAGCTTCCATCAATGTCCCCTCGTTCTGTTACTATTCCGTGTGAACATTTCGTCTATGTCCACTCTGTCAATCCCTCTGAGTATCTTATATGTTCCTATCATGTCCCCCCTCTCCCTTTTTCTTTCTAGTGTCGTAAGGCACAGTTCCCTCAGGCGCTCCTCATACCCCATCCCTCGTAGCTCTGGGACGAGTCTCGTTGCAAACCTCTGAACCTTTTCCAGTTTCATTATATGCTTCTTAAGATGGGGACTGGAGTCCCCATCTGAAGAAGTCCCCCCCCCCCTGTGTGTGTGTGTGTGTGAGTGTGTGTGTGTGTATGTGTGTGTGTGTACTCACCTATTTGTACTCATCTATTTGTGCTTGCGGGGGTTGAGCTTCGGCTCTTTGGTCCCACCTCTCAACTGTCAATCAACTGGTGTACAGATTCCTGAGCCTACTGGGCTCTATCATATCTACATTTGAAACTGTGTATGGAGTCAGCCTCCACCACATCACTGCCTAATGCATTCCATCCGTTAACTACTCTGACACTGAAAAAGTTCCTTCTAACGTCTCTGTGGCTCATGTGGGTAATCAATTTCCACCTGTGTCCCCTTGTTTGCGTCCCTCCAGTGTTGAATAGATAATCCTTGTTTACCCGGTCGATTCCTCTGAGGATTTTGTAGGTTGTGATCATGTATCCCCTTACTCTTCTCTCTCCCAGTGTCGTAAGATGCATTTCCCGCAGCCTTTCCTCGTAACTCATGACTCTCAGTTCTGGGACTAGTCTAGTGGCATACCTTTGGACTTTTTTCAGCTTTGTCTTGTGCTTGACAAGGTAAGGGCTCCATGCTGGGGCCGCATACTCCAGGATAGGTCTTACATATGTGGTGTACAAGATTCTGAATGATTCCTTACACAGGTTCCTGAACGCTGTTCTGATGTTAGCAAGCCTCGCATATGCCGCAGACGTTATTCTCTTTATGTGGGCTTCAGGAGACAGGTTTGGTGTGATATCAACTCCTAGATCTTTCTCTCTGTCCGTTTCATTAAATACTTCATCTCCTATTCTGTATCCTGTGTCTGGCCTCTTGTTTCCACTGCCTAGTTTCATTACTTTGCATTTACTTGGGTTGAACTTCAACAGCCATTTGTTGGATCATTCACTCAGTCTATCTAGGTCATCTTGTAGCCTCTTACTATCGTCCTCAGTTTCAATCCTCCTCATAATTTTTGCATCATCGGAAAACATTGAGAGAAACGATTCTATACCCTCTGGGAGATCATTCACATATATCAGAAACAGTATTGCTCCAAGGACTGACCCCTTCGGGACTCCACTCGTGTGTGTGTGTGTGTACTCACCTAGTTGTACTCACCTAGTTGTGCTTGCGAGGGTTGAGCTCTGGCTCTTTGGTCCCGCCTCCCAACTGTCAATCAACAGGTGTACAGGTTCCTGAGCCTATTGGGCTCTATCATATCTACACTTGAAACTGTGTATGGAGTCAGCCTCCACCACATCACTTCCTAATGCATTCCATTTGTCAACCACTCTGACACTAAAAAAGTTCTTTCTAATATCTCTGTGGCTCATTTGGGCACTCAGTTTCCACCTGTCCCATAGTGCGTGTGCCCCTTGTGTTAAACAGCCTGTCTTTATCAACCCTGTTAATTCCCTTGAGGATCTTGAATGTGGTGATCATGTCCCCCCTAACTCTTCTGTCTTCCAACGAAGTGAGGTTTAATTCCCGTAGTCTCTCCTCGTAGCTCATACCTCTCAGCTCGGGTATTAGTCTGGTGGCAAACCTTTGAACCTTTTCCATTTTAGTCTTATGCTTGACTAGATATGGACTCCATGCTGGTGCCGCATACTCCAGGATTGGTCTGACATATGTGGTATATAATGTTCTGAAAGATTCCTTACACAAGTTTCTAAAGGCCGTTCTTATGTTAGCCAACCTGGCATATGCTGCTGCTGTTATCCTTTTGATATGAGCCTTTCTTGATATCACCTTGCATGTGTGTGTGTGTGTGTGTGTGTGTTTGTGTGTGTGTGTGTGTGTACTCACCTAATTGTGCTTGCTGGGGTTGAGCTTTGCCTCTTTGGTCCCGCCTCTCAACTGTCAATCAACTGGTGTACAGATTCCTGAGCCTACTGGGCTCTATCATATCTACATTTGAAACTGTGTATGGAGTCAGCCTCCACCACATCACTTCCTAATGCATTCCATTTGTCAACCACTCTGAAACAAAAAAAGGTCTTTCTAATATCTCTGTGACTCATTTGGGCACTCAGTTTCCACCTGTGTCCCCTAGTGCGTGTGCCCCTTGTGTTAAATAGCCTGTCGTTATCTACCCTATCAATTCCCTTCAGAATCATGTATGTGCTGATCATGTTCCCCAAACTTTTCTGTCTTCCAGCGAAGTGAGGTTTATTTCCCGTAGCCTCTCCTCGTAGCTCATGCCTCTCAGCTCGGGTACTAGTCTGGTGGCAAACCTTTGAACTTTTTCCAGTTTCATCTTATCCTTGACTAGATATCGACTCCATGCTGGGGCTGCATACTCCAGGATTGGCCTGACATATGCGGTATACAAAGTTCTGAATGAATCCTTACACAAGTTTCTCAATGCCGTTCTTATGTTGGCGAGCCTGGCATATGCCGCTGATGCTATCCTCTTGATATGGGCTGCAGGGGACAGGTCTGGTCTGATGTCAACCCCCAAGTGTTTTTCTCTCTCTGACTCTTGAAGAATATCATCTCCAAGATGATACCTAGTATCTGGCCTCCTGCTCCCTACGACTATCTTCATTACATTACATTTGCTTGGGTTAAACTCTAACAACCATTTGTTCGACCATTCCTTCAGCTTGTCCAGGTCTTCTTGAAGCCTTAAGCAGTTCTCCTCTGTCTTAATCCTTCTCATAATTTTGGAATCGTCAGCAAACATTGAGGGAAATGAATCTATATCCTCCGGGAGAGCATTTACATATATCAGAAACAAGATAGGACCGAATACAGAGCCCTGTGGGACTCCACTGGTGACTTCACGCCAATATGAGGTCTCACCCCTCACCGTAACACTCTGCTTCATATTGCTTAGGTACTCCCTTATCCACTTGAGCACCTTACAAGCTACACCTGCCTGTCTCCCCAGCTTATGTACCAGCCTCTTATGCGGTACTGAGTCAAAGGCTTTCCGACAATCCAAGAAAATGCAGTCCGCCCATCCTTTTCTTTCTTGCTTAATCTTTGTCACTTGGTCGTAGAATTCTATTAAGCCCGTCAGGCAAGATTTACCCTCCCTGAATCCATGTTGGCGATTTGTCACGAAGTCCCTTCTCTCCAGATGTGTTACTAGGGTTTTTTCTCACGATCTTCTCTATCACCTTGCATGGTACACAAGTCAAGGGTACTGGCCTGTACTTCAGTGCCTCTTGCCTGTCACTCTTTCTGTATATTGGGACCATATTCGCCGTCTTCCATATTTCTGGTAGGTCTCCCATCTCCAGTGACCTACTATACACTATTGAGAGTGGCAAACAAAGAGCCTCTGCACACTCTTTCAGTACCCATGGTGAGATCCCGTCTGGATCAACAGCCTTTCTAACATCCAGATCCAGCAGGTGTCTCTTGACCTCCTCACTCGTAATTTCGAACCCTTGCAAGGCCGCCTGGTTTACTTCCCTTTCTCCTAGCAGAGTGACATCACCTTGTTCTATTGTGAAGACCTCCTGGAACCTCTTGATGAGTTCTTCACACACTTCCTTGTAATTCTCTGCATACCTGTCCTCGCCTGTTCTAAGTTTCATTACCTGTTCTTTCACTGTGGTTTTCCTCCTGATGTGACTATGGAGTAGCTTTGGTTCGGTCTTGGCTTTGTTTGCTATATCATTTTCATAATTTTTCTCTGCTTCTCTTCGCACCCTAACATACTCATTTATGGTTCTCTGGTATCTCTCTCTGCTTTCTGGTGTTCTGTTATTCCGGAAGTTTCTCCACGCCCTTTTGTTCAGTCCCTTTGCTTCCATACATGCCCTATTATACAATGGATTCTTCTTTTGCTTCTCGGATTTTTCCCTTTGGGGCGGGATGAACCTGTTTACTGCCTCCTGACACTTTTGGGTGACATAGTTAATCATATCTTGTACAGGCTAATCTCTGAGTTCTGTGTCCCAAGGTATTTTCCGTATGAAACGTTTCATCTCCTCATAGTTCCTCTTTCGGTATGCCAGCCTATTGTTTCCTAGATCTTTTATGGGGGAGATAATTCCTAGCTCTACCAGGTACTCAAAGTTTAATACACTATAGTCACTCATTCCCAAGGGTGCTTCGATCTTAACTTCCCTTATATCCCACTCATTTTGGGTAAATATTAGATCGAGCTTGGCTAGTTCATCTTCTCCTCTCATTCTTGATGGTTCCTTGACGTGCTGGCTTAGAAAGTGTCTTGTAGCCATGCCCAAAAGCTTAGCTCTCCATGTTTCTGGTCCTCCATGT
Source organism: Procambarus clarkii (assembly GCF_040958095.1). Classification (NCBI taxonomy): domain Eukaryota; kingdom Metazoa; phylum Arthropoda; class Malacostraca; order Decapoda; family Cambaridae; genus Procambarus; species Procambarus clarkii. Next base: position 10,206,053 of record NC_091182.1, on the reverse strand, counting down.
GGATTTGTGTTCTCCCAGTCTATTTTCCTGTGGTAGAAGTCTCCCATTATTAGTAGTCCAGAGCCATTCCTGCTGGCAACAGAAGCTTCTCTCTTTATTATCTTAATGGTGGCCATGTTGTTTCTATTATATTCCTTTCTGGGTTGTCTGTCATTTTGTGGTGGATTATATATGACTACGACTATAATTTTTTGTCCTCCAGTTGTTATGGTACCTACTATGTAGTCACTGAAACCCTCACATCCCTGAACGATCATCTCCTCAAAGTCCCAGCCCTTTCTTACCAGTAGAGCTACACCACCTCCACCTCTTCCTTCTCTCTCTTTCCTCATAACATAATATTCCTGTGGGAACACTGCATTTGTTATGGTTTATGTTAGCTGTGTTTCTGTGAGTGTTATTATGTCTAGGTTTTCCTCTTGTACCCATTCTCCAAGCTCATTTGCTTTATATGTAATTCCATCTATGTTAGTGTACATTGCCTTGAGGCTCACTTTCTTCTGTCTCTTCTCAAATCGCCTCCTTGGTGAGTGTTCTGCTGGTGGGGGAAACTGTTCCATGGGTGTGAGATTTGTGAGGTGGATAACATTGTCTCAGAGCATATTGGATACTGGGGTGAGGGGCAGGGGCTCAAGTAAAGGGTGCGGCACAGGGAGGGTATGGGATGAATAGTAAGGGAGGACCAGGAGGAAAAGGGGGGGGGGACATGGCAGTAGGAGGGGAGGGATAGCAGGGTGGGAATTGGGGTCTGGGGGGAGCATTTGAGTGGGGGCAGGGAAGGTTTGGGGTAGGGGGGGGTTTCTATGCAGAAGAGGGTGGTGTGGTTGCCCTCCTCCCTGGTACTCACCTAATTGTGCTTGCGGGGGTTGAGCTTTGGCTCTTTGGTCAAGTGTTACTGGTGTTACTGGGTAGCTGGTTGTGGGTTTCCCCCTCACCTCTGGGGATGATGTGTTGGGAACTGTGAGTTCCTGGTTTTCCCCTCTCGCCCTGCGCTTCTTCCTTGCTTCTGTCGCCATGGCTCTCTCCTCCCTTGTCATGTCCCTCTGAAGGAATATTTTTTTTTTATTTCTCCCACCTGTTGCAGGTGGTTTTTCCTTTTCAGAAGCATCTCCTTTGTGTTCTCGTTTGCAAACTCTGTCTTTAACACACGGTCTCGGTCTATGTTGTACCAGCCTAGCCTGAAAACTTTCTCAATTCTATGCTCATCCCCTTCCATTCCTAGTGACTTCAGTATTTCATTTACTGCTGCGTTGTCCTTATCATTCCACTCTGTTCTGTTGGAGCCTCCCTGCTCTTTAATACCCACAGCTACCACTGACCTTTTTCTCTCTCGAGCAGCTGGCTAGTGGAGTGTGCCGCTTCCTGTGAGTTGGCTGCTTTCATGGCCTCCTCCATCATTGTGGAAATTACTTCAGAGTTATTTTTTTTATCATTTCTGCAAATGTTGCTTTTATGGTAGCAGAGTACTATTTCCACCTTCCCTCTGGATGATTTTCTGAGTCTCAGCATCAACACTGTTCTCCTTGAGGGTTCTAATCTCCTCTTTTGCTGCTGTCAGCTCTCTTTTCAGGTTGCTTAATTCATTCTTGATTTCCTGCATCATTCCCTGCATCTCACTCTTGATATCCTCCAAAAGCTGGGTGAACATTTCCTTCATTTCGTCACCTTTACTTTTCCCTGTTCCCCTGTTTCCTCTGGCCATCATGCTTGCCCCTGTTCCTGTTATGCTGTGATAGGATTTGTCAGTAGGAGGGCAAGCAGGGTGAGAGAGGAGAGAGAGAGAGAGAGAAGAGAGAGAGAGAGAGAGAGAGAGAGAGAGAGAGAGAGAGAGAGAGAGAGAGAGAGAGAGAGAGAGAGAGATGGTGGGAGAGAGGGGTGAGAGAGAGGGGTTAAAGAGAGGGGTGGGAGAGAGGGGTGAGAGTGGTGTGAGAGAGAGGGGAGTCGAAAATAGTGGAATAGTGGGGTGAATAGTGAATAACACACACTGAATTTTGTGTGTTTGTGTGTGTACTCACCTAGTTGTACTCACCTAGTTGTGCTTGCGGGGGTTGAGCTCTAGCTCTTTGGTCCCACCTCTCAACCTTCAATCAACAGATGTACAGATTCCTGAGGCTATTGGGCTCTATCATATCTACACTTGAAATTGTGTATGGAGTCAGCCTCCACCACATCACTTCCTAATAAATGTGTGTGTGTACTCACCTAGTACTCACCTAGTTGTGTTTGCGGGGGTTGAGCTCTGGCTCTTTGGTCCCGCCTCTCAACCGTCAATCAACAGGAGTACAGATTCCTGAGCCTATCGGGCTATATCATATCTACACTTCAAACTGTGCATGGAGTCAGCCTCCACCACATCACTGCCTAATGCATTCCATTTGTCAACCACTCTGACACTAAAAAAGTTCTTTCTAATATCTCTGTGGCTCATTTGGGCACTCAGTTTCCACCTATGTCCCCTTGTGCGTGTTCCCCTTGTGTTAAATAGACTGTCTTTATCTACCTTGTCGTTATCTAAAAACAGCAGAGATAGCACCACTTCATAAAGGAGGAAATAAGGCAGAGGCAAAAAATTACAGACCGATAGCGCTAACATCGCTCATCATAAAAATTTTGAGAGAGTGCTAAGAAGTAAAATCACAAAATACATGGAATCACAGCAACTCCATAACCCCGGACAACATGGTTTCAGAACAGGGCGCTCTTGCCTGTCGCAGTTGTTGGACCACTATGATATGGCATTAGATGCTATGGAAGACAAAAATAACGCGGATGTAATTTACACAGATTTCGCAAAAGCTTTTGATAAATGTGACCATGGTGTTATTGCACATAAAATGCGTTCAAAAGGAATTACCGGAAAAATAGGCAGATAAGATCTACAATTTCCTGACCAACAGAACCCAATGTGTAATAGTCAACAAAATAAAATCCAGCCCATCAACCGTGAAGAACTCAGTCCCCAGGGTACTGTGCTTGCTCCAGTACTTTTTCTCATCCTCATTTCGGACATAGACAAGAACACAACCTATAGCACTGTATCATCCTTTGCAGATGACACTAGGATCTTCATGAGAGTAGGCAACATAGAGGACACGGCGAACCTCCAGTCAGATGTAGATCAGGTCTTTCTATGGGCTACAGAAAATAATATGGTGTTTAACGAAGATAAGTTCCAGCTCATGCGCTATGGAAAAAATGAAAATATAAAAACGGAAACCACGTACAAAACTCAGGCAAATCATAACATAGAACGAAAAGGCAATGTAAAGGATCTGGGTGTACTCATGTCGGAAGACCTTACCTTTAAAGAACACAATAAAGTAGCCGTCACAACTGCAAGAAAAATGACAGGTTGGATAACAAGAACTATTCACACTAGAGATGCTATACCGATGATGATGATACTTTTCAAAACGCTTGTGCTCTCTAGAGTAGAGTACTGCTGCAGAATGACAGCACCTTTCAAAGCTGGAGAAATTGCTGACCTGGAGAGCGTGCAGAGATCCTTTACTGCTAGAATCCACTCAGTAAAACATCTAAACTATTGGGACCGACTAAAGAGCCTAAAACTGTACTCCCTTGAGCGCAGGCGGGAGAGGTACATAATAATTTACACGTGGAAAATATTAGAGGGGCTGGTCCCAAACCTGCACACAGAAATAACATCACATGAGACCAGAAGACATGGCAGGATGTGCAGAATACCCCGTTGAAAAACAGAGGCGCAACTGGTACTCTGAGAGAGACTCTATCAACATCAG
>NC_091182.1:10166442-10201792 GCF_040958095.1 Procambarus clarkii | reverse complement strand
TTTCTCTAACTTATTATCCGGTTGATGCGATACATGTGTGGTGATCTCTGGCAATCTACGTTTAATCCACTTCTCTGCCAAAGCTCTATTTGCTTCTATTTCCATATTTTTTTATTTCTCCTTTTCATTCTCTTTCCCCTGTTCTAGTTTCCTTTCCCGTACTGTGGTTTTCTCTTATTCTTTATCTTGTTCCAACTTCAGTTCTCTTACCCTGGTTTTCTCTTTTTCTTTCTCCTGTTCTAACTCCAATTCTCTTATTCAGATTTCCATCTGTTCATTCTCTACTTCTCGTTTAGTTTCCTCTTTTTCTTTTTCGACTTCATTCTTCATCTGTAGTTCTACCTTCAACTTCACCAGTTGGAACTGCCTCTCATCATGCTCACGTTCTCGTTGCAACTGGAGATCTAACAGAAATCTTTCCAAGCTCCTGTTCCTGCTAATGCGGCTACTCCAACTTCTGTGGTTACTCCTACTCGATCCTTGGGATCTCACTTCATCTGGTTCATCATCCTCCTTTCCATTTCCAGCTCCTTTCTGGGCTCCTTGCTCTGCCACTTCATTCATGTCTAAGGCTGGCCTGATCCAACAAATGTCTGCACATTCTCCATCTTGACCTGTAGGTCTTCCTGAGAGAGAGAGAGAGAGAGAGAGAGAGAGAGAGAGAGAGAGAGAGAGAGAATATACCTGTGGTCACACAGGCAACCTACTGCTGCAATGGGTGTGTCAGTATAACCTCTTGGATTTGAACTGTGGGAGTGTCAATCCAATCTCCCGGACAGGCCCCCAATATTTGTAATGCCAAGAGGGGGTTGGAGAATTTGGGACTTAAACCTCCAAAAAAGAGATTTGGTTGTTACACCAGACTGTTACTTGCATTCAGGCAGACAGCGTCCCCAAGCACTCCCTGACCGAACAAGTAACTGAGAGTAAAAACAAAGAGTAAATACACACACACGCACACACACATGTCTGGTAGGGGTCTGGTAGATGAGTGGACAGCGCACAGGACTCGTAATTCTGTGGCCCGGGTTCGATTCCGGGACCAGGCAGAAACAAATGGGGCTAAGTTTCTTTCACCACTGATGCCCCTGTTACATAGTTGTAAATAGGTACCTGGGAGTTAGACAGCTGTTGCGGAGCTGCTGTGTACTCACCTAGTTGTCACCTAGTTGTGTTTGCGGGGGTTGAGCTCTGGCTCTTTGGTCCCGCCTCTCAACCGTCAATCAACAGGTGTACAGATTCCTGAGCCTATCGGGCTCTGTCATATCTACACTTGAAACTGTGTATGGAGTCAGCCTCCACCACATCACTTCCTAATGCATTCCATTTGTCAACCACTCTGACACTAAAAAAGTTCTTTCTAATATCTCTGTGGCTCATTTGGGCACTCAGTTTCCACCTGTGTCCCCTTGTGCGTGTTCCCCTTGTGTTAAATAGACTGTCTTTATCTACCCTATCAATCCCCTTCAGAATCTTGAATGTGGTGATCATGTCCCCCCTAACTCTTCTGTCTTCCAGCGAAGTGAGGTTTAATTCCCGTAGTCTCTCCTCGTAGCTCATACCTCTCAGCTCGGGTACTAGTCTGGTGGCAAACCTTTGAACCTTTTCCAGTTTAGTCTTATCCTTGACTAGATATGGACTCCATGCTGGGGCTGCATACTCCAGGATTGGCCTGACATATGTGGTATACAAAGTTCTGAATGATTCTTTACACAAGTTTCTGAATGCCATTCGTATGTGTGTGTGTGTGTGTGTGTGTGTGTGTGTGTATGTGTCAGGGGGGAAAAAAATAGTAGTTGGAGGTTGCGTATGGAGGTTGATTCCATACGCTGTTTCCAGGGTAGACATGAGAAAGCCCAGTAGGCTTAGGAATCTGTACACAAGTTGATTGACAGTTGAGAGGCAGGAACAAAGAGCCAGAGCTCAACCCCCACAAGCACATCTAGGTGAGTACAACTAGGTGAGTACAGAGAACACCTGGTAAAACAGGTACACATGTGAGAGGTGTGTGTTTGTACTCACCTAGTTGTACTTACCCAGTAGTACTTGTGGGGGTTGAGCTCTGGCTCTTTGGTCCCGCCTCTCAACTGTCAATCAACTCGTGTGCAGATTCCTGAGCCTACTGCGCTCTATCATATCTACATTTAATCTGTGTATGGAGTGAGCCTCCACCATACACTTCCTAGTACTAATTACTAATTTCCTAATTTCGCTGACACTGAAAAAGATCTTTCTAATATCCCTTTGGCTCATTTGGGTACTCAGCTTCCACTTGTGTTCCCTTGTGCGTATACCACCCGTGTTAAATAATCAATTCTTCTCTGCCCGGTCAATTCCCCTGAAAATTTTGTACGTGGTGATCATGTCTCCCCGAGCTCTTCAGTCTTACAGCGATGCGAGGTGCAGTTCTCTCAGCCTTTCCTAATAATTCATGAGTACTCACCTAGTTGTGCTTGTGGTGGTTGAGCTCTGGCTCTTTGGTGCCGCCTTTCAACTGTGTATCAACTGACGTACAGATTCCTGAGCCTCCTGGGCTCTATCATATCTACATTTGAACTGTGTTTGGAGTCAGCCTCCACCACCTCAATTCCAAATGCATTCCATCTGTTAACTACTCTGACACTGAAAAAGTTTTTTCTAACGTCCCTGCGGCTCATTTGGGTACTCAGTCTCCACCTGTGTCCCCTCGTTCGCGTACCACCTATGTTAAAATGTTTATCCTTATCTACCTTGTCAATTCCTTTGAGAATTTTGTAGGTAGTGATCATGTCTCCCCTTACTCTTCTGTCTTCCTGTGTCGTGAGGTGCATCTCATGCAGCCTTTCCTCGTAACTCATGCCTCTTAGTTCTGGGACAAGCCTAGTTGCATACCTCTGAACTTTTTCAAGCCTTGTGTTTGACAAGGTACGGGCTCCATGCTGGGGCCGCATCCTTCAGGATTGTGTCTAACATATGCGCTGTACATGGTTCTGAGTAATTCCTTTCACAGGTTCAAGAAGGCTGTTCTGATGTTAGCCAGCCTCGCGTATGCCGCAGATGTAATTCTTTTGATGTGAGCTTCAGGAGACAGGTTTGGTGTGATCTCAACCCCTAGATCTTTCTCTCTGTCCGGTTATGGAAGTACTTCATCTCCCATTCGATATCCTATGTTTGGCCTCCTGTTTCCACCACCTAGTTTCATTACCTTGCATTTACTCGGTTGAACTTTTGTAGCCATTTGTTGGACCATTCATTCAGTCTGTCTAGGTCATCTTGTAGCCTACTATCATCCTCTGTTTTAAACCTCCTCATGATTTTCGCATCATCGGCAAACAATGAGAGGAACGATTCTATACCCTCTTGGAGATCATTTACATATATCAGAAACGGTATAGGGCCAAGAACTGAACCCTGCGGGACTCCACTGATGACGTCTCGCCAATCTGAGACCTCACCCTTCACAGTGACTCGCTGTCTTCTGTTGCTTAGGTACTTCCTTATCCAATGGAGTACCTTCCCTTTCACGTCTGCCTGCATCTCCACTCCTGCATCTTGTGTGGTACTGTGTCAAAGGGTTTCTGGCAATCCTAAAATGTGCAGTCAGCCCATCCCTCTCTTTCGTGCCTGATTTTTGTTGCCTGATCGTAGAAATCAATTAATTCTCCTAGGCAGGACTTGCCATTCCTGAACCCATGTTGATGCTGTGTAACAAAGTTCTTTCGTTCCAGATGTTCCACTAGTGTTTATTTTTCGCACAATCTTCTCCGTCAGGTTACATGGTTTGCAAGCAAGGGACATTGGCCTGTAGTTCAGTGCCCAAATTTATTTTCATTTTTTTTTTTTTTTTCATATTACGTCCACTTTCGGCCATACGGGCAAACTGCCAAAAAAGACGTTATTTTTAAGAGGACAGGTTGAATGTGAAGACCTACAATTTCTTATTCAGTTCCTCGCAAACTTCCTTATCATGTGTAGTGAATCTGTCTGCCCCTATCCTCAATTTCGTTACCTGTTCCTATACTCTGTGCTAACATATTTGTACTCATCTATTTGTGCCTGCAGGATCAAGCATTGACTCTTGGATCCCGCCTTTCGGGCCATCGGTTTTTTACAGCAATGAATCCGATCCCATTTCCCTATGATGACTAGTTTTAAAAGTATGAACAGAGTTTGATTCCCCAACCTGCTCCTTAAGTGCATTCCATCTTTCCACTACACTCACGCTAAAGATAAACTTGCTAATATGTCTGTGACTAACCTGAGTTTCTAGCTTCCACCCATGTCCCCTCATTCTGTTACTATTCCTTGTGAACAATTCGTCATTTTCCATTTTGTCAATCCCCCTAAGTATTTTATACGTTCCTATCATTTCGCCCCTTGTGTGTGTGTGTGTGTGTGTGTGTGTGTGTGTGTGTGTGTGTGTGTGTGTGTGTGTGTGTGTGTGTGTGTGTGTGTGTGTGTGTGTGTGTGTGTGTGTGTGTGTGTGTGTGTGTACTCACCTAGTTGTACTCACTTAGTTGTGTTTGCAGGGGTTGAGCTCTGGCTCTTTGGTCCCGCCTCTCAGCTGTCAATCAACTGGTGTAAAGATTCCTGAGCCTATTGGGCTCTATCGTATCTATATATGAAGCTGTGTATGGAGTCTGCCTCCACAACAACACTACTTAATGCATTCCATTTGTTAACTACCCTGGCAGTGAAATTTTTTGTTCTAACATCTCTGCGGCTCATATGGGTACTAAGTTTCCACCTGTGTTCCCTTGTTCGTTTTCCACCCGTGCTACAGAGTTTGTCTTTGTCCACGCTGTCCATTTCCCTGAGAATTTTGTAGGTAGTTATCATGTCTCCCCTTACTCTTCTGTTTTCCATGATTGTGAGGTTCAGCTCCCGTAGCCTTTCTTCGTAACCCATTCCTCTCAGTTCCGAGACCAGTCTGGTGGCATACCTCTGATTCTTCTCTAACTTCGTCTTGTGTTTAACTAGGTATGGACTCCAGGCTGGAGCTGCATACTCCAAGATTGGTTTTACGTAAGTGGTATACAGGGTCCTGAACGATTCCTTACGCAAGTTTCTAAAGGCAGTTCTTATATTGGCCAGTCTAGCATATGCCGCTGATGATACCCTTTTGATGTGGGCCTCTTGGGACAGGTTCGGTGTGATATCGACCCCCAGATCTTTCTCTCTATTTGACTCTTGCAGGATTTCACCACCCAGATGGTACCTTGTGCTCAGCCTTCTGCACTCTGCGCCTAATTTCATTACTTTACCTATTCCTGAGTTGAACTTTAGCAGCCATTTTCTAGACCATTCCTCCAGTTTGTCCAGGTCGTCCTGTAGTCTCTGTCTATCTTCATCTGTAGAAGATGTTAAATCTAACAATCTGTAGAAGATGATAAATATAACAACCATTTGTTTGACCATTCCTTCAGCTTGTGTAGGCCTTCTTGAAGCCTCAAGCAGTCCCCCTCTGTCTTAATCCTTCTCATAAATTTGGCAGCGTCCGCAAACCTTGCGAGAAATGAATCGATACCCTCCGGGAGATCATTTCCATATATCAGAAACAAGATAGGACCGAGTACAGAGCCCTGTGGGACTCCACTGGTGACTTCACGCCAATCTGAGGTCTCATCCCTCAAAGTAACTCTCTGCTTCCTATTGCTCAGGTACTCCTTTATCCACTGGAGCACCTTACAAGCTACACCTGCCTGTCTCTCCAGCTTATGTATCAGCCTCTTATGCGGTACTGTGTCAAAGACTTTCCGACAATCCAAGAAAATGCAGTCCGCCCAGCATTCTCTTTCTTGCTTAATCTGTGTTACCTGGTCGTAGAATTCTATTAAGCCAGTCAGGCAAGGTTTACCCTCCCTGAACCCATGTTGGCGATTTGTCACGAAGTCCCTTCTTTCCAGATGTGTTACCAGGTTTTTTCTCACGATCTTCTCCATCACCTTGCATGGTATACAAGTCTAGGACACTGGCCTGTAGTTCAGTGCCTCTTGCCTGTCGCCCTTTTTGTATATTGGGACCACATTCACCGTCTTCCATATTTCTGGTAGGACTCCCGTCTCCAGTGACCTACTATACCCTATAGATAGTGGTAAGCAAAGTGTCTCTGCACACTCTTTCAGTACCCATGACGAGATCCCGTCTGGACCAACAGCCTTTCTAACATCCAGATCCAGCAGGTGTCTCTTGACCTCCTCTCTCGTAATTTCGAACCCTTCCAAGGGCACCTGGTTTACTTCCCTTTCTCTTAGCACAGTGACCTCTCCTTGTTCTATTGTGAAGACCTCCTGGAACCTCTTGATGAGCTCTTCACACACTTCCTTGTAATTCTCTGTATACCTGTCCTCGCCCGTTCTAAGTTTCAATACCTGTTCTTTCACTGTTGTTTTCCTTCTGATGTGACTGTGGAGTAGCTTTTTTCGGTCTTGGTTTTGTTTGCTATATCATTTTCATAACTTTTCTCTCATTCTCTTCTCACCCTGACATACTCATTTCTGGTTCTCTGGTATTTCTCTCTGCTTTCTGGTGTTCTGTTATTCCGAAAGTTCCTCCATGCTTTTTTGTTCAGTTTCTTTGCTTCCATACATGCCCTATTATACCATGGATTCTTCTGTTGCTTCTCGGATTTTTCTCTTTGGGCCGGGATGAACCTGTTTACTACCTCCTGGCACTTTTGGGTAACATAGTCCATCATACCCTGTACAGACTTATCTCTGAGGTTTGTGTCCCAAAGTATTTCCCTTAGGAAACTTCTCATCTGTTCATAATTCTCCTTTCGGAATGTCAGCCTTTTGTTTCCTAGTTCTTTTTGGGGGGATATAATTCCTAGCTCTACCAGGTACTCAAAGTTCACTACACTGTTATCACTCATTCCCAAGGGTGCTTCCATCTTAACTTCCCTTATATCCCACTCATTTAGGGTAAATATCAAATCAAGCGTTGCTGGTTCATCTTCTCCTCTCATTCTTGTTGGTTCCTTGATGTGCTGGCTTAGAAAGTTTCTTGTTGCCACGTCCAGCAGCTTAACTCTCCATGTTTCTGGTCCTCCATGCGGGTCTCTGTTCTCCGAATCTATCTTCCCATGGTTGAAGTCTCCCATAATAACTAGTGCAGATCCATTCCTGCTAGCAACAGTATCTGCTCTCTCTGTTATGTTAATGGTGGCCATGTTGTTTCTATCATATTCCTATCTGAGTCTTCTGTCATTTGGTGGTGGATTATTTATGACTACGACTATAATTTTTTGCCCTCCAGTTGTTATGGTACCTGTTATGTAGTCACTAAAACCTTCACAGCCCTGAATAACCATCTCCTCAAAATCCCAGTCTTTTCTTACCAGCAGAGCTACACCACCCCCACCTCTTCCTTCCCTCTCTTTCCTCATAACATAATAGTCCTGTGGGAACACTGCATTTGTTATGGTTATTTTTAGCTTTGTTTCTGTGAGAGCTATTATGTCTGGGTTTTCCTCTAGTACCCATTCTGTGTGTGCGTGTGTGTGTGCGTGTGTGTGTGTGTGTGTGTGTGTGTGTGTGTGTGTGTGTGTGTGGTGTGTGTGTGTGTGTGTGTGTGTGTGTGTGTGTGTGTGTGTGTGTGTGTGTGTGTGTGTGTGTGTGTGTGTGTGAGTTTGTGTGTACTTACCTAGTTGTACTAACCTAATTGTGTCTGCAGGATCGAGCATTGACTCTTGGATCCCGCCTTTCGAGCATCGGTTGTTTACAGCAATGATTCCTGTCCCTTTTCCCTATCATACCTGGTTTTAAAATTATGAATAGTATTTGCTTCCACAACCTGTTCCTGAAGTGCATTCCATTTTTGCACTACTCTCACGCTAAAAGAAAACTTCCTAACATCTCTGTGACTCATCTGAGTTTCAAGCTTCCATCCATGTCCCCTCGTTCTGTTACTATTCCGTGTGAACATTTCGTCTATGTCCACTCTGTCAATCCCTCTGAGTATTTTATACGTTCCTATCATGTCCCCCCTCTCCCTTCTTCTTTCTAGTGTGAAACTGTGTGTGAGTGTGTGTGTGTGTGTGTGTGTGTGTGTGTGTGTGTGTGTGTGTCTGTGTGTGTGTGTGTGTGTGTGTGTGTGTGTGTGTGTGTGTGTGTGTGTGTGTGTGTGTGTGTGTGTTTGTGTACTCACCTAGTTGTGTTTGCGGGGGTTGAGCTTTGGCTCTTTGGTCCCACCTCTCAACCGTCAATCAACTGATGTACAAATTCCTGAGCCTACTGGGCTCTGTCATATCTACATTTGAAACTGTGTATGGAGTCAGCCTCCACCACATCACTTCCTAGTGCATTCCATTTACTAACTACTCTGACACTGAAAAAGTTCTTTTTAATGTCTCTGTGGCTCATTTGGGTACTCTGCTTCCACCTGTGTCCCCTTGTTCGTGTCCCTCCAGTGTTGAATAGTTCATCCTTGTTTACCCGGTCGATTCCCCAGAGGATTTTGTAGGTTGTGATCATGTCCCCCCTTACTCTTCTGTCTTCCAGTGCCGTAAGGTGCATTTCCCGCAGCCTTTCCTCATAACTCATGCCTCTTAGTTCTGGGACTATTCTAGTAGCATACCTTTGGATTTTTTCCAGCTTCGTCTTGTGCTTGACAAGGTACGGGCTCCATGCTCCATGCTGGGGCCGCATACCCCAGGATTGGTCTTTCATAAGTGGTGTACAAGATTCTGAATGATTCCTTACACAGATTCCTGAACGCCGTTCTGATGTTAGCCAGCCTCGCATATGCAGATGAGATTATTCTCTTTATGTGGGCTTCAGGAGACCTTTCTCTTTCTCTCTGTCTGTTTCATTAAGTACTTCATCTCCTATTCTGTATCCTGTGTCTGGCCTCCTGTTTCCACTGCCTAGTTTCATTACTTTGCATTTACTCGGGTTGAACTTCAACAGCCATTTGTTGGACCATTCACTCAGTCTATACCCACTCGCTGGCCAGGCCTTGAGCTGAGAGGATGTGCGTGCCTCTTCTCCCTCTTTGGGTCAAGTCCCCAACCAATCACCTCTGCTCTTCTCAACACCCTCACCAGTCACTACACTCACCAGCAGTGACAGTCACCTCTGCTCTCCTCAACACCCTCACCAGTCACTACACCCACCAGCATCACCAGGGCGGTATCGTCACAATACTACTGTGCTGCTGAGTGCTCCAACACTGTTGCATAAGTCACTAGTATCAAAGGAACCCTAGAGTGAACTAGTGAGTGGCGCCTGAGGTCGGAGGCAGGCTAGCCTGCCCCCACCGCTCCCTTAGGGGAAGCCTACCAAACATTTGTGTTTGATGCATTGCTGGTGCTAATAACACAGCATCACCTGTACAGTGTACCTGGGACTCACTGTAAGACTCTCTAGCAAGAACCACAGGGCATCTACAGCTTCAGGCAACAAACAGCAAGGAGAGTTGTGGGACCGTAATCTGACCCCCACGGACCTCTGACCCTTGCGGTTAGAGCGCTGACCCAACGGTCCCCCCTATCCCTTCCCTGGCGGGAGGTTGACAGCCGCCAACACTTCAATGATGCCAGCTTTGTACAGAGCACCTGTACATTCCTAGTTATAAGACTTATCTTCCCCACTTTCTCTTATTCTTCTCATTTCGCCATTTCAACAGGTCAAGTGGAACGGTCCAGTGGCCCATGCGGTTACCTGTAAAATCTGGGGGGCCACTTGACTTGGGCATCTGTTCACCCTTGTAGCAGGGTTAGGCTGTCTTAGGGGACATTCTGTCCACACATAGGACATAGGAGAATAAGTCACTGAGGGCTACCCTCTGCGAGTCCCAACCAACCAAGTGGAATATCCAAGTGTTTATCCAAGTCGTCTGAGCACTCTCAAACCCACTGAGAGTGCTCTACCCCTCAGAGCAGGTTTATGACTGTTGGCGTTGATGACTGGTAGGGCATGCTGCCTGCTCTGCCATTTGTCGTGTTCATCATCATCATATGATTATCAATGGAAACCAGGTATCGGAAGAGGTTAGAGCAACAATTAATGCCGCCTGAAGAAGCAGGTATGGAGGAGGTAGCTGCTGGACCCTCAGGGCTCTCCCCTACTGTGACCAGTGACACTGTCACCCCACCACCCAATGATGGGTTTGTGGAGGTGGTAAGTAAGAGGCAGAGAAGGAAACAAGGGAAACAGAAGCCTGGAGAACAACAGGGTGGAAGGCGTCCGATAGCACCAAGGAGCGAGTACACACGTCTGACCTTCCCTAAAGGCACGAGTGTGGCGGACAGGATTGTGTGGAGTAAGAAACTGAGCAAGGTGTACCCACCTGGCTCTGCAGGCGTGCTACGTCCACATGTCAACTCCCCATATGTGTATGTTTCAAGGGAGAAGGAGCAGGTTGTGGAGGCTCTTCTACAAGGGAAAATAGGTGATGTAAAGCTCTCCCCTATAGATAATACATCACAGAACAAGAAGATGGTTGAATACCTAGTCTACAGGTACAGTCACGGACATCCACTAGAGTGGGCCTATGAATTAGACGGGGTACACAGAGCACGAAGATTGACCAAGAATGGTAAGCCTACTGATCAAATAGTCATAGTCTGGAAAAAGCCTGATCCGCCACCTGACCAGTATTAGTTTGGTGGGTTGTATGCGCGCCCCAGCACGTTCAGGGTGTGGGAGCCGAACCCTGTGAAGTGTTACGAGTGCTGTGGCAGTGGCCACATAGCTAAGCACTGCTGGTGTCCCACACCTAATTGTGCTCTCTGTTCCGGTCCTCATGCACTGAAGGACTGTCAGTATAAGAAGACCAGAGGCCAAAGAAAGCAGGAACAGGAGCAACAGAACACTGCAACAGAAGCAGGGCAACAACCTGAATCTGTGGCTCCGTCTAAACCGCCGCTGAAGTGTTTCAGATGTGGTACGGAAGGAGTCACCATCTGGCACTCAGACTGTACCAAACGGCCAGCCTCCCTTCGCACAAGGAGGCAAGTGCCCGAGACACAACAAGTGTCTACTGATGCCGGCTCTAGTACTGTTGACCCATCCCATAGTGGTGACAGTACCAGCGACGCCCCTGACAACACACAACAGCCTGATACAACAGTTAATGGACAGGTGGCAACCTTGCAAGCACAGGTAGCAGAACTGACTGAAATTATACAGACGCTACGTCGGGCTCCTCCACAAGAGATACAGCAGCCTCCATGCTGCTGTGTCACAGCCGTGGCCCGCGCTGGTAAAGGTTCCTGTGGTGGTGGTGACGGCGGCAGCGGCGGCGGCGGCAGCGGCGGCGGCAGCGGCGGCGACAGCGGCGGCGACAGCAGCGGCGACAACAGAGATGAGAGCGACAACGGAGGCGGTGGCAGCAACGTCGTCAGTCAACTCAAGGATGACAGCAGTGTTAGTGACACAGAAACATTAACTGGAAAAAGAAGTCGATCTGCATCAGCATATTTTAAAATGATTCACGACCTTAACGAACGCGCTCAACCCAAGTACGAGAATGAAAAAGATAATACTCTGAGTGCCAGTAATTATGCCCTACGACTTACAGAGAACATTCACTCGCGGACCATCCCGAGTTATTCAGTGATCAAGAAACTGATGATGTCACCAGATGTTCCTGACGATACCAAACGCCAGGTTGGTGTGGCTCTTTACGTCGTAGAGTCATTTATTGACACATTGTGTAAGTGGGACAAGGGCCAACCAATGGGAACACCAGTCCCAGGGGAGGAACAACCACCAAGACGATGGCTTGCTATTGACACAAGAACCATTAGGTTTCTCAGTTGGAAACATTCGTAGCAGTCAACAAAAGACTGAAATGACCTAATTGCATATGTTACTAGTAACAACATAGATTATAATTGCTTTACAGGAGCCCTACACGTCCAATATGATAAAACAAAACCCCACCAAAGATCAGAAGGTATGCATCCTATAATAACAGTAACGCCACAGGCCTATTAACATACGTTCAGAAGTGAATTTACCGCACATTCTTGTGAGCACGTCCACACAATGTACACACACAGTACCATCACTTTGATGTACAAAACTACAGCAGGCCACTTTTCATTCCTCAACGTATATGCCAGAAGCCAGAAACTCAAATTAACATTGCTCCCAGATCTAGACAATCATGGGACAATATACATGGGAGATTTTAATGCTAGGACATATTACGCTGGGAGACAGTACTAACAACGATAATGGATGCAAATTTATCAAATATGTTTATGACAACAGATTAACCGTGTATACTACGGATACCCAAACTCATTTATTGGGAGGCAGACTTGGTTATGTTATGGGTAGAAACCTTGTGCAAGATAGGATGGAATGTTCGTTGGTAAATCACTTAGTTCGTGATCACTATGCAGTTTCTGCTTCCTATGAGGTACAGTGTGATGTACCTAATAGATATCAGAGACGGAAAATGAATATTCCATATACCTTGCATGACCACTTTATTAATTGTATATCAAAAATGGTATCAAGATTACACAATAACGAATGTACAAGCCTTCTCCAGAGATCTCGTTGATACGATTACTACCTACTACGACACATGGGTGTGTTGGGGAACAGGTCGTAAGACTAGCAGAAGTGGGGCAACACCTACCACCACCCAAGTGGGTCCTTGACCCCGTATTTGTTAAAAGAACATGAACGAGTAAAGCAACCTGGAGATACCTACAAATGAACCAAAGCACAAGGTGACTTGCATGCATTTCTAGTTGCAAATAGAGAGGTGAGAGACATGAGCAACGTCATACGTAATAAACATTGGGAAGAGTTCCTACAGAGTATAAATGAGCAAACAAACACTTGTTGAAGTTTGGGAAAGATACGAAAAATCTATAGAAGCAGCCCAACCAAACCGCTGCACCACAGCCCACTAGAACAAGCAAAAACATCCTCCTTGATCAATGAGCACTAACATCGAGCTACGACTCACTCCCAATTAAACATACAGCACAAACTTGATGACACACGCCCCAACAGACAACGAAAGTCAATCTTGCCTGTACAGCTATCGACGTGTCGGACCTTAATGATGTAACTGAATGGGAATTTAATCATGCACTAAAGATGGGAAAATCAACTGCCTCCTGGAGAGGATGCTATTACTTACAGTCTAATGAGATTAGTCTCACACGTACCAGGTAATCCACTATTAGTGTTGTACAGAATGGGTTTACGTGAAGGAGTATTACCTGATGCTTGGACAAAGAGTGTCATTGTTTCCCATCCCCAAACCACACTCAGATAATTATAGACCCAATATCTCTAACATCGTGTGTTTGCAAAGTGCTTGAAAGTACTGTTTCTTAACCGACTCATGTATCGTATGCAGGGGCACCTGTCACCTCAACTGTTTGGAATTTATGCCTTGGCTCAGTACACAACACTGTTTTGCTGAGTACTTCGCACATATTGAAGCTTCCCCTCAAACAGTCTTCATCGACCTAGCAGCAGCTTTTGATACAGCAAACAGAGAAATCATACTGGAACAGCTTGCCGAGTTGGGAATACAAGGAAAATTACTGAAATGGATAAAGGGCTATTTGGTCTAATCGAACAGCATATGTTTTTGTTTAATGGTGTTAAAAGCACAGAGAGCAAACACTTTGAACTGGGAACTCCACAAGGAGGGCTCCTCAGTCCCTTGTTGTTCAACGTTCTGATGCATAAACTTATTAAAGATCTTCCAACTAATAATGAAGACACTGTCATTTGTTATGCTGATGATATATGTTTACAGGCTGCCACCGAGCCTAGAATGTAAGTTCTGCTCGGACGCTTTTGCTACTAGAGCTGAGGAATGTGGCCTCCTTATCTCTGTACAGAAAACTCGTGCCCTCATTCCATGTGTATTCCCACCAGCCAATTATCATATAGATGGGGCGAGCACTTGAGAACTGCGAGTCTTACAGATACTGTACCTAGGTGTCCCCATTAACAACCCTGGGTACCTTTCTTCTCTCAAAAGGAGACTTTGGGGAGAGATTAAAGCCCTTGCGGGTCCTTGTTGGTGTCAATCATGGACTTAACGTGAGACTTGCTAGAATGTTTTATGTATCATTTATACGCTCTGTGATTGGACTACAATGCTCTACATCTCACACTGTATACTGACAAAGAGCTGAAATCTCTTGAAAGCTTGCAAAATGAAGCTATGCGTCTCATCCTTGGGCTCCAAAGTCCACGAGAATAGTTAATATGAGAGCAGAGTTTAAAAATTACCTACCATAAGTGAGAGAATTTTGTCTATTAGGCACAGTTTTCGGCGTGAAGGCATTGAGTAGATCTAGACAACACATGAAGTTTTCAAGCTAAACTTTCTAATATGCCTGCACTCACCTGAGGTCTATAGAAGAAGAACGAAATCTGATTATGTATATTGGTTCTACAAGGTAGCCAACTCCATCAAAAATATTAAATATGTACCCAAACTCAACTAATGATTAATCCGCCAATTACTCCATGGGATAAACTGGGATCTATCAGTTGATTTTGTAAATGCGCCCAAGAAAGATAGTGTGCACACTACATTATTAAAACAGTTAACACTGAAAAGCATCACTGAAAGTACTCAGAGTATGGGTAACGATGTGTATCAGTGCTATACCGACGGGCTCTGTAGAAGAAGGTGGGACGATGTACCGGATGTGCATGTAAACATATTTGAACAATCTTCTCTCGTACATACAGCAAATGAAGCGAGTCAATGACTGGGGCAAGTACAACTCAAACCGAAACTTGCAGGCATATACCTTACCACTAAATTTTTAAAAGACAAAGGCCAGTGGACCTTATATACTGTGACTCGCAGAGTGCACTACTGGCATTGAACGCACACAGTAGTGGACAACCCAGAAACATAGTCAGTGATATTCGAATGAATGTTTTAACTGCCAAAAGAAAAAACAGATTTCGAGATTAAATTCCTATGGATACATTACATGTTGGCATCTCAAGGCATGACACGGTTGATATGCTTGCTAAGACAGCCTGCAGAAAACCAGTGGTAGAAATTGATATGGGTGTTTCATTAGCATGACAAAGAGAATACTTAAACAAATATCTAATAAAAATCTCACCGATCTAACAAATTCACAAAGACCTGAAAGTTGAAAGCATTAAATATTTATGATAGATATCGTGAGGAGACATTCACATATGGGACTAATAGAACAAGAACCCGGCAATGTGATGTTATAGTTGCCAGAATACGCCTGAGATATAGACTATCTGGCAGCTTTCCTCAAAAAACCCAAATGTCGAGTCCACAATGTGTCAACTTTGTGAAAGAGAAAACATGCACTCCTCTTGAACATTATATTGTAGAATGTCCCCATACTGACTGACTTTCGCACCTCCTGGGCTAAGGTATGCTGAACTCTGTAATTACTATATGAGTATTGGAACACTTGATGATATATTGGACTTGTATCCAAAATTGACCATGTAATATATCAATTATATAATGTATATATATGATGTAAACTATATAACCTGAGCTTGTATAAGCACCTTCATCACCCTTCAGTGATTAAGTGCTTAATTGCACTCTAGTTTCTTTATCAGCTATCTCACCCTGTCCAGAGTAAATGAGACAAATGTATGTGAATGCATGTGCGTGTATATATGTATGTATATGTGTGTGTGTATGTATATGTATGGGAATAAAGTATATATGGAAGCTGATCAGAATTACATTTCATTCACCTTTGTGAATATACATTAATGACACTATGTAAAAGACACATCAAAACACTTTATGTAGGGCATACATAAATCTGTGTATCTATGTATTTACGTATGTAGGTTAGCTTAGCATTTTAAAGCACCGAATCACCTTCTGTGGTTGAGTGTTCAATAAAACCCTTGAACTATATGTTTAAACACTTCTCTAACCCTGTCCATGGAGGGACAGAACAAAAATGTCTATATGCTGGTTAGCATTGTAAATAGTGTGGCCACGTCTGTGGTAGAAAATAATAATAATAAAATAAAAAAAATAAAAACTCAGTCTATCTAGGTCATCTTGTAGCCTCCTACTATCATCCTCTGTTTCAATCCTCCTCATAATTTTTGCATCGTCGGCAAAACATTGAGAGGAACGAATCTATACCCCTCTGGGAGATCATTTACATATACCAGAAACAGTATAGGTCCAAAGGACTGACCCCTGCGGGACTCCACTTGTAACGTCTTGCCAATCTGAGACCTCACCCCTAACACAGACTCGTTGTCACCTGTTGCTTAGGTACTCCTCTATCCACCGGAGTACCTTCCCTTTCACTCCAGCCTGCATCTCCAACTTTCGCACTAGCCTCTTGTGTGGCACTGTATCAAAGGCTTTCTGACAATCCAAAAAATATGCAGTCTGCTCACCCTTCTCTTTCTTGCCTTATTTTTTGTTGCCTCGTCGTAGAATTCAAGTAACCCTGAGAGGCAGGGACATGCCATCCCTGAACCCATGTTGATGCTGTGTTACAAAGTTCCTTCGCTCCAGATGCTCCAATAGTTTTTTTTTCGCACAATCTTCTCCATCAGCTTGCATGGTATGCAGGTTAGGGACACTGGCCTGTAGTTCAGTGCCTCCTGTCTATCCCCTTTCTTGTATATTGGGACTACATTAGCTGCTTTCCCAATATCTGGCAGTTTCCCTGTTGCCAGTGATTTGTTAAACACTATGGAGAGTGGTAGTGTGGGACATTTGGGGCTTGAATCTATTTATTTAATTATTAAAATAATGAAATCAATTACGAAGTACCACCCGCTTTTATAGTAAAGAGGGAAACTAATAAAATGTGATCATTAGAAATTCCTAGAGGAACCAGTAACTATGGATAAATACTAGAAAATTATAATCACTTGCATAATTAATGGGCTGTATATATAATCTATTTGAATCAAAGCCTCAAACACCTACATTGGGGGGGTTATTGCTAGAACTTCATATATGTCTAGGAACTAGTGTGGTTCGTACACCAGTTCATTATGTAATAACCTAATCTTATGACCAATTAGAGAATCAATAGAGAATTTGTCACCAAAAAAAGAAACATAGATTATGAATATCAGAAATTAATGATTATAATAAACACGTGTTAAATCCAGTGTACAGTGATCAATAGTAATAATTCAGTACAGATAATTTGAATAATTGAATACGGAAAAGAGTCTTAGCTTGAAGACGTTTTCCAAGACATCAGTCATGAATCATCCTCGGTATCTCCGGAATTCATCATGGAACACTGGGAGATGAATAACACGGGAAAGTAACAGCTCGGGGAATTCCTCACACGCAAGCTGTAAATCAAGATATATTACGTAGCAACATATTAGGCTGCTAAATATCTATATTCAAGAAATTGAGAGTGGAGAGTGATAAAATATACTAACATGTGTTTTATTTATGTTGCTCGGCGTGACGACAAGCTACCCTGCTGTAAACTATCTCTAATGATGCATCAAAAGGGAATAAGTGTACTTAGCTAACAGGGCACTGTATAAGTTGAAGCTTGCCGAAGCTCATGTCCCAGGCTCTAGCGTCGCAATGGCGAAACACGTGGTGGCTAGCTTGGCCTAGATGTCGACGCGCTTCTCTGGCCGGTCACGCTGGATTACACGGAACAATTGACAAGTTCCGGCTGAATATCAAGTTAATTCTCGTTGACGATTCACCACGATGTATCCTGTGACACTGACACCAAACGAGTTGCTCAATTCCGCAACTAGTCTTCACACCGCACTTTGGCGACTTTCCTCTCACACCGACGCCTCCCACACACTCTCTCGTTAATATGGCAATCTCCCTCCCCGCTCCGCGTCCCGCATTCGCCACACAAATTATTTACTACGAATAATATTATTTCTCGCAGTTGCGGCTAAAATGCTGGGATAATGACGGGTTTATAATTCTAGGGAGCTAAATATTATTATTTGCTCATTTTACGATGTCAAAACGAGCAATGGAGAATGATATTAATTCTCTCCACGGCATTTCACGTGTGACGTTAAATTTATTACCAGAAAACAGTTGTAACTAGAAACGCTTGATTTGGCATTATTTGGGAGTCCGTTTATCGATAAATAATTATCGCACAGAACACTGTTGTTTTTAGAGAATCAAACTCAATTCTCTGACACACTAGATATAAATGTGTTTATTTTGGTAGAATCTGACGCAATACTGGTGTTTGGTTACCTAAGAATTCTAGCGTTATTGTACAGATACAATTATTAGTTCATGTGAACTCTACTGTTGGTTAATTTTAGTTACTACAGTAATTCGTAGATTTTAGTAATAATTAATAATAATACAACAGTGTTGTATTTTGTTGGAAATTTCCAACATAACTCCGGGGGGAGATTTATCGGGTCGTAGTGTAATGTGGGCGTACTGACATACCCATCCCGAAGTTGGTATTAATATTAGTATATTAGTATGTTAGTACACACATAACGAATGTCCCGTACTTGTCAAGGACATACAAGAAACTTAAGTCTTGCAGATTTCATGTTAAATGGATCATGTTATTATGAATTACCTAAAGCTAATCACTAAGAAAGCTTACAATAAACTCTGTGACTGGTGTCGCTATGACCTGTAATGTTTATGTTACTAAGTCTCAAAGTCTGTAAACTCTCAGATACTCTAGACAAATAATGTTATTTATAACCTATACAACAATTAAGAATTTAAAATCACACAATTTAAATAACTGAGAATCTTTGGTGATGAGAATGTCCTGGGGTCATAGTGACTTGTAATGATTTGCTACTTGACATCACTCCACGATAACATCATGGTTACTTAAATTGGATGTAAATGGATTTGCTTTTAGTCAGAGCTGTAATAGGCTTGCAGTTTCCGCTTGCATGCTGAGCAGTAACTCTAGTGGGGCGGTTGCTCGGTGGATCAGAATTACTGTCCTCGGAAACTACTGGTGAAGCTGGTTCTGGCAAACACTCTCGTTCTGCTAATTCGAGAGGTACCAACTTCTCTAAAGTTTTCCGTGTAGTGTTGCCTCGGCATAAAACTTTCACTACTCTCAGGATACCTTGATGATCTGGATGAATGGCAACAATTTTGCCTATGGGCCACTCTGACCTTGGTCCATCACTGTCGACTAATACTAGGTCCCCTGGTTTAAGTTGTACTTTATTATAAGGACTCGAAGCTCCGTAGTGGTACTCTCGTAGAGCTGTGAGATACTCTCGAGTCCACACCTCATTCCACCTTTCAATGACTCTTGAGAGATGTTGGTAACTTTCTACCAAGTCACTTCTGGTTACATGTGAAGGGTCGACGGGGTCCTCTTCTTCTAAAGGTATGAGAGGACTCAGCAGACCTCCATGTATCAAGTGTGAGGGACTCAGAGGTTCTCTCTGTGAGAAATCATCTGATAGGTATGTTAATGGGCGGTTGTTGACTCGCGCCTCGATTTTCACAACAATGGTTTGGAGTTCGGAGTAACTGATTTTTTTGTCTATGTAAGGTTTTTCTTAAACACTTCTTGACAGTGCCTATCATTTGCTCGTAGAACCCACCTTGCCAAGGGGCTCTTGGAGCTATAAGTTTCCAGTGACATTGTCGTCTCTGCAGGACTGACTGTACTTCTGGATGACTCCAGACTTCTCGCGGACAGGCTTCTCCTGCCACAAAATTGGAACCATTGTCCGATATCATTAGTTTGGGACAAGATCTGCGAGCTGCAAATCTGCGGAAGGCTTGGATGAAGGCTTCAGCACTCATATCTGAAGTCACTTCTAAATGTACGCCTCTGGTAGTAGCACACGTAAAGAGGCAAATGTAAGCTTTCACTGGTATCTTATCTGGGTTGCCAGTGAGAAGCATGGCTCCTGTGTAATCAACACCAGTGGTTTCAAAAGGACGAAGATGAACCACTCTTTCTTCAGGGAGTGGTGGAGGTCCTGGGTAAGGACATACTCTAGCATCGTATCTTTTGCAGATTACACAGAATTTAATAATTGACTTGACTGTCTGACGACCTTGAGGAAGCCAGTATTTCTGTTTAAGGTCGGTGAGAGTATCTAACACTCCACCATGTAAAGTACCATATTGATGGTGATGTAAAACTAGAAGTTTGGTGATGATGTGGTGACATGGTAGAAGAATTGGATTCTTTGTGTCCAGATCAATTTTTGCATGAAGCAAACGTCCTCCACACCTTAGTATATTATGAGTGTTGGCATCATACCAGATACCTAGAGACTTAGTTAATTTATCTGGAAGATTTTCATATTCGCTTCCATATGTCTCTTGTTGTGCACGTTTGATCCAGTAGAGAATAGGATTGGGAAACTTATGTCGAATTCCTATCTTAGCAAGAAAGTCAAACACATGTGCGGTCACTCTTAATAACTTACTTAAGTTAGAATAATTGTGAGGATCAATGGCTAAGATTCGTTGAGGTTCTGGTTCTTTCATGGGAGTGGTGATATTGGTCACTATGACTTGTGGCTTTTGTTTGGGCCACTGACCACCAACAAGCCATGAAGGTCCATTGAACCACAGCGAAGACTTGATAAGTTGTTTTAGTGTTAATCCTCGAGATAAATAATCTGCAGGATTGTCCTTAGTAGGAACATGTCTGAATTTATATCCAGCAGATAACTCATGAATTTCCCTAACACGATTACTGACGTAGGGAGTTTTATTATTGTTGTTTCTTACCCATTGTAAGACTGCCTCATTGTCTGTCCATTTGAGATAAAGATCTCTTCTTAATGGGAGCAACTCTTGCTTTAGATGTGAGCAAAATTGGGTGTGCACTATTAACTAAGTAGGCTACAGCGCCATACGCTTTGCCAGAGGCATCGCAGAAAACGTGCAAATTTGTGGGCAAGTTTGGTCCTGAAGCACTACGAGGAAATTTCAAAACACCTAACTGATTAAAATCCGTTGAGAGTATCTGCCATTTAGCTTGTAACTCACTTGGTAACGGATCATCCCATCCCATATGTTTCTGCCAGCACTCCTGCATTAGGAGTTTGCCCCTTATTAATATAGGACTAAGTAAGCCTAAAGGGTCAAATGGTTGACTGACAAACGAGAGCAATGTTCTCATGGTAAGGGTTGAGTTATCGGTTTTGTACTGACTTGACATTCATCTCGTCAGTACTTGTGTTCCATTCCACACCTAGAACCTTTAATTGATTAGGTACCTGATAACCTGGAAATTCTTTCTCGATTATCTGGTTTAGTGATTCATTATTTGAGGCCCATGACTGTAGTGGCATATTGGCTCCTAATAACTCACGGTTAGCCTCATGGTAGATTTTCTACCAAATTGGTTTGATCATTTGTAGTTCCCTGGAAATTGTCGACATACAAGTTGTCACTAATGTCTGCCTTATAAGGGCTATTTGACTTCCTCAAATGTGTCTAATGTTGCTTGCAATAGAAACGGAGAGGACGTCGCTCCGAATAATACTGAGGCAAAACGATATGTGATGATATCACTGTTAGGATCCAGTGGGTCCTTAATCCAGAGAAACTTAGTGTAATTACGATCTTCCTCCTGTAAACCTACTCGGAGGAAAGCTTTACTGATATCAGCAGTATAAGCAAAAATCCCAGTGCGGAATCGTAACAGCACATCATGTAACCTTTGAGTTAGGCTAGGTCTTGTTTGGAGACATTCATTCAAAGACACACTGCTTGGCTTCACTTTAGCACTACAGTTGAAGACAATACGAGATAGGTGTTGTCAATGAATCTTTCACCACAGCGTGATGAGGTAAATAATGACCTATTTTCCGGTCGTCGTTATCAACAACTTCGATAAATTTACTGTTAAGTTGTTGTTGGATGAGTTGATGATACATGTTCAATTTGTCTGGCTGCTTCTGTAGTCATGCGAATTGAGACTGCAATTGTGAGGCTGCCATAAAATAATTAACTGGAAGTTGTGGATGATTCAACTTCCATGGGAGTCTTACCCAGTATTGTTTATTTTTATAGACAACTGAATCCAGATATTGCTGGTAAGTCCACATATCATCAGGGCTTGGTTGTTCAGGGATAATACCTAAAGTGTCTAAATCCCACAGACGATGTACAGGTGGATCAGACTCAATATCTTCAGATATTTCTCTGAAATGTAGGGGTGACTGTTCCAAGCGTAGTCACGCCACTATTATGTTGTTAGACTGTTGGTTTGTTGACGCTGGATTTTGTTGGAAAGGCACCGGGCCAGTAAGCAACTTGCCTCCAGTAGATGACAACAAATTCATTCCGTGTTGTCTGGTGCATCCCGTTATAAATTTATAATAATGATCCGCGCCTATAAGTATTCCAACATCAGTGAGGCAGTCAGAATTTATTTTGTAATCTGCTAGCCTCATGCGGTCTCGTTTAAGATATTTCGCAGTGCGTGCTAATCCTGTGACCTGCAGGTCTGTAGGAAGTTTATCTACTACTACCGCTTGTATTGGACTAGTAGAAGATCCAAGTCTCACTAATACCTTAACTACTTGGTATTCACGAGGTCCACTATTAGTCAAGAAACCAGAAATATTTAATCTCACACTTTTGGCAGGTTTTAATTTTAACTGCTCTACTAACTGTTGTGTAATGAAGGTTTTCTGTGATCCTTGATCAAAAAGACCTCTAGTGTTAACTCTAGATTTCCTGTTTATTAGTCTAAGTTGAGCTGTAGGCAGAGTGGTATTATTGCCTGACTCAGTAGCAAGTACATTTATTTCTTGATGCACTTTACAATATTGTACTGTGGTAGAATTCGTGGAATTCTCCCCAGTGATCATGGATTGAGTAGAAGTTTTTCTACATAAGGCGTAGTGATGTACACCTTGGTTGCATCTATTGCATGAACGTAGTTGCACTACACATTTTTTGGGATAATGAGAGCCCATGCACTTGTGTATTTCTTGTAACCGTTTAATCCTAGTATTATAAGTAGGATAAACAGAGCATTGGTAGGTGGCATGTCCTTGATTACAAAACAGACACCTTCTTTCTTTGGTTGACTTTGTCTCTTTAGTAGACAAGTCATTGGTTATCTCAGAAGGAGACACCGAATAAGTACCTACATTACCACTCCTCTTTCCAGTGGATGGAGCAGTCCTAGATTTATACTTACTAGACTTATTCAAAGTCGGTTTGGGTTTGACTGAAGTGTCAGTATTAGTTGGTTTAGACTCAGGTTTAATCTTATCATGGGTCTTCAACCTGTTAAATGTTATTCTCAGTCCCTCGAATATTTGGTCAAGAGTGAGAAACTCGGTTTTATAGTGTGAGCAGAGCTCTGTTAAGACATTTCGAGGTAATTTCCTCTGCAAAAGTAACTTCATTGACCATTCTGAGGCTGGTATATCAAATTTAGTACCTAAGGCTTTTACTAGAGACTCTACTTCTAGTCTGAAGCTTTGAAGTGACTCTGGTCTACTATTTGGTGCATTCAGATCTAGCAATTGGTAATAAAGGTTAGCTATACTCAACTCATTGTTGCAATAGTTCAACTTCAACAGTTTTATAGCTTCCTCATAATTACTCTCAGTGAGAGTTAGGTTATGTATGACCTTTTTAGCCTCTCCTTTGAGAAGACTAAGCAGGTATGAGAATTTAGAAATCTTGTCAAGTGACGATTTCTTATGTATATGAACTTCAAATGAAGTCCAAAAATTGTCCCAATGTTCTGTATCTAATCCTGTAAATGAAGGTAAGTCTAAAGTAGGTAAACGAACCTCTGGTAGTTGGTTACTGAATTGAGACATAGTATTATTTGTATTGGATTTAGATTGTTTTGCTAGATTAGATAGCATGTAAAGTTTATCTTGAGTCTCCTCTTCATACTGGGAGATATCCTCTACAATTTGACCTAATTCATCAGGATCAGTTTCTATGGTATTCAGTAGAGTAATATAAGACTGACCTGTAGACCTAACTTGATCAAATTTCAGATCAGCTACTCTTACTGATGTCTCTAAGTGATAAGAGTCAATGGGAGTTACTTTAGATAAGCCCTCAGACTTGTTAATTAGTCTGGTTAAATGACCTTTAAGGCCAATATAGGTTCTCCTTAATTGCTCAGGAGTAGCCATGTTGGGCTTAGGTCCAAACTTCATGCGATTAGAATAAGTATTACTAATGAAGCTTGGGTACTTGTTCATTAGTTGACAAGTAACATTAAATGTAGCCTAATTTAATGTGGCTAATTTATACTCTATCTCACTTGAGGTTAAATGTACCTACCTAACAACAAGTAGCTAGATATTTTGTGCATTGTCTGAACTTCACCATTAACTTTCGTCCGGTTAGCTCTTCTATATCACCATTAGATGTAATGGTGATCATCCAGCAATACACAAAATAGATACACACAAATAATGAGTACAAGAAGAAATATTGTGGAGATACTCCAATCAGAGTTATCTCAAAGTTTAATCCCACCCTGGATAGGGTCAGCACAAATGGTATAATACATACACTACTGACTAGCTTAAATCTAGGCGTGATAATTCCTACCTAAGAAACTATAAATTTATTTAGTCTGGGCTTGTGCCAAATTCAGCACAATCACAGCCTAAATTCTACCTAATAAGATTGGTAAAGATTATTGTGGTGCAGTAAGGTGAATATAATTGTGCTGTATTTTTTTTTTTTTTTGATTTTTGGTTTATAAGTGTGCACTTACACACACAAGTTAAAA
The DNA here is from genome assembly GCF_040958095.1 of Procambarus clarkii. Taxonomy (NCBI): domain Eukaryota; kingdom Metazoa; phylum Arthropoda; class Malacostraca; order Decapoda; family Cambaridae; genus Procambarus; species Procambarus clarkii. The sequence goes on along the minus strand of NC_091182.1, from coordinate 10,177,128 downwards.
TAATTATGTTCAGTTAAGTTTGGCTTGTTAGCCACAGCCGTTTGTGATAATTGATTGTGTTGATCAATTTGTCAACCACATGCAACCTAGACTCACCTGACAGGTGTACACCATATCTGGCTAGGTTTTGTCTATATGGTCTGGCTGTAAATTGGATATAAGTGGCATCCACTCTCACTCGTTTTTTCAGCCTGAAATTTATGTACTTAGCAGCTCTCTGGTAGTATTCTGGTGTTACTCCCCAACGATTATCTTGACTTGGTTGGCGAGGTTCCACTAACGTGAATACTACCGAATTACTGATGAGCTTGAAAGAAGAAATTATGGCTTTAAGGTGCTTGATCACCTCAGCTGGATGACGAGTAGGATGGATGTCATTACCACCTAAGTATATAATGGTTAGATGGTGAGGCCACTCTAACGCAGGTGTTAGTGTGGAATTGTTATAAAAGTTATGAGCTGTTGCTCCTGGTGACCTAAAAATTCTTACCTCAGCATGAGGTATAGGTCTAAGTGTTGTGGGTAATTGACCTTTATCCCCATGGGATATTATGGGTAATATCCCACGAGTGCTACCTTATACATGAGGTGAAAGTAGCAATGAATTGGTGTGACTTAGGCTAACCTATGTTACGCTGTTGGTAGACACAATTAATTAAATGGTTAGTCTAGATTACATCACACAGGGATTAGTTATTACTAATTAGTATTTATAATTATAATTTATATTTATCCGGTTCGATAAGGACCATAATGTGGAATATTTGGGGCTTGAATCTATTTATTTAATTATTAAAATAATGAAATCAATTACGAAGGACCACCCGCTTTTATAGTAAAGAGGGAAACTAATAAAATGTGATCGTTAGAAATTCCTAGAGGAACCAGTAACTATGGATAAATACTAGAAAATATAATCACTTGCATAATTAATGGGCTGTATATATAATTTAATTGAATCAAAGCCTCAAACACCTACATTGGGGGTTATTGCTAGAACTTCATATATGTCTAGGAACTAGTGTGGTTCGTACACCAGTTCATTATGTAATAACCTAATCTTATGACCAATTAGCGAATCAATAGAGAATTTGTCACCAATAAGAACATAGATTATGAATATCAGAAATTAATGATTATAATAAACACGTGTTAAATCCAGTGTACAGTGATCAATAGTAATAATTCAGTACAGATAATTTGAATAATTGAATACGGAAAAGAGTCTTAGCTTGAAGACGTTTTCCAAGACATCAGTCATGAATCATCCTCGGTATCTCCGGAATTCATCATGGAACACTGGGAGATGAATAACACGGGAAAGTAACAGCTCGGGGAATTCCTCACACGCAAGCTGTAAATCAAGATATATTACGTAGCAACATATTAGGCTGCTAAATATCTATATTCAAGAAATTGAGAGTGGAGAGTGATAAAATATACTAACATGTGTTTTATTTATGTCGCTCGGCGTGACGACAAGCTACCCTGCTGTAAACTATCTCTAATGATGCATCAAAAGGGAATAAGTGTACTTAGCTAACAGGGCACTGTATAAGTTGAAGCTTGCCGAAGCTCACGTCCCAGGCTCTAGCGTCCCAATGGCGAACACGTGGTGGCTAGCTTGGCCTAGATGTCGACGCGCTTCTCTGGCCGGTCACGCTGGATTACACGGAACAAATTGACATGTTCCGGGCTGAATATCAAGTTAATTGATATTAACGTTGACGATTCACCACGATGTATCATGTGACACTGACACCAAACGAGTTGCTCAATTCCGCAACTAGTCTTCACACCGCACTTTGGCGACTTTCCTCTCACACCGACGCCTCCACACACTCTCTCGTTAATATGGCGTCTCCCTCCCCGCTCCGCGTCCCCGCATTCGCCACACAAATTATTTACTACGAATAATATTATTTCTCGCAGTTGCGGCTAAAATGCTGGGATAATGACGGGTTTATAATTCTAGGGAGCTAAATATTATTATTTGCTCGTTTTACGATGTCAAACGAGCAATGGAGAATGATATTAATTCTCTCCACGGTATTCACGTGTGACGTTAAATTTATTACCTGATAATACCTGATAACAGTTGTAACTAGAAACGCTTGATTTGGCATTATTTGGGAGTCAGTTTATCGGTAAATAATTATCACACAGAACACTGTTGTTTTTAGAGAATCAAACTCAATTCTCTGACACACTGGATATAAATGTGTTTATTTTGGTAGAATCTGACGCAATACTGGCGTTTGGTTACGTAAGAATTCTAGCGTTATTGTACAGATACAATTATTAGTTCATGTGAACTCTACTGTTGGTTAATTTTAGTTACTACAGTAATTAGTAGATTTTAGTAAGTATTAATAATAATACAACAGTGTTGTATTATGTTGGAAATTTCCAACAGGTAGGCACAGTTCTTTAGCTCCTTCCTTTAGCATCCAAGGGGAGATTCCATCTGGGCCTATAGCCTTTGTCACATCCAACTCTGGTAAACACTTCCTTAATTCCCCGCTGGTAATCTCAAACTCTTCCAGTGGTTCCTGGTTAGCTATTCCCTCACTTATCTCTGGAATTTCTCCTTGCTCTTAGGTGAAGACCTCCTGGAATTTCTTATTCAGTTTCTCACACACTTCCTTGTCATTTGTAGTGAATCCTTCCGCCCCTATCCTTAATTTCATAACCTGTTCCTTTACTGTTGTTTTTCTCCTGATGTGGCTATGCAACAATTTAGGCTGAGTCTTTGCCTTGCTTGGGATGTCATTTTCGTATTGTCTTTCTGCCTCTCTTCTCATCCTGACATATTCATTAATGGCATTCTGGTATCTTTCTCTGCTCTCCAGTGTCCTGTTATTCCTGTAGTTTCTCCATGCCCTTTTACTTTCCTGCTTAGCTAGCCTACATCTCTGATTAAACTATGGGTTTCTCATCTTCATTTCTCTGTTTTCCTTTTGAACTGGGACAAACTTGTTTGCTGCATCCTTGCACTTCTGCGTGATGTAATCCATCATGTCTTGGGCCGTCTTTCCCCTGAGCTCTGTTTCCCATGCTATATCTGGTAGGAATTTTCCTATCACCTCATAGTTTCCCTTTCGGTATGGTAACCTTTTGGTTTCGGTATCCCTCCTCGAGTTCAATAACCCTTCTTCAATCAGGTACTCAAACACCAGTACACTGTGGTCGCTCATTCCTACTGGGTCCTCAAAACCGATTTCTCGTATGTCGGAGTCGTTCAAAGAGAAGACTACGTCGAGTCTCGCTGGTTCGTCATTTCATCTCATCCTTGTGGGCTCTCTGACATGCTGGGTTAAAACGATTCTTGTCGCCATCTCCAATAGTTTGGCTCTCCACGTACCCTCGCCTCCATGCGGTTCCTTGTTCTCCCAGTCAATCCTTCCGTGATTGAAGTCGCCCATGATGAGCAGGTGGGATCTATTTCTACAGGCAGCAGAGGCTGCCCTCTCAATTATAGTGTTAACTGCCATGTTGTTGTTTTCATACACTTGACTGGGTCTTCTGTCATTTGGTGGAGGGTTGTATATTACTGCTACTACTATTCTTGGTCCTCCCATTGTCATGGTGCCTGCTATGTAGTGTGTGTGTGTGTGTGTGTATTCACCTAATTGTGCTTGCAGGGGTTGAGCTTTAGCTCTTTGGTCCCACCTCTCAACTGTCAATCAACTGGTGTACAGATTCCTGAGCCTACTGGGCTTTATCAAATTTACATTTGAAACTGTGTATGGAGTCAGCCTCCACCACATCACTTCCTAATGCATTCCATTTACTAACTACCCTGACACTGAAAAAATTCTTTCTAACGTCTCTGTGACTTATCTGGGTACTAAGTTTCCACCTGTGTCCCCTTGTTCGTGTCCCTCCCGTGCTGAAGAGTTTGTCTTTGTCCACACTGTCAATTCCCCTGAAAATTTTGTAGGTGGTTATCATGTCTCCCCTTACTCATCTGTTTTCCAGGGTTGTGAGGTAAAGCTCCTTTAGCCTTTCTTCGTAGCTCATTCCTCTCAGTTCCGGGACGAGCCAGGTGGCATACCGCTGGAACTTCTCTAACTTTCTCCTGTGTTTAACTAGGTATGGACTCCAGGCTGGAGCTGCATACTACAGGATTGGTCGTACATAAGTGGTATAAAGGGTCCTGAACTATTCCTTACACAAGTTTTTAAAGGCAGTTCTTATGTTGGCCAGTCTAGCATTTGCCGCTGATATTCTTTTGATGTGGGCCTCTGGGGTTCGGTGTGTTATCAACCCCCAGATCTTTCTCTCTATTTGACTCTTGCAGGATTTCACCTCCCTGATGATACCTTGTGTTCAACCTCCTGCTCCCTTCGCCTAATTTCATTACCTTACACTTTCCTGAGTTGAACTTTTGCAGCCATTTTCTAGACCATTTCACCAGTTTGACCAGGTCATCCTGTAGTCTCTGTCTATCTACATCTGTCTTGATTCTTCTCATAATTTTTGCATCATCAGGAAACATTGAGAGGAACGAGTCTATACCCTCCGGAAGATCGTTTACATATATTAGAAACAGGATGGGTCCATGTACTGAGCCCTGTGGGACTTCGCTGGTGACATCTCGCCACTCTGATGTCTCCCCCCTCACTGTTACTCGTTGTTTCCTGTTGCTTAAGTACTCCCTTATCCACTGGAGCACCTTCCCTTTTACTCCTGCCTGATGCTCCAACTTTTTAACGGCCTTTTAATTGGTACTGTGTCATAGGCTTTTTGGCAGTCCATGAAAATGCAGTCGGCCCACCCTTCTCTTTCCTACCTAATTTTTGTTGCCTGGTCATAGAATTCTATTAAACCTGTGAGGCACGATTTACCATCCCTGAACCCATTGTTGGTGGTGCGTTTCATAGTTATTTCACTCCAGATGCTCTACAAGCCTTTTCCTCACGATCTTCTCCATCACCTTGCATAGTATACAAACAGGGAAACTGGCCTGTAGTTCAGTGCCTCTTGTCTGTCACCCTTCTTGTATATTGGGACTTCGTGAGCTGTCTTCCAACTTTCTGGTAAGTCTCCTGTTTCCAGTGACCTGTTATACATCATGGAGAGTGGCACACTTAGTGCTTCTGCACCTTCCTTTTGTATCCATGGTGAGATTCTGTCAGGCCCAACAGCCTTTGTCACATCCAGCTCCAGCAGACACCTTTTGACCTCATCACTGGTGAGGTCAAATTCCTCCAAGGTTGTTTGGTTTGCCTCCTCTTTATATAGTGCAGGAGCTTCTCCTTGTTCTATTGTGAAGACCTCCTGGAATCTCTTGTTGAGTTCTACGCACACCTCCTTGTCATTCTCTGTGTATCTGTTGTTCTCTTTTCTCAGTTTCATCACTTGTTCCTTCACTGCTGTTTTCCTCCTGATGTGGCTGTGGAGCAGCTTTGGTTGGGACTTGGCTTTACTCGCTATGTCATTTTCAAACTGTCTCTCTGCTTCCCTCCTCACTCTGAGGTACTCATTTCTGGCCCTCTGGTATCTCTCCCTGCTCTCCGGTGTTCTGTTATTTCTGTAGTTTCTTCATGTTCTTTCTCCTCAGTTTCTTCGCTGCCTTGCATCCCTGGTTGAACAATGGGTTTTTCAGTTTTTTTTTCGTTTTTCTCCCTTTGGACGGGGATAAACCTATCTGCAGGTTCCTGGCACTTCTGGGTGACAAAATCCATCATGTCCTGCACATTCTAGTCACTAAGTTCTGTTTCCCATGGTATTCCCTGAGGAAGTTCCTTATTTCGTCATATTTTCCTCTTCGGTAATTTAGTCTTTTTTTCCCCCAATCCCATCCTTGGATAGATTATCCCAACCTGCACCAAAGTACTCAAACGTCAGTACACTGTGGTCACTCATTCCTATGGGGGCTTCAACTTTAACTTCCCTTATTTCTGACTCATTCAGGGTGAATATCAAGTCGAGTCTAGCTGCTTCATCATTGCCTTTCACTCTTGTGGGTTCCTTGACATGCTGGCTCAGAAAGTTCCTTGTTGCCACTTCCAAGAGTTTAGCTCTCCACATATCTGCACCACCATGTGGGTCCCCTTTCTCCCAGTCTATCTTTCCTTGGTTGAAATCGCTCATGATTAAGAGTCTTGAGCCATTCCTGCAGGCAACTGAAGCTGCTCTCTGTATTATATTAATGGTTGCCACGTTGTTCCTATCAAACTCCTGTCTTGGTCTTCTGTCATTTAGGGGAGGGTTGTAAATGGCTACCACTATTATCTTAGGTCCACCCTTCGGTATAATTCCTGTTATGTAATCTCTGAACCCGTCACAGTTCGGAATTTCCATCTCCTCAAAACTCCAGTCTTTCCTTATCAGCAGGGCCACTCCTCCACCTCCTCTCCCTTCCCTCTCTTTCCTTACTATATAGTAATCCTTTGGAAAAACAGCATCTATTATGACTCCTGACAATTTTGTTTCCGTTAGTCCTATTACATCAGGGTTTTCTTCTTGCGCCTTTTCTGCCAGTTCACTTGCTTTGTTGGTAATCCCATCAATGTTTGAGTACATTACCTTGAAGCTCACTTTCTTATATCCAATTTCATCCTCACTCCTCACAAGTGTAGGAAGTTGGTCCATGGTCATTGCTACTTGCGTAGGCTCATCCTCCTGTGAGGTAGTTGCCAGGGGTTCAGGGGGAGGTTGAGTAGGGGATGGAGGGCTTAGGTCTTGCTCAGGCCTGCTTGGGGAAGGAAGAAGTCCTGGGGGGGTGAGGGGGCAGGGATTGCTTGGGAAGAGGGCACGCCCTCTTGTGGTGTAGTTGACAGCGGTTTGGGGGGAGGTGGAGTGGAGGATGGAGGGCCTAGGACTCGCCTGGGCCTGCTTGGGGCAGGAAGAAGACCAGGGGCTGGGAAAGCAGGGGATACTTGGGGTAAGGGGAGAGGGAGGATTTGGGTTTTATGATGGACATTGTGCAGGGGCAAGGAAGGGTTTGTGCTGGGGAATAGGGGGGGGGACCCTATTGGGTGGTGGGCTGGGGTGTTACATTCCCCCCTGGGCTTCGTGAGTTGCTGGATTCGAGTGCCCCACTCCCCTCTGGGATTGCTGGGTTGGAGGCTGAGGTTCCCTGGCTCCCTTCCCTCTCCTTGCTCCTTTTCCTTGCATCTGCTGCCCTTACTATCTCCTTTCTGGTCATGTCCCTCTGAACATATACCTCTTTGTAATTCTTTGCATACCTCAGTTTGCTCTTCTTTACTAGGATGTCCTCTTTGATGACCTCGCTCTTGAATACTACCTTGATCTATCTTTTTTTGTCTCTGTTGTACTGGCCAATCAGGAAAAACTGTTCTATGTCTCGTTCAGCCCCTTCCATTCCTATCTCCTTTAATATCCCTGCCACTGCAGCTTTGTCTTTAGCCCTCGATTCCTCCCTTGTGGAACCCTCTTGTTCCTTCACACCTACCACTACTACAGCTCTTTTCCTTTCCATTAGCAGGCTTGTGCATCTAGTTGCCTCCTGTGAGGTTACTGCATTCATTACAACTTCCTTGACTGTGCACATAGCATCTGGACTCTTCAGCATTTCAGCAAAGTTTGGACCAATTGTAGGGGTCCCTGCCATTGCTACATTTCCTGGTACCTGGGGGCTGGTTGCCTGGGCCAGAGTCTGAGGAGGGCATGTTTTTAGGCTTTTTATCTCCCCTTGTGCTGCACTAAGTTCTACCTGCAGCATACATATAGTTTCCCTCAGGTCCTTCAATTCCCCACTGATTTCCTTCCATGCCTTAGCAATCATCTCTATATTTGACTCATCCTGTTCCTCTCCTCCAGCTTTGTTCTGTAGTCTTACCATCCGGCTTGACCTGTGTGTGTGTGTGTGTGTACTCACCTAATTGTACTCACCTAATTGTGCTTGCGGGGGTTGAGCTCTGGCTCTTTGGTCCCGCCTCTCAACCGTCAATCAACTGGTGTACAGATTCCTGAGCCTATTGGGCTCTATCATATCTACATTTGAAACTGTGTATGGAGTCAGCCTCCACCACATCACTTCCTAATGCATTCCATTTACTAACTACTCTGACACTGAAAAAGTTCTTTCTAACGTCTCTGTGGCTCATTTGGGTACTCAGCTTCCACCTGTGTCCCTTTGTTCGCGTCCCACCAGTGTTGAATAGTTCATCCTTGTTTACCCGGTCGATTCCCCTGAGGATTTTGTAGGTTGTGATCATGTCCCCCCTTACTCTTCTGTCTTCCAGTGTCGTGAGGTGCATTTCCCGCAGCCTTTCCTCATAACTCATGCCTCTTAGTTCTGGGACTAGTCTAATAGCATACCTTTGGACTTTTTCCAGCTTCGTCTTGTGCTTGACAAGGTACGGGCTCCATGCTGGGGCCGCATACTCCAGGATTGGTCTTACATATGTGGTGTACAAGATTCTGAATGATTCCTTACACAGGTTCCTGAACGCCGTTCTGATGTTAGCCAGCCTCGCATATGCCGCAGACGTTATTCTCTTTATGTGGGCTTCAGGAGACAGGTTTGGTGTGATATCAACTCCTAGATCTTTCTCTCTGTCTGTTTCATTAAGTACTTCATCTCCTATTCTGTATCCTGTGCCTGGCCTCCTGTTTCCACTTCCTAGTTTCATTACTTTGCATTTACTCGGGTTGAACTTCAACAGCCATTTGTTGGACCATTCACTCAGTCTATCCAGGTCATCTTGTAGCCTCCTACTATCATCCTCTGTTTCAATCCTCCTCATAATTTTTGCATCGTCGGCAAACATTGAGAGGAACGAATCTATACCCTCTGGGAGATCATTTACATATACCAGAAACAGTATAGGTCCAAGGACTGACCCCTGCGGGACTCCACTTGTGACGTCTCGCCAATCTGAGACCTCACCCCTCACACAGACTCGTTGTCTCCTGTTGCTTAGGTATTCCTCTATCCACCGGAGTACCTTCCCTCTCACTCCAGCCTGCATCTCCAACTTTCGCACTAGCCTCTTGTGTGGCACTGTATCAAAGGCTTTCTGACAATCCAAAAATATGCAGTCTGCCCACCCTTCTCTTTCTTGCCTTATTTTTGTTGCCTGGTCGTAGAATTCAAGTAACCCTGTGAGGCAGGACCTGCCATCCCTGAAAGTAAGTGTGTGTGTGTGTGTGTGTGTGTGTGTGTGTGTGTGTGTGTTACGGCCCTCTCGGGACGCAACGGGGTTCTTACTCTGATGTAGTTAGAGGAAGATATATATCCGGCCCCAAGCCAGTAGAGGCTATCAAGGGATGCGATCCGTGACGCAAGTAACTTAAAGGGAGTAGGGAAAGAAAGGTAAGAACTTAATATAATATAATATAACCTTCACCATTTAAATATATAAAAGTAAAACGTACACAAGGGGGAGGGGTATTAACACTTTACAAAGGGGATCAACACTGTTGTCTTCTGCTGGAGACTATGGATCCTCGAAGCTAGGTGCCGAGTCCGCGGTGCTTTCTTCGTGGCCTCAAGACGTGTCCTCTGAGAACTCCGAGCCTACCCTGGCCACAGGTCAGCCACAACACAGGTCCACTGGGGGCACCGTCGTGGAGGCCGTCAACCACACGTCCAGCAGGTCTGCTGGCAGGTACTGAGCCACCAAGGCTGGTACGGCCACTCCACTAACGATAAATGGGGTACGCCCTAGACAGGAGTCTCGTGTGATATCACCAATCACCCTCCTGTCCTCAATACCCCAGTGGATTATCGTCTCCAACCGTCGGTCCCGGGTAAATCCTTCCACTGCCACTCCACTGGCAGGCTTAACACACCACAGTGTTCTTCCGGGGGGACGACGTCACGACAGCTGCAGCAAACTTCACTGTATGGAGACTGGCTGCCTCGGGTAGACTGACTTCACCTTCAACACAGTGGTCCCAGGTCGGCTCTGTAAGCAGACACGTCATTAATAACCAGGACACTAATACACCACACTCACAGGCTCAGATACAAACGCCCGACATATCCACTCCATAGATGGCGCTGTCGTCGGAGCACCACCTCACCAGAGGTCAGGAGCGGCGGTGTTGAGCGCTGAACCAGACTGGAAACTGGTCCTCGAGGCCAGTACACGCTGTCCTCACTAGGTGTCGTCGTTCGTTTGGCGGGGGTTTCGGGAGCTGACCCACAGATGGCGTGTTTGTCACTGCTCCAGGCACGGACGCTGGATCCGGGTTCGTAACAGTGTGTGTGTGTGTGTGTGTGTGTGTGTGTGTGTGTGTGTGTGTGTGTGTGTGTGTGTGTGTGTGTGTGTGTGTGTGTGTGTGTGTGTGTGTGTGTGTGTGTGTGTGTGTGTGTGTGTGTGTGTGTGTGTGTGTGTGTGTGTGTGTGTGTGTGTGTGTGTGTGTGTGTGTGTGTGTGTGTGTGTGTGTGTGTGTGTGTGTGTGTGTGTGTGTGTGTGTGTGTGTGTGTGTGTGTGTGTGTGTGTGTGTGTGTGTGTGTGTGTGTGTGTGTGTGTGTGTGTGTGTGTGTGTGTGTGTGTGTGTGTGTGTGTGTGTGTGTGTGTGTGTGTGTGTGTGTGTGTGTGTGTGTGTGTGTGTGTGTGTGTGTGTGTGTGTGTGTGTGTGTGTGTGTGTGTGTGTGTGTGTGTGTGTGTGTGTGTGTGTGTGTGTGTGTGTGTGTGTGTGTGTGTGTGTGTGTGTGTGTGTGTGTGTGTGTGTGTGTGTGTGTGTGTGTGTGTGTGTGTGTGT
>NC_091182.1:10136442-10163942 GCF_040958095.1 Procambarus clarkii | reverse complement strand
CTCTGAACCTTTTCCAGTTTCATTATATGCTTCTTCAGATGGGGACTCCATGATAAGGCGGCATACTCTAAGACTGGCCTCACGTAGGCAGTGTAAAGCGCCCTAAATGCCTTCTTACTTAGGTTTCTGAATGATGTTCTAACTTTTGCCAGTGTAGAGTACACTGCTGTCGTTATCCTATTTATATGTGCCTCAGGAGATAGATTAGGTGCTACATCCACACCCAGGTCTCTTTCGCGCGTCGTCACAGGTAGGCTGTTCCCCTTCATTGTGTACTGTCCCTTTGGTCTCCTATCTCCTAGTCCCATTTCCATAACTTTACATTTGCTCGTGTTGAATTCCAGTAGCCATTTCTCTGACCATCTCTGCAACCTGTTCAGGTCCTCTTGGAGGATCCTGCAATCCTCATCTATCACAAATCTTCTCATCAACTTTGCGTCATCCGCAAACATGTAGGACTCTATGCCTGTAAACATGTCATTAACATATACAAGAAATAGAATTGGTCCCAGCACCGATCCTTGTGGTACTCCACTTGCTACTGTTCGCCAGTCCGACTTCTCGCCCCTTAACGTAACTCTTTGGCTCCTTCCTGTAGGTAGTTCCTTATCCATGCTAGGACCTTTCCCCTCACCCCCGCCTGCCTCTCGAGCTTGAACAGCAGTCTCATGTGCGGTACTGTATCAAAGGCTTTTTTACAGTCCAGAAATATGCAGTCTGCCCAACCATCTCTGTCCTGTCTTATCCTCGTTATTTTATCATAGAACTCCAGAAGGTTTGTTAGGCACGATTTCCCTGTCCAGAACCCATGTTGATGTTTGTTCACAAACCTAATGTTCTCCAGGTGTGCAACCAGTCGTAGCCTAATTATTCTTTCCAGTATTTTACAGGGGATGCTTGTCAGTGATACAGGTCTATAGTTAAGAGCCTCCTCCCTATCACCTTTCTTGAAGATCGGCACGACATTTGCATTCTTCCAGCAACTGGGCAATTCTCCTGACATAAGTGACTCATTAAAGATCATTGCCAGAGGCACGCTGAGGGCCTGCGCTGCTTCTTTTAGTATCCACGGTGATACTTTGTCTGGTCCAACTGCTTTAGTTGCATCTAGAGTTGTCAACTGTTTCATTACCTCCTCTGCAGTCACCTCTATATCTGATAGTCTTTCATCTAGGGTAACCCCTTCCAACAATGGGAGCTGCTCAGGCTCGGAAGTGAACACTCCATGGAAACTGGCATTCAGTGCCTCGCAGATTTCCTTGTCACTTTCAGTATATGCCCCCTCTGTCTTCCTTAGTCTTGTCACTTGGTCGTTCACCGACATTTTCTTCTTATATGGCTGTGTAGTAACTTAGGTTGTTTTTTCGGTTTGATTGCAATATCGTTCTCATAGTCCCTTTCCGATGTTTGTCTTATGTTAATGTAATCGTTCCTAGCTCTGTTGTATCTGATCCTGTTGTCCTCTGTCCTTTGTCTTCTGTACTTCCTCCACTCCCACCTGCTGGCCATTTTTGCTTCCTGACACTGTCTATTAAACCATGGGTTATTATATTCCTTCTTATTTTTTCCCTTTACTGTTGGTATAAATCTCTCTTCGGCCTCCTGGCATTTCTGTATGACTAGGTCCATCATATCTTGGACTGTTTTTCCTCTAATTTCTTCCTCCCACTGCACTTCACCCAGATAGTCCCTTATCCTCTTATAGTCCCCTTTCCTGTAGTCAACTCTCCTTTCCCAGGTCTCTTGTCCCATGGTCATAAGTTTGAATTCCATCATGTAGTCAGAGACTAGGACACAATGGTCACTTTCCCCTAGAGGTATTTCATGCTCTAAATTCTCGATATCTTCTACGTTCTGGGTGAAAATCAGGTCTAATTGGCTTGGTGCATCTCCTCCTCTTTCCCTTGTGTCTTCCTTCACATGTTGTGTTAGGAAATTCCTGTCTATAACATCTACTAATTTTGCTCCCCACGTTTCGTCCCCTCCATGGGGATTCCTTGATTCCCAATTTATCTCTCCATGATTTAGGTCTCCCATGATCAGCAGCTTCGCTCTCATTCTGTGGGCTAGTGTTGCCGCCTTCTGCAGTTCATCTATACATGCCTTGTTGTTGTCATCATACTCCTGCCTGGATCTTCTACTGTTTGGTGGGGGATTGTAGATTACCAAGATCACAATCTTCCTCCCATCTACTGTCAGAGTTCCATGTATGAAGCTTGTGCACTCATTGGTAACTCGATTTCCCAGGTCTTCAAACTTCCAATTCCGCTTTATTAGGAGTGCGACTCCCCCTCCCTGTCTCTGTGTCCTCTCTTTTCGTATCACCTGGTACCCTTCAGGAAAGATTGCATCTGAGATCATGTCATTAATTTTAGTTTCCACAATTGCAACTATGTCAGTATCTGCTTCACTCACTCTTTCTTTTATCTCTTCTGCCTTATTAGATACCCCTTCAGCATTGGTGTACCAAACCTTGAGATTCTTCATGGAAACTCTTGTACCAGAGTTCTCCCTTTTTCTCTGGGGGTCTGGGGGGATCTGGGGGGTGTCTGGGGGGTGACTGGGGGCAGGGGGGATCTGGGGGATCTGGGGGGTGTCTGGGGGATGACTGGGGGCGGGGAGGATCCGGGGGATGTCCGAGGGGATCCGGGGGGTGTCTGGGGGGCTCCGGGGGTGTATGGGGGGTGAAAGAGGTCAGGAGGGGTGCTTGGGGGCTACTGGGGGCTGGGCTTCTAGGAGGGTAGGTAGGAGGGTCTGGGGTAGGGCCTGGGTAGGTAGGTCTGGAGTAGGAAGGGCATACTGGGTCTGAAGATTAGGGAGGGCATAGAGGGGTTGGGAGATAGCGAAAGGTTGGGAGTCAGATAGAGGTTGAGAGGTTGGGAGGGGGAAGGATAGAGGGGGTGGGGGGAACCTCCCACCCCCCTCGCAAGGGTGGAGGGTCACATGGAAGAAGAGGGGATGAGGAGGGGTGAGGGCTGGGTATGTTTTGGGTGTTGAGGGGATGAGGGCTGGGTGGGTTCTTGGGGTTGAGGGGATGAGGGCTCGGTGGGTTTTGGGGGTTGAGGGGATGAGGGCTGGACAGGTTTTGGGGGTTGAGGTGATGAGGAGGTCCTTGGAATGTGGGATGAATTGGACTGCAGTGGGGTCAGAGGGGTCAAGGGAGGTGTTGGGGAGATAAGCAGGGGCGGCTGATTTGGGGAAGGAGTGACCTGAGAAGGTGTGAGCTGGTTAGCATGGGGTGGATTAGCACTGGGGTGTGTGTAGCTACGCTCAAATGGAAAGAGTTGTATTGTTGTTTGCTTGCTCTGTGGGCTATCTACTCCTCCTTCGTCATGAATTTGTCAATATATACGTTGTAGTAATTTTCGCTACCTCTGAGTAAGTGTTTGTGATGCAGTATGTAATCCACTGCCTCTTCGTTAGTGAACTGTACCAGGACAGGTCGTTTCCTGTTACAGTTGTATGGCCCAATGCGTCGTTGGACTTGCACCTCATTCCCTGCCATCTGGGCTCTCATGTCTCTTAAGATCCCCTGTAGCTCCAAATCCTCAATCTCCATCCTTTCCTGCCTCGATGGTGCCTTGGCTTCAAGTAATCCATGGATTATGATTGTCCTCTTTCTCAGTTCAGGGTCATGCTGGTGGCCTCCTCCCTGGCTGACCCCCACCCCTCCCACACCCGCTACTCCACCTACTACTACTCCCCCTTCCCCTGCCAAGCTTCCCTTATTCCTGCCAAATTCATTAGTAAGCCTAGCTATTTCTCCTTGCCATTCTACCCTACTCTTCCTGATTTCCTCTTGAATATAATCCATAAACTCTTGTTTGAGTCTTTGAACCTCGTCCTGTATCTTATTAAAGACCTCACTTTTAATCCCCTGGATTAGATCATCTATCCAAACATCCCTCTTCTCTACAAATTTCCCAATCATCTTCTCCACAAACCTATCTTCTTCCTCAATCATAATACTGTTGGACCTAGACACCCTTCCTGACCTAGTCATTGCTATAACGCAACCTTACCCACAGGGGTTCCAAGAATCTTACCGTCCTGCTAACACAATAGGTGAGTGAATCTCCAATCGTCGTCCCACGTGGTGGTAGGAGGGTTGCTGCCGGGGGTGAGGTCACGCGGTCACAGGCCGGTGATGTCTGCTCCACACTGCACACTGCCACAGTACTTCCTCAACTATTTTGAATTACGCTATTTAAACTGTTTTTCTTCACTACCTTATGGCTTTGGATAAAACCCAAGGTTTTTTCATTCACTTGTACCTACTTTTTCACTTCGAAGTTGCCTGATTACCCCTCCCACTCCTCTAGTGAACCAGGAGCTCCCAACCCCACGTCCACCCAACACGATGGTCACAAGTCAAGTACTCACCTAGTTGTACTCACCTAGTTGTGTTTGCGGGGGTTGAGCTCTGGCTCTTTGGTCCCGCCTCTCAACCGTCAATCAACAGGTGTACAGATTCCTGAGCCTATCGGGCTCTGTCATATCTACACTTGAAACTGTGTATGGAGTCAGCCTCCACCACATCACCCCCTAATGCATTCCATTTGTCAACCACTCTGACACTAAAAAAGTTCTTTCTAATATCTCTGTGGCTCATTTGGGCACTCAGTTTCCACCTGTGTCCCCTTGTGCGTGTTCCCCTTGTGTTAAATAGACTGTCTTTATCTACCCTATCAATCCCCTTCAGAATCTTGAATGTGGTGATCATGTCCCCCCTAACTCTTCTGTCTCCCAGCGAAGTGAGGTTTAATTCCCGTAGTCTCTCCTCGTAGCTCATACCTCTCAGCTCGGGTACTAGTCTGGTGGCAAACCTTTGAACCTTTTCCAGTTTAGTCTTATCCTTGACTAGATATGGACTCCATGCTGGGGCTGCATACTCCAGGATTGGCCTGACATATGTGGTATACAAAGTTCTGAATGATTCTTTACACAAGTTTCTGAATGCCGTTCGTATGTTGGCCAGCCTGGCATATGCCGCTGATGTTATCCGCTTGATATGTGCTGCAGGAGACAGGTCTGGCATGATATCAACCCCCAAGTCTTTTTCCTTCTCTGACTCCTGAAGAATTTCCTCTCCCAGATGATACCTTGTATCTGGCCTCCTGCTCCCTACACCTATCTTCATTACATTACATTTGGTTGGGTTATACTCTAACAACCATTTGTTCGACCATTCCTTCAGCTTGTCTAGGTCTTCTTGAAGCCTCAAATAGTCCTCTTCTGTTTTAATCCTTCTCATAATTTTAAAACAGAAGAGGACTGTTTGAGGCTTCAAGAAGACCTAGACAAGCTGAAGGAATGGTCGAACAAATGGTTGTTTGAGTTTAACCCAACCAAATGTAATGTAATGAAGATAGGTGTAGGGAGCAGGAGGCCAGATACAAGGTAACATCTGTGTGTGTAAGTGTGTGTGTGTGTGTGTGTGTGTGTGTGTGTGTGTGTGTGTGTGTGTGTGTGTGTGTGTGTGTGTGTGTGTGTGTGTGTGTGTGTGTGTGTGTGTGTGTGTGTGTGTGTGTGTGTGTGTGTGTGTGTGTGTGTGTGTGTGTGTGTGTGTGTGTGTGTGTGTGTGTGTGTGTGTGTGTGTGTGTGTGTGTGTGTGTGTGTGTGTGTGTGTGTGTGTGTGTGTGTGTGTGTGTGTGTGTGTGTGTGTGTGTGTGTGTGTGTGTGTGTGTGTGTGTGTGTGTGTGTGTGTGTGTGTGTGTGTGTGTGTGTGTGTGTGTGTGTGTGTGTGTGTGTGTGTGTGTGTGTGTGTGTGTGTGTGTGTGTGTGTGTGTGTGTGTGTGTGTGTGTGTGTGTGTGTGTGTGTGTGTGTGTGTGTGTGTGTGTGTGTGTGTGTGTGTGTGTGTGTGTGTGTGTGTGTGTGTGTGTGTGTGTGTGTGTGTGTGTGTGTGTGTGTGTGTGTGTGTGTGTGTGTGTGTGTGTGTGTGTGTGTGTGTGTGTGTGTGTGTGTGTGTGTGTGTGTGTGTGTGTGTGTGTGTGTGTGTGTGTGTGTGTGTGTGTGTGTGTGTGTGTGTGTGTGTGTGTGTGTGTGTGTGTGTGTGTGTGTGTGTGTGTGTGTGTGTGTGTGTGTGTGTACTCACCTAGTTGTACTCACCTAGTTGTGTCTGCAGGATCGAGCATTGTCTCTTGGATCCCGCCTTTCGAGCATCGGTTGTTTACAGCAGTGACTCCTGTCCCATTTCATTATCATACCTGGTTTTAAAATTATGAATAGTATTTGCTTCCACAACCTGTTCCTGAAGTGCATTCCATTTTCCCACTACTCTCACGCTAAAAGAAAACTTCCTAACATCTCTGTGACTCATCTTAGTTTCCAGCTTCCATCCATGTCCCCTCGTTCTGTTACTATTCCGTGTGAACATTTCGTCTATGTCCACTCTGTCAATCCCTTTGAGTATTTTATACGTTCCTATCATGTCCCCCTTCTCCCTTCTTCTTTCTAGTGTGAAACTGTGTGTGAGTGTATGTGTGTGTGTGTGTGTGTGTGTGTGTGTGTGTGTGTGTGTGTGTGTGTGTGTGTATGTGTGTGTGTGTGTGTGTGTGTGTGTGTGTGTGTGTGTGTGTGTGTGTGTGTGTGTGTGTGTGTGTGTGTGTGTGTACTCACCTAGTTGTGTTTGCGGGGGTTGAGCTCTGGCTCTTTGGTCCCGCCTCTCAACCGTCAATTCTGTGTGTGTGTGTGTGTGTGTGTGTGTGTGTGTGTGCGTGCGTGCGTGCGTGCGTGCGCGTGTGTGTGTGTGTGTGTGTACTCACCTAGTTGTACTCACCTAGTTGTGTCTGCAGGATCGAGCATTGACTCTTGGATCCCGCCTTTCGAGCATCGGTTGTTTACAGCAATGACTCCTGTCCCATTTCCCTATCATACCTGGTTTTAAAATTATGAATAGTATTTGCTTCCACAACCTGTTCCTGAAGTGCATTCCATTTTCCCACTACTCTCACGCTAAAAGAAAACTTCCTAACATCTCTGTGACTCATCTGAGTTTCAAGCTTCCACCCATGTCCCCTCGTTCTGTTACTATTCCGTGTGAACATTTCGTCTATGTCCACTGTGTCAATCCCTCTGAGTATCTTATACGTTCCTATCATGTCCCCCTCTCCCTTCTTCTTTCTAGTGTCGAAAGGCATAGTTCCCTCAGGCGCTCCTCATATCCCATCCCTCGTAGCTCTGGGACGAGTCTCGTTGCAAACCTCTGAACCTTTTCCAGTTTCATTATATGCTTCTTCAGATGGGGACTCCATGATAAGGCGGCATACTCTAAGACTGGCCTCACGTAGGCAGTGTAAAGCGCCCTAAATGCCTTCTTACTTAGGTTTCTGAATGATGTTCTAACTTTTGCCAGTGTAGAGTACACTGCTGTCGTTATCCTATTTATATGTGCCTCAGGAGATAGATTAGGTGCTACATCCACACCCAGGTCTCTTTCGCGCGTCGTCACAGGTAGGCTGTTCCCCTTCATTGTGTACTGTCCCTTTGGTCTCCTATCTCCTAGTCCCATTTCCATAACTTTACATTTGCTCGTGTTGAATTCCAGTAGCCATTTCTCTGACCATCTCTGCAACCTGTTCAGGTCCTCTTGGAGGATCCTGCAATCCTCATCTATCACAAATCTTCTCATCAACTTTGCGTCATCCGCAAACATGTAGGACTCTATGCCTGTAAACATGTCATTAACATATACAAGAAATAGAATTGGTCCCAGCACCGATCCTTGTGGTACTCCACTTGCTACTGTTCGCCAGTCCGACTTCTCGCCCCTTAACGTAACTCTTTGGCTCCTTCCTGTAGGTAGTTCCTTATCCATGCTAGGACCTTTCCCCTCACCCCCGCCTGCCTCTCGAGCTTGAACAGCAGTCTCATGTGCGGTACTGTATCAAAGGCTTTTTTACAGTCCAGAAATATGCAGTCTGCCCAACCATCTCTGTCCTGTCTTATCCTCGTTATTTTATCATAGAACTCCAGAAGGTTTGTTAGGCACGATTTCCCTGTCCAGAACCCATGTTGATGTTTGTTCACAAACCTAATGTTCTCCAGGTGTGCAACCAGTCGTAGCCTAATTATTCTTTCCAGTATTTTACAGGGGATGCTTGTCAGTGATACAGGTCTATAGTTAAGAGCCTCCTCCCTATCACCTTTCTTGAAGATCGGCACGACATTTGCATTCTTCCAGCAACTGGGCAATTCTCCTGACATAAGTGACTCATTAAAGATCATTGCCAGAGGCACGCTGAGGGCCTGCGCTGCTTCTTTTAGTATCCACGGTGATACTTTGTCTGGTCCAACTGCTTTAGTTGCATCTAGAGTTGTCAACTGTTTCATTACCTCCTCTGCAGTCACCTCTATATCTGATAGTCTTTCATCTAGGGTAACCCCTTCCAACAATGGGAGCTGCTCAGGCTCGGAAGTGAACACTCCATGGAAACTGGCATTCAGTGCCTCGCAGATTTCCTTGTCACTTTCAGTATATGCCCCCTCTGTCTTCCTTAGTCTTGTCACTTGGTCGTTCACCGACATTTTCTTCTTATATGGCTGTGTAGTAACTTAGGTTGTTTTTTCGGTTTGATTGCAATATCGTTCTCATAGTCCCTTTCCGATGTTTGTCTTATGTTAATGTAATCGTTCCTAGCTCTGTTGTATCTGATCCTGTTGTCCTCTGTCCTTTGTCTTCTGTACTTCCTCCACTCCCACCTGCTGGCCATTTTTGCTTCCTGACACTGTCTATTAAACCATGGGTTATTATATTCCTTCTTATTTTTTCCCTTTACTGTTGGTATAAATCTCTCTTCGGCCTCCTGGCATTTCTGTATGACTAGGTCCATCATATCTTGGACTGTTTTTCCTCTAATTTCTTCCTCCCACTGCACTTCACCCAGATAGTCCCTTATCCTCTTATAGTCCCCTTTCCTGTAGTCAACTCTCCTTTCCCAGGTCTCTTGTCCCATGGTCATAAGTTTGAATTCCATCATGTAGTCAGAGACTAGGACACAATGGTCACTTTCCCCTAGAGGTATTTCATGCTCTAAATTCTCGATATCTTCTACGTTCTGGGTGAAAATCAGGTCTAATTGGCTTGGTGCATCTCCTCCTCTTTCCCTTGTGTCTTCCTTCACATGTTGTGTTAGGAAATTCCTGTCTATAACATCTACTAATTTTGCTCCCCACGTTTCGTCCCCTCCATGGGGATTCCTTGATTCCCAATTTATCTCTCCATGATTTAGGTCTCCCATGATCAGCAGCTTCGCTCTCATTCTGTGGGCTAGTGTTGCCGCCTTCTGCAGTTCATCTATACATGCCTTGTTGTTGTCATCATACTCCTGCCTGGATCTTCTACTGTTTGGTGGGGGATTGTAGATTACCAAGATCACAATCTTCCTCCCATCTACTGTCAGAGTTCCATGTATGAAGCTTGTGCACTCATTGGTAACTCGATTTCCCAGGTCTTCAAACTTCCAATTCCGCTTTATTAGGAGTGCGACTCCCCCTCCCTGTCTCTGTGTCCTCTCTTTTCGTATCACCTGGTACCCTTCAGGAAAGATTGCATCTGAGATCATGTCATTAATTTTAGTTTCCACAATTGCAACTATGTCAGTATCTGCTTCACTCACTCTTTCTTTTATCTCTTCTGCCTTATTAGATACCCCTTCAGCATTGGTGTACCAAACCTTGAGATTCTTCATGGAAACTCTTGTACCAGAGTTCTCCCTTTTTCTCTGGGGGTCTGGGGGGATCTGGGGGGTGTCTGGGGGGTGACAGGGGGCAGGGGGGATCTGGGGGATCTGGGGGGTGTCTGGGGGATGACTGGGGGCGGGGAGGATCCGGGGGATGTCCGAGGGGATCCGGGGGGTGTCTGGGGGGCTCCGGGGGTGTATGGGGGGTGAAAGAGGTCAGGAGGGGTGCTTGGGGGCTACTGGGGGCTGGGCTTCTAGGAGGGTAGGTAGGAGGGTCTGGGGTAGGGCCTGGGTAGGTAGGTCTGGAGTAGGAAGGGCATACTGGGTCTGAAGATTAGGGAGGGCATAGAGGGGTTGGGAGATAGCGTAAGGTTGGGAGTCAGATAGAGGTTGAGAGGTTGGGAGGGGGAAGGATAGAGGGGGTGGGGGGAACCTCCCACCCCCCTCGCAAGGGTGGAGGGTCACATGGAAGAAGAGGGGATGAGGAGGGGTGAGGGCTGGGTATGTTTTGGGTGTTGAGGGGATGAGGGCTGGGTGGGTTCTTGGGGTTGAGGGGATGAGGGCTCGGTGGGTTTTGGGGGTTGAGGGGATGAGGGCTGGACAGGTTTTGGGGGTTGAGGTGATGAGGAGGTCCTTGGAATGTGGGATGAATTGGACTGCAGTGGGGTCAGAGGGGTCAAGGGAGGTGTTGGGGAAATAAGCAGGGGCGGCTGATTTGGGGAAGGAGTGACCTGAGAAGGTGTGAGCTGGTTAGCATGGGGTGGATTAGCACTGGGGTGTGTGTAGCTACGCTCAAATGGAAAGAGTTGTATTGTTGTTTGCTTGCTCTGTGGGCTATCTACTCCTCCTTCGTCATGAATTTGTCAATATATACGTTGTAGTAATTTTCGCTACCTCTGAGTAAGTGTTTGTGATGCAGTATGTAATCCACTGCCTCTTCGTTAGTGAACTGTACCAGGACAGGTCGTTTCCTGTTACAGTTGTATGGCCCAATGCGTCGTTGGACTTGCACCTCATTCCCTGCCATCTGGGCTCTCATGTCTCTTAAGATCCCCTGTAGCTCCAAATCCTCAATCTCCATCCTTTCCTGCCTCGATGGTGCCTTGGCTTCAAGTAATCCATGGATTATGATTGTCCTCTTTCTCAGTTCAGGGTCATGCTGGTGGCCTCCTCCCTGGCTGACCCCCACCCCTCCCACACCCGCTACTCCACCTACTACTACTCCCCCTTCCCCTGCCAAGCTTCCCTTATTCCTGCCAAATTCATTAGTAAGCCTAGCTATTTCTCCTTGCCATTCTACCCTACTCTTCCTGATTTCCTCTTGAATATAATCCATAAACTCTTGTTTGAGTCTTTGAACCTCGTCCTGTATCTTATTAAAGACCTCACTTTTAATCCCCTGGATTAGATCATCTATCCAAACATCCCTCTTCTCTACAAATTTCCCAATCATCTTCTCCACAAACCTATCTTCTTCCTCAATCATAATACTGTTGGACCTAGACACCCTTCCTGACCTAGTCATTGCTATAACGCAACCTTACCCACAGGGGTTCCAAGAATCTTACCGTCCTGCTAACACAATAGGTGAGTGAATCTCCAATCGTCGTCCCACGTGGTGGTAGGAGGGTTGCTGCCGGGGGTGAGGTCACGCGGTCACAGGCCGGTGATGTCTGCTCCACACTGCACACTGCCACAGTACTTCCTCAACTATTTTGAATTACGCTATTTAAACTGTTTTTCTTCACTACCTTATGGCTTTGGATAAAACCCAAGGTTTTTTCATTCACTTGTACCTACTTTTTCACTTCGAAGTTGCCTGATTACCCCTCCCACTCCTCTAGTGAACCAGGAGCTCCCAACCCCACGTCCACCCAACACGATGGTCACAAGTC
This sequence comes from Procambarus clarkii, assembly GCF_040958095.1. Lineage (NCBI taxonomy): Eukaryota > Metazoa > Arthropoda > Malacostraca > Decapoda > Cambaridae > Procambarus > Procambarus clarkii. The sequence continues at coordinate 10,152,366 of NC_091182.1, read as the reverse complement.
AAGTACTCACCTAGTTGTACTCACCTAGTTGTGTTTGCGGGGGTTGAGCTCTGGCTCTTTGGTCCCGCCTCTCAACCGTCAATCAACAGGTGTACAGATTCCTGAGCCTATCGGGCTCTGTCATATCTACACTTGAAACTGTGTATGGAGTCAGCCTCCACCACATCACCCCCTAATGCATTCCATTTGTCAACCACTCTGACACTAAAAAAGTTCTTTCTAATATCTCTGTGGCTCATTTGGGCACTCAGTTTCCACCTGTGTCCCCTTGTGCGTGTTCCCCTTGTGTTAAATAGACTGTCTTTATCTACCCTATCAATCCCCTTCAGAATCTTGAATGTGGTGATCATGTCCCCCCTAACTCTTCTGTCTTCCAGCGAAGTGAGGTTTAATTCCCGTAGTCTCTCCTCGTAGCTCATACCTCTCAGCTCGGGTACTAGTCTGGTGGCAAACCTTTGAACCTTTTCCAGTTTAGTCTTATCCTTGACTAGATATGGACTCCATGCTGGGGCTGCATACTCCAGGATTGGCCTGACATATGTGGTATACAAAGTTCTGAATGATTCTTTACACAAGTTTCTGAATGCCGTTCGTATGTTGGCCAGCCTGGCATATGCCGCTGATGTTATCCGCTTGATATGTGCTGCAGGAGACAGGTCTGGCATGATATCAACCCCCAAGTCTTTTTCCTTCTCTGACTCCTGAAGAATTTCCTCTCCCAGATGATACCTTGTATCTGGCCTCCTGCTCCCTACACCTATCTTCATTACATTACATTTGGTTGGGTTAAACTCTAACAACCATTTGTTCGACCATTCCTTCAGCTTGTCTAGGTCTTCTTGAAGCCTCAAATAGTCCTCTTCTGTTTTAATCCTTCTCATAATTTTAAAACAGAAGAGGACTGTTTGAGGCTTCAAGAAGACCTAGACAAGCTGAAGGAATGGTCGAACAAATGGTTGTTTGAGTTTAACCCAACCAAATGTAATGTAATGAAGATAGGTGTAGGGAGCAGGAGGCCAGATACAAGGTAACATCTGTGTGTGTAAGTGTGTGTGTGTGTGTGTGTGTGTGTGTGTGTGTGTGTGTGTGTGTGTGTGTGTGTGTGTGTGTGTGTGTGTGTGTGTGTGTGTGTGTGTGTGTGTGTGTGTGTGTGTGTGTGTGTGTGTGTGTGTGTGTGTGTGTGTGTGTGTGTGTGTGTGTGTATGTGTGTGTGTGTGTGTGTGTGTGTGTGTGTGTGTGTGTGTGTGTGTGTGTGTGTGTGTGTGTGTGTGTGTGTGTGTGTGTGTGTGTGTGTGTGTGTGTGTGTGTTTAGGAGCAATTTTTTGTGTTTTTTTTTGTGTTTTGTGTGTGTGTGTGTGTGTGTGTGCGTGCATGTGTGTGTGTGTGTGTGTGTGCGTGCATGTGTGTTTATTGTATGGGTGGCACAGTGGGGGGTGGAGTTAACTGGTGGAGGTATGGAGGGAGAGGGAGAGAGGGAGGGAAAGGGAGAGAGGGAGTGAAAGCGAGAGAGGGAGTGAAAGGGAGTGAGGGAGAGGGAGTGAGGGAGAGGGAGTGAGGGAGAGGGAGTGAGGGGGGAGAGAGGGAGAGCGAGGGAGAGAGGGGGATAGGCAGGGTGGGGGAGAGAGGCAGAGCAGGGGAGAGAGGCAGCGCGGGGGAGAGTGGCAGAGAAGGGGAGAGAGGAAGGTGGGCAATCAGGTGGGTCAATCAGGGACGAGAGGTCAGTCCCAGGGGTGAGGGGTTAGTTTGGCGGTAGGCTGGTTTGTGCTTGCGTGTGTGTGTGTGTATGTGTTTTTATTGGCGTGTTATGGTTAGGTGGGGGTGGGGGCTAGTCGGTGGCTGTGTAATGTAACACACAGGTGTGAAAAAACTAGTACCAAGCTGAGGCTCTTGGGCTACTTTTTCGTATTTAAACTTAAGTCCAAGTGTGTGTGTGTGTGTGTGTACTTACCTAATTGTCCTTGCAGGGGTTGAGCTCTGGCTCTTTGATCCCGCCTCTCAACTGTCAATCTACAGGTGTACAGGTTCCTGAGCCTATCGGGCTCTATCATATCTACACTTGAAACTGTGTATGGAGTCAGCCTCCACCACATCACTTCCTAATGCATTCCATTTGGCAACCACTCTGACACTAAAAAAAGTTCTTTCTAATATCTCTGTGGCTCATTTGGGCACTCAGTTTCCACCTGTGTCCCCTAGTGCGTGTGCCCCTTGTGTTAAATAACCTGTCTTTATCTACCCTGTCGATTCCCTTGAGAATCTTGAATGTGGTGATCATGTCCCCCTCAAACTCTTCTGTCTTCCAACGAAGTGAGGTTTAATTCCCGTAGTCTCTCCTCGTAGCTCATACCTCTCAGGTCGGGTACTAGTCTGGTGGCAAACCTTTGAACCTTTTCAAGTTTAGTCTTATGCTTGATTAGATATGGACTCCATGCTGGAGCCGCATACTCCAGGGTTGGTCTGACATATGTGGTATATAATGTTCTGAAAGATTCCTTACACAAGTTTCTAAAGGCCGTTCCTATGTTAGCCAACCTGGCATATGCTGCTGATGTTATCCACTTCATATGAGCATTAGGGGACAGGTCTGGCGTGATATCAACCCCCAGGTCTTTCTCTCTCTCTGACTCCTGAAGTATTTCATCTCCCAAATGATACCTTGTATCTGGTCTCCTGCTTCCTACCCCTATCTTCATTACATTACATTTGCTTGGGTTAAACTCTAACAACCATTTGTTCGACCATTCCTGTAGGTTGTCCAGGTCTTTTTGAAGCCTCAAGCTGTCCTCCTCTGTCTTAATCCTTCTCATAATTTTGGCGTTGTCAGCAAACATTGAGAGGAATGAATCTATACCCTCTGAGATATCATTTATGTATATCAGAAACAGGATAGGTCCGAGTACAGAGCCCTGTGGGACTCCACTGGTGACTTCAGGCCAATCTGAGGTCTCACCCCTCACTGTAACTCTCTGCTTCCTATTGCTTAGGTACTCCCTTATCCACTGGAGCACCCTACCAGTTACTCCTGCCTGTTTCTCCAGCTCATGCATCAGCTTTTTATGGGGTACTGTGTCAAAGGCTTTCCTACAGTCCAAAAAACTGCAGTCTGCCCATCCTTCTCTTTCTTGCTTAATCTTTGTCACCTGATCGTAGAATTCTATTAAGCCTGTAAGGCAAGATTTTCCCTCCCTGAACCCATGTTGATGGGTTGTCACGAAGTCCCTTCTCTCCAGATGTGTTACTAGTTTTTTTCTTACGATCTTCTCCTTTACCTTGCATGGTATACAAGTCAAGGACACTGTGTGTGTGTGTGTGTGTGTGTGTGTGTGTGTGTGTGTGTGTGTGTGTGTGTGTGTGTGTACTCACCTAGTTGTGTTTGCGGGGGTTGAGCTCTGGCTCTTTGGTCCCGCCTCTCAACCGTCAATCAACAGGTGTACAGATTCATGAGCCTATCGGGCTCTGTCATATCTACACTTGAAACTGTGTATGGAGTCAGCCTCCACCACATCACTTCCTAATGCATTCCGTTTGTCAACCACTCTGACACTAAAAAAGTTCTTTCTAATATCTCTGTGGCTCATTTGGGCACTCAGTTTCCACCTGTGTCCCCTTGTGCGTGTTCCCCTTGTGTTAAATAGACTGTCTTTATCTACCCTATCAATCCCCTTCAGAATCTTGAATGTGGTGATCATGTCCCCCCTAACTCTTCTGTCTTCCAGCGAAGTGAGGTTTAATTCCCGTAGTCTCTCCTCGTAGCTCATACCTCTCAGCTCGGGTACTAGTCTGGTGGCAAACCTTTGAACCTTTTCCAGTTTAGTCTTATCCTTGACTAGATATGGACTCCATGCTGGGGCTGCATACTCCAGGATTGGCCTGACATATGTGGTATACAAAGTTCTGAATGATTCTTTACACAAGTTTCTGAATGCCGTTCGTATGTTGGCCAGCCTGGCATATGCCGCTGATGTTATCCGCTTGATATGTGCTGCAGGAGACAGGTCTGGCGTGATATCAACCCCCAAGTCTTTTTCCTTCTCTGACTCCTGAAGAATTTCCTCTCCCAGATGATACCTTGTATCTGGCCTCCTGCTCCCTACACCTATCTTCATTACATTACATTTGGTTGGGTTAAACTCTAACAACCATTTGTTCGACCATTCCTTCAGCTTGTCTAGGTCTTCTTGAAGCCTCAAACAGTCCTCTTCTGTTTTAATCCTTCTCATAATTTTAGCATCGTCCGCAAACATTGAGAGAAATGAATCGATACCCTCCGGGAGATCATATACATATATCAGAAACAAGATAGGACCGAGTACAGAGCCCTGTGGGACTCCACTAGTGACTTCACGCCAATCGGAGGTCTCACCCCTCACCGTAACTCTCTGCTTCCTATTGCTTAGATACTCCCTTATCCACTGGAGCACCTTACCAGCTACACCTGCCTGTCTCTCCAGCTTATGTACCAGCCTCTTATGCGGTACTGTGTCAAAGGCTTTCCGACAATCCAAGAAAATGCAGTCCGCCCAGCCCTCTCTTTCTTGCTTAATCTGTGTCACCTGATCGTAGAATTCTATCAAGCCTGTAAGGCAAGATTTACCCTCCCTGAATCCATGTTGGCGATTTGTCACGAAGTCCCTTCTCTCCAGATGTGTTACCAGGTTTTTTCTCACGATCTTCTCCATCACCTTGCATGGTATACAAGTCAAGGACACTGGCCTGTAGTTCAGTGCCTCTTGTCTGTCGCCCTTTTTGTATATTGGGACCACATTCGCCGTCTTCCATATTTCTGGTAGGTCTCCCGTCTCTAGTGACTTACTATACACTATGGAGAGTGGCAGGCAAAGTGCCTCTGCACACTCTTTCAGTACCCATGGTGAGATCCCATCTGGACCAACAGCCTTTCTAACATCCAGATCCAGCAGGTGTCTCTTGACCTCCTCTCTCGTAATTTCGAACTCCTCCAAGGCCGCCTGGTTTACCTCCCTTTCTCCTAGCACAGTGACCTCACCCTGTTCTATTGTGAAGACCTCCTGGAACCTCTTGTTGAGTTCCTCACACACCTCTCTGTCATTCTCTGTATACCTGTCCTCGCCTGTTCTAAGTTTCAATACCTGTTCTTTCACTGTTGTTTTCCTTCTGATGTGACTGTGAGTAGCTTTGGTTCGGTCTTGGCTTTGTTTGCTATATCATTTTCAAAATTTTTCTCTGCTTCTCTTCTCACCCTGACGTACTCATTCCTGGTTCTCTGGTATCTCTCTCTGCTTTCTGGTGTTCTGTTATTCCGGAAGTTCCGGAATATGTGTGTGTGTGTGTGTGTGTATGTGTGTGTGTGTGTGTGTGTGTATGTGTGTGTGTGTGTGTGTGTGTGTGTGTGTGTGTGTGTGTGTGTGTGTGTGTGTGTGTGTGTGTGTGTGTGTGTGTGTGTGTGTGTGTGTGCGTGCATGTTTGTGTGTGTGTGTGTGCGTGCATGTGTGTGTGTGCGTGCATGTGTGTGTGTGCGTGCATGTGTGTTTATTGTATGGGTGGCACAGTGGGGGGTGGAGTTAACTGGTGGAGGTATGGAGGGAGAGGGAGAGAGGGAGGGAAAGGGAGAGAGGGAGTGAAAGAGAGAGAGGGAGTGAAAGGGAGTGAGGGAGAGGGAGTGAGGGAGAGGGAGTGAGGGAGAGGGAGTGAGGGGGGAGAGAGGGAGAGCGAGGGAGAGAGGGGGATAGGCAGGGTGGGGGAGAGAGGCAGAGCAGGGGAGAGAGGCAGCGCGGGGGAGAGTGGCAGAGAAGGGGAGAGAGGAAGGTGGGCAATCAGGTGGGTCAATCAGGGACGAGAGGTCAGTCCCAGGGGTGAGGGGTTAGTTTGGCGGTAGGCTGGTTTGTGCTTGCGTGTGTGTGTGTGTGTGTATGTGTTTATATTGGCGTGTTATGGTTAGGTGGGGGTGGGGGCTAGTCGGTGGCTGTGTAATGTAACACACAGGTGTGAAAAAACTAGTACCAAGCTGAGGCTCTTGGGCTACTTTTTCGTATTTAAACTTAAGTCCAAGTGTGTGTGTGTGTGTGTGTACTCACCTAATTGTCCTTGCAGGGGTTGAGCTCTGGCTCTTTGATCCCGCCTCTCAACTGTCAATCTACAGGTGTACAGGTTCCTGAGCCTATCGGGCTCTATCATATCTACACTTGAAACTGTGTATGGAGTCAGCCTCCACCACATCACTTCCTAATGCATTCCATTTGGCAACCACTCTGACACTAAAAAAAGTTCTTTCTAATATCTCTGTGGCTCATTTGGGCACTCAGTTTCCACCTGTGTCCCCTAGTGCGTGTGCCCCTTGTGTTAAATAACCTGTCTTTATCTACCCTGTCGATTCCCTTGAGAATCTTGAATGTGGTGATCATGTCCCCCTCAAACTCTTCTGTCTTCCAACGAAGTGAGGTTTAATTCCCGTAGTCTCTCCTCGTAGCTCATACCTCTCAGGTCGGGTACTAGTCTGGTGGCAAACCTTTGAACCTTTTCAAGTTTAGTCTTATGCTTGATTAGATATGGACTCCATGCTGGAGCCGCATACTCCAGGGTTGGTCTGACATATGTGGTATATAATGTTCTGAAAGATTCCTTACACAAGTTTCTAAAGGCCGTTCCTATGTTAGCCAACCTGGCATATGCTGCTGATGTTATCCACTTCATATGAGCATCAGGGGACAGGTCTGGCGTGATATCAACCCCCAGGTCTTTCTCTCTCTCTGACTCCTGAAGTATTTCATCTCCCAAATGATACCTTGTATCTGGTCTCCTGCTTCCTACCCCTATCTTCATTACATTACATTTGCTTGGGTTAAACTCTAACAACCATTTGTTCGACCATTCCTGTAGGTTGTCCAGGTCTTTTTGAAGCCTCAAGCTGTCCTCCTCTGTCTTAATCCTTCTCATAATTTTGGCGTTGTCAGCAAACATTGAGAGGAATGAATCTATACCCTCTGAGATATCATTTATGTATATCAGAAACAGGATAGGTCCGAGTACAGAGCCCTGTGGGACTCCACTGGTGACTTCAGGCCAATCTGAGGTCTCACCCCTCACTGTAACTCTCTGCTTCCTATTGCTTAGGTACTCCCTTATCCACTGGAGCGCCCTACCAGTTACTCCTGCCTGTTTCTCCAGCTCATGCATCAGCTTTTTATGGGGTACTGTGTCAAAGGCTTTCCTACAGTCCAAAAAACTGCAGTCTGCCCATCCTTCTCTTTCTTGCTTAATCTTTGTCACCTGATCGTAGAATTCTATTAAGCCTGTAAGGCAAGATTTTCCCTCCCTGAACCCATGTTGATGGGTTGTAACGAAGTCCCTTCTCTCCAGATGTGTTACTAGTTTTTTTCTTACGATCTTCTCCTTTACCTTGCATGGTATACAAGTCAAGGACACTGTGTGTGTGTGTGTGTGTGTGTGTGTGTGTGTGTGTGTGTGTGTGTGTGTGTGTGTGTGTGTGTGTGTGTGTGTGTGTGTTTGTGTGTGTGTGTGTGTGTGTGTGTGTGTGTGTGTGTGTGTGTGTGTGTGTGTGTGTGTGTGTGTGTGTGTGTGTGTGTGTGTGTGTGTGTGTGTGTGTGTGCTCACCTAATTGTGCTTGCAGGGGATTTGAGCTTTGGCACTTTGGTCCCACCTCTCAACTGTCAATCAACTGGTGTACAAATTCCTGACCCTACTGGGCTCTATCATATATACATTTGAAACTGTGTATGGAGTCAGCCTCCACCACATCTCTGCCTAATGCATTGCATTTACTAACTACTCTGACACTGAAAAAGTTCTTTCTAATGTCTCTGTGGCTCATCTGGGTACTAAGTTTCCACCAGTGTCCCCTTGTTCGTGTTCTACCCGTGCTAAAGTTTGTTTATGTCCACCTTGGCAATTCCCCTGAGAATTTTGTTGGTGGTTATCATGTCTCCCCTTACTGTTCTGTCTTCCAGGGACGTGAGTTTCAGCTCCATTAGCCTTTCCTCGTAGCTCATACCTCTCAGTTCTGGAACGAGTCTGGTGGCATACCGCTGAATCGTCTCCAACTTTGTCTTGTGTTTGACTAATTATAGACTCCAAGCTGGAGATGCATATTCCAGGATTGGTCTGACATATGTGGTATACAGGGTCCTGAACGATTCATATAAGTTTATAAGTTTTTAAAGGCAGTTCTTATGTTGGCCAGTCTAGCAACAGGCTCGGTGTGATTTCAACCCCCAGATCTTTCTTTCTAACTGAATCTTGTAGTATTTCATCTCCCAGGTGGTACATTGTGTTCAACCTTCTGCTCCCTTCTCCTTACTTCATTATTTTGCACTTTCTTGAGTTGAACTTTAGTAGCCATTTTCTAGACCATTCCTCCAGCCTTTCCAGGTCATCCTGTAGTCTTTGTCTATCATCATCTGTCTTCATTTTTCTCAATTTTTTCATCATCAGTAAACATTGAGAGAAATGAGTCTATACCCGCTGGAAGATCGTTTACATATATTAGAAACAGGATGGGTCCACATACAGAGCCCTGTGGGACTCTGCTGGTGTCATTTCGCAACTCGGATGTTTCCCCCCCTCACAGTTACTCACTGTTTCCTGTTGCTCACTTACTCCCTTACCCACTGGAGCACCTTACCTTTTACTCCTGCCAGTTGCTCCAACTTATGTAACAGCCCTTTATGGGGTACTGTGTCAAAAGCTTTCTGACAGTCCAAGAAAACGCAGTCTGCCCACCGTTCTCCTTCTTGCCTAATTTTTGTTGCTTGGTCATAAAACTCTATTAACCCTGTGAGGCACGATTTACCATCTCTGAACCCATACTGGTGGTGTGTTACAAAGCTATTTCCCTCCATTTGCTCAATGAGCCTTTTTCTCGCGATGCTCTCCATCACCTTGCATGGTGTACTAGTTAGGGAAACTGGCCTGTAGTTCAGTGCCATTTGCCTGTCATCCGTTTTGTATATTATGACTACATTAGCTGTCTTCCAGCTATCTGGTAGGTCTCCTATTTCCAGTGACTTGTTATACCATAGAGAATGGCACGCTTAGTGCTTCTGCACCTTCTTTTAGCATCCACGGTGAGATTCCGTCAGGCCCAACAGCTTTTGTCACATTCAGCTCCATCAGATTCCTTTTGACCTCATCACTGGTGAGGTCAAAAGCCTCCAAGGTTGCTTGGTTTGCCTCCTACTCATTTAGCGCTGGGGGCTTTTCCTTGTTCTTTTGTGAAGACCTCCTGGAATCTCTTGTTGCATTCTTCACATACACATTCTTGTCATTCTCTGTGTATCTATTCTCCCCTTTTCTCATTTTCATCACTCGTTCCTTCACCATTGTTTTCCCCTGATATGGCTGTGGAGCAGCTTTGGTTGAGTTTTAGCTTTACTTGCTATGTCATTTTCATACTGTCTTTCTGCTTCTCTCCTCACTCTGAGGTACTCATTTCTTGCCTTCGGGTATCTCTCCCTGCTCTCTGGCATACTGTCATTCCTGTAGTTTCTCCATGTTCTTTTGCTAAATTGCTTCACTACCTTACATTCCTGGTGGAACCATGGATTCTTCTGTTGCTTTACGCTTTTCTCCTTTTGGACCGGGATAAATCTATTTGCAGCGTTCTGGCATTTCTGGGTGACATAGTCCATCATATCCTGTACATTCTTCTCTCTGAGTTCTGTTTCCCATGGTATTCCCCTTGGAAAGTCTCTCATCTCATGGTATTTTCCTCTCGGGTAAATGAGTCTTTTCCCCTTCCGATCCCATCCATGGATAGGTTATCCCTACCTCCACCAGATACTCAAATGTCAACACAATGTGGTCACTCATTCCTACGGGGGCTTCAAATTTGACTTAACTTATTTCTGACTCATTCAAGGAGAATATCAGGTCGAGTCTAGCTGGTTCGTCATTGTCTCTCATTCTTGTGGGTTCTCTGACATGTTGGCTCAGAAAGTTCCTTGTTGCCACTTCCAAGAGTTTAGCTCTACATGTACCTGTACCTCCATGTGGGTCCCCATTCTCCCAGTCTATCTTTCCATGGTTGAAATCACCCATGATTAAGAGTCTGGAGCCATTCCTGCAGGCAACTGAAGCTGCTCTCTCTCTGTTATATTATTGGTTACCATGTTGTTCCTATCAAACTCCTGTCTAGGTCTTCTGTCATTTAGTGGAGGGTTGTAAAAGACTGCCACTATTATCTTAGGTCCACCCATTGTCATAGTTCCTGTTAGGTAATCTGAATCCGTCACAGCTCAGAATTTCCATCACATCAAAGCACCACTCCATCCTTATCAGCAGGGCCACTCCTCTACCTCCTCTCCCTTCCCTTTCTTTCCATAAAATATAGTAGTCATATGGAAACACAGAGTCTGTTATAAATCCTGACAATTTGTTTCCGTGAGTCCTATTACATCTCAGTTTTCTTCTTGCACCCTTTCTGCCAGTTCACTTGCTTTATTGGTAATCCCATCGATGTTTGAGTACATGATCTTGAAGCTCACTTTCCTATATCCATTTTGACCCTCCCTCCCTACAAGTGTAGGAAGTTGTTCCTTGGGCATTTTTACTTGGGTAGGCTTTACTTGGGTAGGCTTCACGTCCAGCAGCTTAGCTCTCCATGTTTCTGGTCCTCCATGCGGGTCTCTGTTCTTCCAATCTATCTTCCCATGGTTGAAGTCTCCCATAATTAGTAGTCCAGATCCATTCCTGCTCGCAACAGAAGCTGCTCTTTCTATTATGTTAATGGTGGCCATGTTGTTTCTATCATATTCCTGTCTAGGTCTTCTGTCATTTGGTGGTGGATTATATATGACTGCGACTATAATTTTTTTCCCTCCATTTGTTACAGTACCTGCTATGTAGTCACTGAAACCTTCGCAGCCCTGAATATCCATCTCCTCAAAATCCCAGCCTTGTCTTACCAACAGAGCTACACCACCCCCACCTCTTCCTTCCCTCTCTTTCCTCATAACATAATAGTCCTGTGGGAACACTGCATTTGTTATCGTTTTCGTGATCTTTGTTTCTGTGAGGGCTATTATGTCTGGGTTTTCCTCTAGTACCAGTTCTCCAAGCTCATTTGCTTTATTTGTAATTCCATCTATGTTTGTGTACATCGCTTTGAGGCTCACTTTCTTCTGTCCCTTCTCAAATCGCCTCCTTGGTGAGTGTTCTGCTGGTGGGGGAGGCTGTTCCATGGGTGTGAGGACCTGTGAGGTGGATAACAGGGTCTCAGAGGATACTGGGATGAGGGGCGGGGGATCCAGTGAAGGGGGAGGGACAGGGAGGGTATGGGGTGAAAGGGGAGGGAGGACGGGAAGGAAAGGGGGGGAGGGAGGACTCGGGAGGAGGGGAGGGGTAGAAGGGTGGGGATTGGGTGTGGGGGGAGGGAGATTTTGCTGAACATTTGAGTGGGGGCAGGGAGGGTTTGGGGTAGGGGGGTTTTCTATGCAGTGGAGGGAGGCGGGGTTGTCCTCCCTTCTGGTGTTACTGGGTAGCTGGTTGTGAGTTCCCCCCTCGCCTCTGGGGTTGTTGGGTTGGGAGCTGTGACTTCCTGGTTTTCCCCTCTCGCCCTGCACCTCTTCCTTGCTTCTGCCGCCATGGCTCTCTCCTCCCTTGTCATGTCTCTCTGGAGGAATACATTTTTTAATTTTCCCACGTTTTTCAGGGAGCTCTTCCTTGATAGGATCTTCTCCTTTGTGTTCTCGCTTGCAAACACTATCTTTATCATTCGGTCTCGGTCTTTGTTGTACCGGCCTAGCCTGAAAACCTTCTCAATGCTATGCTCAGCCCCTTCCATGTCTAGTGCCTTTAGTACTTCATTCACTGCTGCTTTGTCCTTGTCACTCCACTCTGTCCTATTAGATCCTTCCTGCTCCTTAATACCCACAGCAACCACTGATCTGTTCCTTTCCAACAGTTGGCTAGTGGAGCGTGCCGCCTCCTGCGAGGTGGCTGCTTTCATGGCCACCTCCATCACTGCAGTCATTACTTCAGAGTTATTTTTTTTTAGTATTTCCGCAAATGTTGCTTTTATTGTGGCATTCTCATCCAGAAAACTATTACCACCTTCTCCCTGGGTGGTTTTCTGATTCTCAGCCTCGATACCATTTTCTTTGAGGGCTCTAATCTCCTGCTTTGCTGCTGTCAGCTCTCTTTTCAGGTTGCTTATTTCGTTCTTCATTTCCTGCATCATTTCTTGCATCTCACTCTTGATGTCCTCCAGAAACTGGGCGAACATTTCCTTCATCTCATCACCTTGGCTCTTTCCTGTTCCCCTGGGACCTCTGGCTGCCATGCTTGACCCTGTTGGGATGGGGGAGGGAGAGAGAGAGAGAGAGGAAGAGAGAGAGAAAGAGAGAGAGAGAAAGGGAGTGATAAAGGGAGAGATAAATGGGTGGGTGGGGGGTATCCGACCCTTCCACTGAAGTGAGAAGAAAGTAGAAGGGGAGGGGGGGGGGGAGATGGAGAGAGAGGCGGGAGGGAGAGAGAGGAGAGGGAGAGAGTGGGTGAGGGAGAGAGCGGGTGAGGGAGAGAGCGGGTGAGGGAGAGAGCGGGTGAGGGAGAGAGCGGGTGAGGGAGAGAGCGGGTGAGGTGTGTGTGTGTGTGTGTGGGCAGAGAGGGAGGGGGAAGGAAAGAGAGGGAGGGAGAGGGGGAGGGAGGGAGAGAGGGAGGGAGAGAGAGAGAGAGGGAGAGAGAGAGGGAGAGAGAGAGAGGGAGGGAGAGAGAGAGAGAGAGAGAGAGAGAGAGAGAGAGAGAGAGAGAGAGAGAGAGAGAGAGAGAGAGAGAGAGAGAGAGAGAGAGAGAGAGAGAGAGCAGGAGAGAGAGAGCAGGAGAGAGAGAGCAGGAGAGAGATAGTGGGAGAGGGAGAGAGGGAGTGGGAGAGAGGGAGAGTGGGGAGGGGAAGAGTGTGTGTATGGGCGATGCGGGGGACTGGGGGTGGGGGGGGAGATGGCGACTAATTATGGGGGGGGGAGATGGCGACACGGCATTCGTTATGATTAGAGAGAGTTTTATTTCAGTGAGCCCGATCACATCTGGATTAACTTCCTGTGCTCTTTCCCTTAGTTCACTTGTCTTGTTTGTGATCCCATCTATGTTCGAGTGCATCACCCTGAAACTGACTGTGTGTGTGTGTGTGTGTGTGTGTGTGTGTGTGTGTGTGTGTGTGTGTGTGTGTGTGTGTGTGTGTGTGTGTGTGTGTGTGTGTGTGTGTGTGTCTGTGTGTGTGTGTGTGTGTGTGTGTGTGTGTGTGTGTGTGTGTGTGAGTACTCAGCTAATTGTACTCACCTAGTTGTGCTTGTGGGGGTTGAGCTTTGGCTCTTTGGTCCCGCCTCTCAACTGTCAATCAACTGGTGTACAGTTTCCTGAGCCTACTGGGCTCTTTCGTATCTACATTTGAAACTGTGTATGGAGTTAGTAAATGGACATTCCATTTTCTAACTACTCTGACACTGAAAAAGTTCTTTCATTGAGTAGCTACCTGGTGACGTCATTGACCATTAGCGATGTCTGTGCAAGGGACAACGGGGTAACGAAAAACACGCGACACAAGTTGGGACCGTTGAAAAACAAAAAGACTTGATTAGTTCACCGGGGTAACGAAAAACACACGTCACAAGTTGGGACCGCTGAAAAAACAAAAAGACTTGACTAGTTCACCGGGGTAACGAAAAACACACGACACAAGTTGGGACCGCTGAAAAAGACTTGACTAGGTCACTGGGGTAACGAAAAACACATGACACAAGTTGGGACCGCTGAAAAAAAAAAAAAAAGACTTGACCAGTTCACCGGGGTAACAAAAAACACACGACACAAGTTGGGACCCTGAAAAAGCCTTGAGTAGTTCACTGGGGTAACGAAAATCACACGACACAAGTCGGGACCACTGAAAAAAGCAAAACGGTCCCGACTTGTGTCTTCTTACACTATTAGGTGAGTACACACACTCCTTGTGGATTCTCTGACATGCTGGGTTAAAAAGTTTCTTGTCACCACCTCCAATAGTTTGGCTCTCCACGTATCCTCGCCTCCATGCGGTTCCTTGTTCTCCCAGTCAATCCTTCCGTGATTGAAGTCGCCCATGATGAGCAGGTGGGATCTTTCTACAGGCAGCAGAGGCTGCCCTCTCAATTATAGTGTTAACTGCCATGTTGTTGTTTTCATACTCTTGACTGGGTCTTCTGTCATTTGGTGGAGGGTTGTATATTACTGCTACTATTATTCTTGGTCCTCCCATTGTTATGGTGCCTGCTATGTAGTCTCTGAACTCCTCACAGCCCGGGATGGTCATCTCCTTAAAACTCCATTCCTTTCTCATGAGTAGGGCCACTCCACCTCCACCCCTACCTTCCCTCTCTTTCCTTATTACTGTGCACTCCTGGGGAAACACGGCATTCGTTATGATTAGAGAGAGTTTTATTTAAGTGAGCCCGATCACATCTGGGTTAACTTCCTGTGCTCTTTCCCTTAGTTCACTTGTCTTGTTTGTGATCCCATCTATGTTCGAGTGCATCACCCTGAAACTGACTCTCTTCTGCTTCTTCTCCTGGGGGGACCTTTGGGATCTGGGGAGAGTGGGAGCTGGGGGGGCCTGGCACGGGGAGACTGGTAGAGGAGGGAGGGCTTGGGGGGGGGGGAGAGGGGGAGGGTAAGGGGGGGGTAAGAGGGGGAGGGTAGGGGGGAGAGTGAGAGGGAGAGGGTTGGGTGGGAGAATGAGAGGGGGAGGGTTGGAAGAGGGAGGGTTGGGGAAGCATGGGGCGAGGAGAGGCTGTGGGGGATAGGGGAGATGGAGGGGGGGGGGGGAGAAAAGGGTGGAGGGCGTGGGGGAAAAAGGAGGGTTGAGGTGGGTGAGGAAGAGGGGAGGGTTTAGGGGAGTGGGGGAGAGGGGAAGATTTAGGTGGGGTGGGGGAGTGGGGGGCAGGGGAGAAAGGAGGGCTTGGGGGTGGGAGAGACGGGAAGGCATGTGGAAGAGGGGAGGGCTTGAGGAATGTGGGAAAAGGGAGGTCCTGGGGAGACGGGTGAGTGGGAGGAAGGGGGTGATTGGGAGGAGGGGGGAGGGTGCCCTAGGTGGGTACTTAGTGGGGGGCTGACAGGGGATGGGGCAGGTTGGGTGTCTGTTGGGTAGAATGTGGGGGTGATGCCCCAATTCCTGTGGCTGTTGCCCTGTTTGAGGAGGGTTCCCCCATTCCTCTCTGAGATTGTAGGGTTCGGGGTTGTGGCTCCCCGATTCCTTTCGCTCTCCCTGCGCTCCTTCCTCGCGTCTGCTGCCTGTTTTCTCTCTTCCCTTGTCATATCCCTCTGCAGGAATACTCTTTTGAACTTCTCTACATCTGCTAGACAGCTCTTCCTTTCTAACAGTTCCTCTTCGCGATTTCGCTCATGAATACCACCTTTATCATTTGGTCTCTGTCCTTGTTGTACTTTCCAAGCCTGAAAACCTTTTCAAACATTTTGTTCAGCTCCCTCCATCATTACCTCTTTTAGGATCTCTTTAACCATGTTTTTGTCCTTGTCTCTCCGCTCCTTTGGTCTGGTCCCTGTTTGCTCTTCAATGCCTGCTACTACTACTGCTCTTTTTCTCTCTATCAGCCGGCTAGTACATCTAGCTGCTTCCTGAGAGGAGGCCACTTCCAAAAGAGCCACTGAAGCAGACCTAGCTTCAGGGCTCTTTTTAAGCATTTCAGCAAATGAGATCTGGGTTGTGGTGGTCCCCTCCACAGTAGCATTCCCATCTCCCTGGGGTACGGTTTGTGGCTGGTATTGTGGAAGAGTCTCCTTTAGGCATCTTAGCTCCTCCTTTGCTGCCCTTAGATCATCTTGCAGGTTCGCTACTGTCTCCCCCATTACCCTCAGTCCTTCACTGAATTCATTTCGCATTTGCTGGAGTACTTCCTTCATCCAGTCTTCCTGTTCCACCCCATCCTCTGTGTTTGTTCCAGTTGC
>NC_091182.1:10091442-10131442 GCF_040958095.1 Procambarus clarkii | reverse complement strand
CTCTTTCTTTATCAGAATTCTTTAAAGATTTCTCACATAATATATAGGTTGTGTGGGGTCTATGTTCTCCTATTCCACATTCCATAACATGGCATTTATTAACATTAAATTCCATCTGCCAAGTGGCGCTCCATGTACTTATTTTGTCCAGGTCTTCTTGAAGGGCATGACAATCATCTAAATTTCTTATCCTTCCTATTATGTTAGCATCATCTGCAAACATGTTCATATAATTCTGTATACCAACTGGTAGATCATTTATGCAGACAATAAACATCACTGGTGCAAGAACTGAACCCTGTGGTACTCCACTTGTGACATTTCTCCAGTCCGATACATTGCCTCTGATCACAGCCCCCATTTTTCTATCAGTCTGAAAACTTTTGTAGGCAGTGTGTGTGTGTGTGTGTGTGTGTGTGTGTGTGTGTGTGTGTGTGTGTGTGTGTGTGTGTGTGTGTGTGTGTGTGTGTGTGTGTGTTTACTAGTTGTGTTTACTAGTTGTGTTTTTACGGGGGTTGAGCTTTGCTGTTTCGGCCCGCCTCTCAACTGTCAATCAACTGTTTACTAACTACTTTTTTTTTTTTTTTTTTTTTCACACCACACACACACACACACACCCCAGGAAGCAGCCCGTGACAGCTGACTAACTCCCAGGTACCTATTTACTGCTAGGTAACGGGGGCATTCAGGGTGAAAGAAACTTTGCCCATTTGTTTCTGCCTCGTGCGGGAATCGAACCCGCGCCACAGAATTACGAATCCTGCGCGCTATCCACCAGGCTACGAGGCCCCCATGTGTGTGTGTTTGTGTGAGTGTGTGTGTGTGCGTGTGCGTGTTTGTGTGTTTGTGTGTGTAATTACCTAAGTGTAATTACCTAAGTGTAGTTACAGGATGAGTTCTACGCTCGTGGTGTCCCGTCTTCCCAGCACTCTTTGTCATATAACGCTTTGAAACTACTGACGGTCTTGGGCTCCACCACCTTCTCCCCTAACTTGTTCCAACCGTCTACCACTCTGTTTGCGAAAGTGAATTTTCTTATATTTCTTCGGCATCTGTGTTTAGGTAGTTTTTATCTATGACCCCTTGTTCTTAACGTTCCAGGTCTCAGGAAATCTTCCCTATCGATTTTATCAATTCCTGTGTCTATTTTGTCTGTAGTGATCATATCACCTCTTTTTCTTCTGTCTTCTAGTTTTGGCATATTTAATGCCTCTAACCTCTCCTCGTAGCTCTTGCCCTTCAGTTCTGGGAGCCACTTAGTAGCATGTCTTTGCACCTTTTCCAGTTTGTTGATGTGCTTCTTAAGATATGGGTACCACACAACTGCTGCATATTCTAGCTTTGGCCTAACAAAAGTCGTGAACAATTTCTTTAGTATATCGCCATCCATGTATTTAAAAGCAATTTTGAAGTTAGAAAGCGTGGCATAGGCTCCTCGCACAATATTCTTTATGTGGTCCTCAGATGATAGTTTTCTATCTAGAACCACCCCTAGATCTCTTTCTTTATCAGAATTCTTTAAAGATTTCTCACATAATATATAGGTTGTGTGGGGTCTATGTTCTCCTATGTCACATTCCATAACATGGCATTTATTAACATTAAATTCCATCTGCCAAGTGGCGCTCCATGTACTTATTTTGTCCAGGTCTTCTTGAAGGGCATGACAATCATCTAAATTTCTTATCCTTCCTATTATGTTAGCATCATCTGCAAACATGTTCATATAATTCTGTATACCAACTGGTAGATCATTTATGTAGACAATAAACATCACTGGTGCAAGAACTGAACCCTGTGGTACTCCACTTGTGACATTTCTCCAGTCCGATACATTGCCTCTGATCACAGCCCCCATTTTTCTATCAGTCAGAAAACTTTTGTAGGCAGTGTGTGTGTGTGTGTGTGTGTGTGTGTGTGTGTGTGTGTGTGTGTGTGTGTGTGTGTGCGTGTGCGTGTGCGTGTGCGTGTGTGTGTGTGTGTGTGTGTGTGTGTGTGTGTGTGTGTGTGTGTGTGTGTGTGTGTGTGTGTGTGTGTGTGTGTGTGTGTGTGTGTGTGTGTGTGTGTGTGTGTGTGTGTGTGTACTCACCTATTTGTACTCACCTACTTGTGCTTGCAGGATCGAGCATTGACTCTTGGATCCCGCCTTTCCAACTATCGGTTGTTTACAGCAATGACTCCTGTCCCATTTCCCTATCATACCTAATTTTAAAAGTATGAATAGAGTTTGCTTCCACAACCTGTTCCCCAAGTGCATTCCATTTTTCCGCTACTCTCACGCTAAAAGAAAACTTCCTAACATCTCTGTGAGTTTACAGTTTCCATCCATGTCCCCTCGTTCTGTTATTATTACGTGTGAACATTTCATCTATTTCCACTTTGTCAATTCCCCTGAGTATTTTATATGTCCCTATCATATCTCCTCTCTCCCTTCTTTTCTCTAGTGTCGTAAGGTTCAGTTCCTTCAAACGCTCTTCATATCCCATCCCTCGTAACTCTGGGACCAGCCTCGTCGCAAACCTCTGAACCTTCTCCAGTTTCCTTATGTGTTTCTTCAGGTGGGGGCTCCATGATGGCGCGGCATACTCTAAGACTCACGTCTCACGTAGGCAGTGTAAAGCGCCCTAAAAGCCTCCTCACTTAGGTTTCTGAATGAAGTTCTAATTTTCGCCAGTGTAGAGTACGCTGCTGTCGTTATCCTATTTATATGTGCCTCAGGAGTTAGACTAGGTGTCACATCCACTCCCAGGTCTCTTTCTCGAATCGTTACAGGTAGGCAGTTCCCCTTCATTGTGTACTGACCCTTTGGTCTCCTATCACTTGATCCCATTTCCATAACTTTACATTTACTGGTGTTGAACTCCAGTAGCCATTTCCCTGACCAACTCTGCAACCTGTTTAAGTCTTCTTAAAGTCTGCGGGCGTCCTGGTGAAGACCTGCCTGGTAGGGGCCCTCGCACTCACTCACCTACAAAGATACATGTTCTAGGATAAGAGACGTAGAGAAGACATAATCACAACATAACAACATTCTTAGAATTGGCAAAGTTGCCATAAACATGAGGGGGATGCAACTGAAAAAAAATATCAACATAGTGGAGTAAACTTGGAGGAGGTAGACTCCAAAACACGGGTGGTAGGGCTCCATAAACAGATGCAAAGGTAGATACGATATAATTC
This sequence comes from Procambarus clarkii, assembly GCF_040958095.1. Lineage (NCBI taxonomy): Eukaryota > Metazoa > Arthropoda > Malacostraca > Decapoda > Cambaridae > Procambarus > Procambarus clarkii. The sequence continues at coordinate 10,128,262 of NC_091182.1, read as the reverse complement.
ACAGTGGATCTCAGGCAACTACCATGACTGTTGATTAAATGTTGAATGCCAGGGTCAATAAGCTGAAACTCTGACCCCACAAGCACACTTAAGTGAGTTTAGATGTAAACGTGCAAGTACAGGTCTTCGTGGCCGAGCGACAGCTCTAGGGAGTCATAATCCATTGGGATTGGGTTTGAATCCAGGCCGAGGCAGAAACAAGTGGGCAGAGTTTCTTTACCCTGAGGCCTTTTTTCATTTAGCATAGAAAGGCAGGGCAAAGGAGCTAACAGCTCGATCCTGCAGGCCCAAATAACAAAAACAAGTGCACAACTAGGCGAGCACACACATCTCAGTGCTGTTAATAATTTATATAATTTGTAATGTTATTTGTGTTCTTAATATAAAAACGTAGTATCGTTAATATTTTCTTTATACGTCACATATTCTAGTTATTTCTTTTGAAAATAAGTTCCTATTGTTGGTGTTTTTTATATAATTTCTGCTATTAATATTTGTTGTCATAAAATTATTATTTTTAATTATTATTATCATAGACACACTAAGAAATCACAATTGCGTGAATGCTTGACAACCTTATGCTAAAATCACTTTAGCACTCTAGGGATTCGAACCAGGATTGTGGGTCTTCTCTAGCCGCGCGCCTTAACCCACTGGACCACGATATGCAAAAGAAATTTAATCTGGGATTCTGGGCCTTGACAACTTGAGCTGAAACCAATCAAATTTTACTAATTACCCGCAGACACGCTGGTGTGTGTATGGAAGTTCTCCACCATATGTCCTCTTTAAATACACACAAGGAATTGACACACCCAAAATTACTATTGGAAACAAGGTGCTTTAGAGGGAATAGATACAAGGAGCATCAGAGGGCATAGATACAAGGAGCATTAGAGGGCATAGATACAAGGAGGATTAAAGGGCATAGATACAAAGAGCATCAAAGGGCAGAGATACAAGGAGCATCAGAGGGTATAGATACAAGGAGGATTAAAGGGCATAAATACAAAGAGCATCATAGGGCATAGATACAAGGAGGATTAAAAAGCATAGACACAAAGAGCATCAAAGGGCATAGATACAAGGAGCATCAGAGGGCATAGATATAAGGAGCGTCAGTGGGCATTGATACAAGGATCATCGGAGGGCATATATACCAGGAGCATTAGAAGGAATAGATACATGGAGCACAAGAGGTCATAGATGCATGGAGCATGTCCCGAGAATGAAACGAAGCTGGCGCAGGTGTCCAGCAGCTGACCCAGGGTATAAAGCGATACATAATATCACTAGTGACTGGAAGAGGTGTGGTAGGATAGGAAAACACGGTCCGGGCGTGTTCAATTACGACAGAGACTGGCAAGAACCTGAGGCAGCGTTAAAACCAATAGAGGGTAACCTGTGAGGAGCTGCAGGCACAGAGCCGAGCCCTAGCGAGGTGAGGTCAACTCTGAGCATAGATTAGACATAGAGCTTGTCAGGTAGCGTCAGTGTGAATTAGTGTGTCGAGTATCCGTCTGCTTCTATATCATATTATACATGTGTGAAAATGCAAGCTTAAGCCCTGACAAGGTGGAGGTCAGGATGGTGATATCTGTGGCTGTAACCAGGGTGAGAGGAGAGAGCGGACGTCAGCAGAGATGGGAAACAGTCACCTGTTGCTTCTGCTGTTCTCACCTAATCTCTTATGTGCATATATTTATAGCAGTTGTTTAGTTTAGAGATCCCAGGAGATAACCTTGGTTTTGAATACAAGGTCTTTGGTTATCTGTTCTTCCTATGCGCTCTCAAGAGTCAGCCCTCTGTCCATTCACTATCTTCGGCACCATCTTCACCTTCCTCCCTCACTATCTTCGTCACCACCTTCACCTCCCTCCCTCACTATCTTCATCACCACCTTCACCTCCCTCCCTCACTATCTTCATCACCACCTTCACCTCCCTCCCTCACTATCTTCATCACCACCTTCACCTCCCTCCTTCACTATCTTCATCACCACCTTCACCTCCCTCCCTCACTATCTTCGTCACCACCTTCACCTCCCTCCCTCACTATCTTCATCACCACCTTCACCTCCCTCCCTCACTATCTTCATCACCACCTTCACCTCCCTCCCTCACTATCTTCATCACCACCTTCACCTCCCTCCTTCACTATCTTCATCACCACCTTCACCTCCCTCCCTCACTATCTTCGTCACCACCTTCACCTCCCTCCTTCACTATCTTCATCACCACCTTCACCTCCCTCCCTCACTATCTTCATCACCACCTTCACCTCCCTCCTTCACTATCTTCATCACCACCTTCACCTCCCTCCCTCACTATCTTCGTCACCACCTTCACCTCCCTCCCTCACTATCTACGTCACCACCTTCACCTCCCTCCCTCACTATCTTCATCACCACCTTCACCTCCCTCCCTCACTATCTTCGTCACCACCTTCACCTCCTACCCTCACTATCTTCGTCTCCACCTTCACCTCCCTCCCTCACTATCTTCATCACCACCTTCACCTCCCTCCTTCACTATCTTCGTCACCACCTTCACCTCCCTCCCTCACTATCTTCATCACCACCTTCACCTCCCTCCCTCACTATCTTCATCACCACCTTCACCTCCCTCCCTCACTATCTTCGTCACCACCTTCACCTCCATCCCTCACTATCTTCATCACCACCTTCACCTCCCTCCCTCACTATCTACGTCACCACCTTCACCTCCCTCCCTCACTATCTTCATCACCACCTTCACCTCCCTCCCTCACTATCTTCATCACCACCTTCACCTCCCTCCCTCACTATCTTCATCACCATCTTCACCTCCCTCCTTCACTATCTTCATCACCACCTTCACCTCCCTCCCTCACTATCTTCATCACCACCTTCACCTCCCTCCCTCACTATCTTCGTCACCACCTTCACCTCCCTCCCTCACTATCTTCATCACCACCTTCACCTCCCTCCCTCACTATCTTCGTCACCACCTTCACCTCCATCCCTCACTATCTTCGTCACCACCTTCACCTCCCTCCCTCACTATCTTCGTCACCACCTTCACCTTCCTCCCTCACTATCTTCGTCACCACCTTCACCTCCCTCCCTCACTATCTTCATCACCACCTTCACCTCCCTCCCTCACTATCTTCGTCACCACCTTCACCTCCCTCCCTCACTATCTTCATCACCACCTTCACCTCCCTCCCTCACTATCTTCATCACCACCTTCACCTCCCTCCTTCACTATCTTCGTCACCACCTTCACCTCCATCCCTCACTATCTCAACCATCATCTCACCAATTAATTTCCGCTCGCCTCGTCCACAGATGCCGCCGTAGCTGACACGGACGACTGTGAGGAGACCAGCATGACACCCTGCGACTACAGCCAGGTGTGTGTCACTCCCTGACACATGACACCCTGCGACTACAGCCAGGTGTGTGTCACTCCCTGACACATGACACCCTGCGACTACAGCCAGGTTTGTGTCACTCCCTGACACATGACACCCTGCGACTACAGCCAGGTGTGTGTCACTCTCTGATACATGACACCCTACGACTACAGCCAGGTGAGTGTCACTCCCTGATACATGACACCCTACGACTACAGCCAGGTGAGTGTCACTCCCTGACACATGACACCCTACGACCACAGCCAGGTGAGTGTCACTCCCTGACACATGACACCCTGCAACTACAGCCAGGTGTGTGTCACTCCCTGACACATGACACCCTACGACTACAGCCAGGTGTGTGTCACTCCCTGACACATGACACCCTACGACTACAGCCAGGTGAGTGTCATTCCCTGACACATGACACCCTACGACTACAGCCAGGTGAGTGTCATTCCCTGACACATGACACCCTGCGACTACAGCCAGGTGAGTGTCATTATAAACACTCACAAGTAGAGTATATTACATACAGCTCTTCATACCATGCAACACATGGAGGTGATCCCACATCCCACGCAGTACAGAGAGATGAATAACCATTTTCTCTAACCACTTCCCACCACGACCCTGGAAGGCTGGAAGTGGCTAATGATTTCAGACAAGGAAAGCTTGTTATGATAAATCTAAAGAAGTAAAACAAAACAAATACTATGGTTACCGATGATGTACTCGACGACTGTGAGTATACTTTCTGGTATCCCTCTAACACTGTGGTTACCGCTGGTGTACTCGATGACTGTGAGTATACTTTCTGGTATCCCTCTAACACTGTGGTTACCACTGGTGTACTCGATGACTGTGAGTATACCCTCTGGTATCCCTGTAACACTGTGGTTATCACTGGTGTACTCGATGACTGTGAGTATACCCTCTGGTATCCCTCTAACACTGTGGTTACCGCTGGTGTACTCGATGACTGTGAGTATACTTTCTGGTATCCCTCTAACACTAAGTTTACCGCTGGTGTACTCGATGACTGTGAGTATACCCTCTGGTATCCCTCTAACACTAAGGTTACCGCTGGTGTACTCCCAGGCTTTAAGGACTGTCAGTAAACAACAGTAATCACAGTCTTACCGACGGTAACACATTATAATAAGATAAAATCAAAAGAACTATAATGGTAAAATTCTCCTGTTCCAAAAAACAATTGAACTTAAAATATATCAACACTTTCACAAAAAGTACTTCAGCAGATTGTCTGCTGATCAGGTAGTGTTCGTGATTCTATTCAGAACTTATACATAATTTATAGAATCTTAAATTACGTTAATAACAAAGCCATAAGTTAATATGAAGCAATCGATTAAAAGTTCCTTACCTCTTGTAGACGCCAAACACCTGGCTTTTTAACAGTTATATGTTTTTTGTAATTACCCCCAAAAATATATATATATATATATATATTATTTATTTGATTATTTCTCATCCCGGAGTTTAATATTAAGCACACTTGTTTAACCTATAATGATTTTAGGGTACTATGTTTTAAATTTATCATGATATCATGATTGGGATTGTGTGCTGTGAAGATATGGAGAGATGTTGTGTGGTGCTTAAGAAGCCCCCTCTTCTGGTTAAAGGATACGTAACAAACTGTGTCCCATTCTTTAAGGGGTGAACTTCTGTTGTGTTGAGCCAAGGGATCCTGTTGCCTCATTTTTTTGCCATTCCTGTTAGGGAGTTCACCGAAGATTTGTGGATCTAACCGGAAATTTATATGTATTTCATGATTCTTTGTTATATTTATAATATATCAACATACAATAAACGTTTCTCATCTCGTACACCTTATCTCATTATCTCATCCCTCCCTACCCCCACTCTTTTAAGGTACCACCACTCCTTATACACTCCCTCAGTTGCTGTACCTCCACTTATACACTCCCTCAGTTGCTGTACCTCCACCTACACAATCCCCTCAGTTACTGTACCTCCACCTGCACACTTCCTCAGTTACTGTACCTCCAGCTGTACACACCCTCAGTTACTGTATCTCCACCTGTACACTCCCTCAGTTACTGTACCTCCACCTACACAATCCCCTCAGTTACTGTACCTCCACCTGTACACTCCCTCAGTTACTGTATCTCCACCTACACAATCCCCTCAGTTACTGTTCTTCCACCTGTACACTCCCTCAGTTACTGTACCTCCACCTACACAATCCACTCAGTTACTGTACCTCCACCTGTACACTCCCTCAGTTACTGTACCTCCACCTGTACACTCCCTCAGTTACTGTACCTCCACCTGTACACTCCCTCAGTTACTGTACCTCCACCTACACAATCCCCTCAGTTACTGTACCTCCACCTGTACACACCCTCAGTTACTGTACCTCCACCTGTACACTCCCTCAGTTACTGTACCTCCACCTGTACACTTCCTCAGTTACTGTACCTCCACCTGTACACTCCCTCAGTTTCTGTACCTCCACCTGTACACTCCCTCAGTTATGGTACCTCCACCTGTACACTTCCTCAGTTACTGTACCTCCACCTGTACACTCCCTCAGTTACTGTACCTCCATCTACACACTTCCCTCAGTTACTGTTCCTCCACCTACAAAGTTCCCTCAGTTTCTGTGCCTCCACCTACACACTCCCCTCAGTTACTGTACATCGACCTACACATTCCCCTCAGTTACTGAACCTGCACCTTCCCATTCCCCCTCAGTTACAGTACCTCCACCTACACACTCCCCTCAGTTACTGTACCTCCACCTACATACTCCCCTCAGTTACTGTATCTCCACCTACATACTCCCCTCAGTTACTGTATCTCCACCTACATACTCCCCTCAGTTACTGTACCTCCACCTACACATTCCGCTCAGTTACTGTATATCTCCACCTACCTACTCCCCTCAGTTACTGTACCTCCACCTACACATTCCCCTCAGTTAATGTACCTCCACCTACATACTCCCCTCAGTTAATGTACCTCCACCTACATACTCCCCTCAGTTAATGTACCTCCACCTACATACTCCCCTCAGTTACTGTACCTCCACCTACATACTCCCCTCAGTTAATGTACCTCCACCTACATACTCCCCTCAGTTAATGTACCTCCACCTACATACTCCCCTCAGTTACTGTACCTCCACCTACATACTCCCCTCAGTTAATGTACCTCCACCTACATACTCCCCTCAGTTACTGTACCTCCACCTACACACTCCCTTCAGTTATTGAATCTCTACCAACACACTTCCCTCAGCCACTGTACCTCAGTAGCCTCATTCGTGTTCAGTCTTGATTCAAGCTTGATTCAACTTACATTGAATTGAAGCTCAATTTCCACTGTTCATTCTCATGTCTCCACGGTTAGCTTTCTGCTGCTAGAGGAAGTTATTCCATAGGTGTGATGATTTGTGGAATGGTCAACAGTGTGTGTACTTACCTGTTTTTGCAGCAGGATTCTTTGAACCGTCAATGTGTGTGTGTGTGTGTGTGTGTGTGTGTGTGTGTGTGTGTGTGTGTGTGTGTGTGTGTGTGTGTGTGTGTGTGTGTGTGTGTGTGTGTGTGTGTGTGTGTGTGTGTGTGTGTGTGTGTGTGTGTGTGTGTGTGTGTGTGTGTGTACTCACCTAATTGTGCTTGCGGGGGTTGAGCTTTGGCTCTTTGGTCCCGCCTCTCAACTGTCAATCAACTGGTGTACAGATTCCTGAGCCTACTGGGCTCTATCATATCTACATTTGAAACTGAGTATGGAGTCAGCCTCCACCACATCACTTCCTAGTGCATTCCATTTATTAACTACTCTGACACTGAAAAAATTCTTTCTAACGTCTCTGTGGCTCATCTGGGTACAAAGTTTCCACCTGTGTCCCCTGGTTCGTGTCCCACCCGTGCTGAAGAGTTTGTCTTTGTCCACCCTGTCAATTCCCCAGAGAATTTTGTAGGTGGTTATCATGTCTCCCCTTACTCTTCTGTTTTCCAGGGATGTGAGGTACAGCTCCTTTAGCCTTTCCTCGTAGCTCAATCCTTTCAGTTCCGGGACGAGCCTGGAGGCATACCGCTGAATCTTCTCTAACTTTGTCTTGTGTTTAACAAGGTATGGACTCCAGGCTGGAGCTGCATACTCCAGGATTGGTCTTACATAAGTGGTATGTGGGACATTTGGGGCTTGACTCTATTTATTTAAATAGTTAATGTAATGAAAATCAAAACGAAGGACCACCCACTTTTAAAGTAAAGAGGGAAACTAAGAAAATATGATCATTAGACAATTCCTAGATGAACTAGTGACTATGGATAAAATACTAGAGAATATGATCACTGATATATTTAATGGGCTGTATAATTAACTGAATCAAAGCCTCAAACACCTACATTGGGGGGTTATTACTGGAACTCAATACGTCCAGGAACTAGTGTGGTTCGTTCACCAGTCCAATGTGTAATAATCTAATCCTATGACTATTTATAGAGTCATTATCTTTATCATCAATGAGAACATAGATTACGAACATGAGAACTGATTATTATAATAAACACATGTCAATCCAATGAAGACAGAGTTCTGCATGTAAAGAATACAGATAATAGATATCAAGGAATACGGAAGGAGTCTTAGCTTGAAGACGATTTCCAAGAAGTTAGATACGACTCATCCTCTGATTCTCCTAGACTCGTCATGGAACACTGGGAGATGATTGACACGGGAAATGACAGCTCGGAGAATTCTTCACACACGCTGCAAATCAAATTGAATTCAGTAGCAACAGATTAAGCTGCTAGACCTCTATGTTCATGAAATTGAGATTAAATAATAAGAGTAAATAATGACCTGTAGTTTTTTATTGTCGCACGGCGTCACGACAAGCTGCCCAGCTACAACCCCACCCCCTAGATGATGCATCAAATAAGGATAAAGGTACTTAGCTAATATGGGCACTGTGTAAGTTAAAGCTTGCCGAAGTTCGCGTCCTAGGTTCCGGCTTCGTAATAAAGAACACGTGGTGTCCAGCCTATCCTAGATACTGACACGCTCCACTGGCCGATCACGTGGTATTACATAGAACCAAATTTAACAGGTTCTGGCTGAATGTCAAATCAAATCTCTTGACAATTCAACTTGTTATGTAAAGTGACACTGACACCAGCAAAGTTAATGTCTGCAAAGGTTCTTCACACCTCACAGTGGCGACTTTCTTCTGGAGCTCTTGATGGCGTCTACCCTGGTGGCTGGGGTAATGGCGTCTCCTCTCTCCCCGCTCCGCGTCCCGCGTTTGCTACACAAATTATTTATTACGGATATTATCATTTCTCGCAGTTGTGATTGAAATGCTCGGATAAGGACGGGTTTATTATTTAGAGGAGTTAAATATTATTATTTGCCCGTTTTAGGATAGTAAACGAACAATGGAGATGAATTAAAGTCTCTCCAGGGCATTCACGCGTGACGTTAAATTTATTACTAGATAACAGTTATAACTATAAACGCTCTATTTGGCTTTAGTTGGGAATCGGTTTATCTGTAATTAATTATCACACAGAACAGCGTTGTTTATAGAGAATCAAATTCAATTCTCAGACACACTGGATATAAATGTGTTTATTACAATGGAATCTGACGCAATACTGGCGTCGGGTGACGTAAGAATTCTAGCTTTATTGTACAGATGTAATTATTAGTACATGTGAACTCTACGTTGGGTTAATTTTAATCACTACAATGATTAGTAGTTTTAGTAATAATTAATGAGAATACAACAGTGTTGTATTTAGTGTTGGAAATTTCCAACATAACTCCGGGGGGGAGGATTCTAGGGTCATAGTGTAATGTGGAGTACTGACACCTATCCCGAAGTTGGTATTAATATTAGTATGTTAGTATGTTAGTACACACATAACGAATGTCCCGTATTTGTCAAGGACATACAAGAAACTTAAGTCTTGCTGATTTTGATTTTAAAAGGAACATGTTATTATGAATTACCTAAAGCTAATAATTAAGAGAGCCTACAATAACTCTGGGATTGGTGTCGCTATGACATGTAATGTGTATGTTACAAATCTCTAAGTCTGCAAACTCTCAGGTACTCTGGATAAACAATGTTATTTATAGCCTACACAATAATTAAAGATTTAAATCACACAATTTAAACAACAGAATCTACTGTGATGGGAATGTCCTGGGTCATAGTGACTTGTAATGGTTTGGTACTTGACATCACACCGTAGTATCATCATAGTTATCTAAACTGGATGTAAAAGGAACTACTCTTGGTCAGAGTTGTAATAGGCTTGCAGTTTCTGCCTACATTGTTGAGCAGCAGCTCTAGTGGGGCGGTTGCTCGGAGAATCAGAGTTACTGTTCTCGGAAACTACTGGAGAAACTGGATCCGGCTGATATTCTCGCTCAGCCAATTCAAGAGGAACCAGCTTCTCTAAAGTTTTTAGAGTAGTGTTGCCTCGGCATAAAACTTTCACTACTCTCAGGACACCTTGATGATCTGGATGAATGGCAACAATTTTGCCTATGGGCCACTCTGACCTTGGTCCATCACTGTCGACTAGTACTAGGTCCCCTGGTTTTAGTTGCACCTTATTATAAGGGCTCGAAGCTCCGTAGTGGTACTCTCGTAGAGCTGTCAGGTACTCTCGAGTCCACATCTCATTCCACCTGTTAATAACTCTTGAGAGATGCTGGTAGCTTTCCACCAAGTCACCTCTGGTCACATGTGACGGGTCTACGGGGTCCTCTTCGGCTAAAGGGATGAGAGGGCTCAGTAGACCTCCATGGATCAAGTGTGAGGGACTCAGAGGCTCTCTCTGGGTGAAATCATCAGACAGGTATGTTAATGGACGGTTATTGACTCGTGCCTCGATTTCCACAATAATGGTTTGGAGCTCGGAGTAACTGACCTTTTGTCTGTGTAAAGTTTTTCTTAAACACTTCTTAACTGTGCTCATAGAACCCACCTTCTTCATTTGCTCATAGAACCCACCTTGCCAAGGGGCTCTCGGTGCTATGAATTTCCAGTGACATTGTCGTCTCTGTAGGACTGACTGTACTTCTGGGTGGTTCCAGACTTCTCGCAAACAAGCTTCTCCTACCACAAAATTGGAACCATTGTCCGATATCATTAATTTGGGACAAGATCTGCGAGCTGCAAATCGGCGGAAGGCCTGGAGGAAGGCTTCAGCACTCATATCTGAAGTCACCTCTAAATGTACGCCTCTGGTTGTAGCACACGTAAAGAGACAAATGTATGCTTTCACTGGTATATTATCTGGGTTGCCAGTGAGAAGTAAGGCTCCTGTGTAATCAACACCAGTGGTTTCAAAGGGACGAAGATGAACCACTCTTTCTTCAGGGAGTGGTGGAGGTCCTGGATAAGGACATACTCTAGCATCGTATCTTTTACAGATTACACAGAATTTAATTATTGACTTAACCATCTGACGACCTTGAGGAAGCCAGTACTTTTGTCTAAGGTCGGTGAGAGTATCTAACACTCCACCATGTAAAGTACCATATTGATGGTGATGTAAAACAACGCGTTTAGTGATGATGTGGTGACGAGGCAGAATAATTGGATTCTTTGTGTCCAGATCAATTTTCGCATGAAGCAAACGTCCTCCACATCTTAGTATATTATGAGTGTTGGCATCATACCAGATACCTAGAGACTTAGTTAATTTGTCTGGAATATTTTCATATTCGCTTCCATATGTCTCTTTTTGCGCACATTTGATCCAGTAGAGGATAGGATTGGGAAACTTATGTCGAATTCCTATCTTAGCAAGAAAGTCAAACACATGTTCAGTCACTCTTAATACCTTGCTTAAGTTAGAATAATTGTGAGGATCAATGGCTAAGATTCGTTGAGGTTCTGGTTCTTTCATGGGAGAGGTGATATTGGTCACTATGACTTGTGGCTTTTGTTTGGGCCACTGACCACCAACAAGCCATGAAGGTCCATTGAACCACAGTGAAGACTTGATAAGTTGTTTTAGTGTTAACCCTCGAGATAAATAATCTGCAGGATTGTCCTTAGTTGGAACATGTCTGAATTTATATCCAGCAGATAACTCATGAGTTTCCCTAACACGATTACTGACGTAGGGAGTTTTGTTGTTGTTGTTTCTTACCCATTGTAAGACTGCCTCGTTGTCTGACCACACGACAATCTCACCAAAGTAGATATTATTGAGTGTCTCTGTCAGGCAATGAGCCAATCTTACTCCCACCAGCAATGCAGTCAACTCCATTTGAGGCAAAGATCTCTTCTTAATGGGAGCAACTCTTGCTTTAGATGTTAGCAAAATTGATTGTGCACTATTAACTAAGTAGGCTACTGCGCCATATGCTTTACCAGAGGCATCGCAGAAAACGTGCAAATTGGTGGGTAAGTTCGGTCCTGAAGCATTACGAGGAAATTTCAAAACACCTAACTGATTAAAATCCGTTGAGAGTATCTGCCATTTAGCTTGTAACTCACTTGGTAACGGATCATCCCATCCCATATGTTTCTGCCAGCACTCCTGCATTAGGAGTTTGCCCCTTATTAATATAGGACTAAGTAGGCCTAAAGGGTCAAATGGTTGACTGACAAACGATAGCAGTGTTCTCATGGTAAGGGTTGAGTTATCGGTTTGTACTGACTTGACATTCATCTCGTCAGTACTGGTGTTCCATTCCACACCTAGAACCTTTAATTGATTGGGTACCTGATAACCTGGAAACTCTTTCTCGATTACCTGGTTGAGTAATTCATTATTTGAGGCCCATGACTGTAGTGGCATATTGGCCCCTAATAGCTCACGGTTAGCCTCATGGTAGATTTCTACCAAATTAGTTTGATCATTAGTTGTTCCCTGGAAATTGTCGACATACAAGTTGTCGCTAATGTCTGCCTTATACGGGCTATTTGATTTCCTCAAATGTGTGTCTAATGTTGCTTGCAAAAGAAACGGTGAGGACGTAGCTCCGAATAATACTGAGGCAAAACGATATGTGATGACCTCGCTGTTAGGATCCAGTGGGTCCTTAATCTAGAGAAATTTTGTGTAGTTACGATCTTCCTCTTGCAAACCTATTCGGAGGAAAGCTTTGCTGATATCAGCAGTATAGGCGAAAATACCAGTGCCAAATCGTAACAGCACATCATGTAGCCTTTGTGTCAGGCTAGGTCCCGTTTGGAGACATTCATTTAAAGACACACTGCTTGGCTTTACTTTAGCACTACAGTTAAAGACAATACGAATAGGTGTTGTCAATGAGTCTTTCACCACAGCGTGATGAGGTAAATAATGACCTATTTTTCGGTCATCGTTATCAACGACTTCAATAAATTTACTGTTAAGTTGTTGTTGGATGAGTTGATGATACATGTTCAGTTTGTCTGGCTGCTTCTGCGGTCGTTCTAATTGAGACTGCAATTGTGAGGCTGCCATAAAATAATTAACTGGAAGTTGTGGATGATCCAACTTCCATGGGAGTCTTACCCAGTACTGTTTATTTTCATAGACAACTGTATCCAGATATTGCTGGTAAGTCCATGTATCATCAGGACTTGGTTGTTCAGGGATAATACCTAAAGTGTCTAAATCCCACAAACGATGTATAGGTGGATCAGACTCAATATCTTCAGATATTTCTCTGAAACGTAGGGGTGACTGTTCCAAGCCTAGTCACGCCACTATTATGTTATTAGATTGTTGGTTTGTTGACGCTGGATTTTGTCGGAAAAGCACCGGTCCAGTAAGCAATTTGCCTCCAGCAGATAACAACAAATTCATTCCGTGTTGTCTGGTGCATCCAGTTATAAATTTGTAATAATAATCCGCGCCTATAAGTATTCCAACATCAGTGAGGCAGTCAGAATTTATTTTATAATCTGCTAGCCTCATGCGGTTTCGTCTAAGATGTCTCGCAGTGCGAGCTAACCCTGTGACCTGCAGGTCTGTAGGAAGTTTATCCACTACTACCGCTTGTATTGGACTAGTGGAAGATCCGAGTCTCACTAATACTTTAACTACTTGGTATTCGCGAGGTCCACTATTGGTCAAGAAACCAGAAATATTTAACCTCACACTTTTGGCAGGTTTTAATTTTAACTTATCTACCAACTGTTGTGTAATGAAGGTTTTCTGTGAACCTTGGTCAAAAAGACCTCTAGTGTTAATTCTAGATCTTCGGTTTATTAGTCTAAATTGAGCTGTAGACAGAGTGGTATTATTGCCTGACTCAGTAGCAAGTACATTTACTTCTTGATGTACTTTGCAATATTGCACTGCGGTAGAATTCGTGGAATTCTCCCCAGTGGTCATGGTTGGTGTAGAAGATTTTCTACATAAGGCGTATTGATGTACACCTTGGTTGCATCTGTTGCAGGAACGTAGCTGCACTACACATTTTTTGGGATCATGAGAGCCCATGCACCTGGTGCACTTGCGTATTTCTTGCAACCTTTTAATCCTAGCATTATAAGTAGGATAAACAGAGCATTGGTAGGCGGTATGCCCTTGATTGCAGAGCAGACACTTCCTCTCTTTGTTTGACTTGTTCTCTTTAGTAGACAAGGCATGGGTTGTCTCAGAAGGAGACACCGAATAAGTACCTACATTTCCACTTCTTTTTCCAGTGAATGGAGCAGTCCTAGAGGTAAATTTATTAGACTTATTTAAAGTCATTTTTGGTTTGACTGAAGTGTTAACTTGAGCTGAGTTATGATAGGAGTTAGTAGAGGAGTTTGAAACTTTCTCCCCGTCTTGGTTGGCTCTTTGTCTTTCGACTAAGGTATGTAGACCTTCTGTGATTTCTTTCAAAGTCAAAAAGGTCTTATTGTACATAGTACACAACTTATCTAAAGTTTCTCTTTGCAATTTTCGCTTAACAACTACCTTGGTCATCCATTCAGCTGACTGAATTTGGACTTTAAGGCTTAAGGCCTTGAGTAAAGACTCTAACTCTAGTCTGAAAGTTTGGAGAGAATCTGTGGAATTATTAGCAGAAGGTAAATCTAGCAATTTTTGAACTAAGACAGTAATAGTTCTCTCCGTGTTATCGTAGTTGGTTTTGAGCAATTGCACAGCCAATGTGTAACCATCACTGGTCAGTGTTATATTAGAGATTACTTTCAAGGCTTCATTTCTTAACAAGCCTTGTAAATAAGTGAATTTGGTGGTTTGAGGAATGTTAGCTTTAGAGTCTACTGCATCTACGAATTTACTCCAGAAATCATCCCAACTTTCGTTCTCATCACCAGAGAATGTGGGGATATTGATTTGAGGTAATTTAACCTCAGGATCTGTACGTACAGCAGAAGCTACTGTCAGCTTGTTTTTAGCAATTAGCTTCTTAAAGGGTAGAAGCTTAACTTGTATATCTTCTTCATACTGAGCTAAATCATCTATAACCTCATCAAGTTCACTACTTTCTACAGAAGTTGAGTGAAGTTCTGTCAAATACAAATTCATGTGTTGCTTAATATGGGCAAATTTGCTTTCAGCAACTTGTAATAAATCTTCTAATTCAAAGTAATCAACAGTTGACTGTTGTGACAGATTTTGGCATTTATTAATCTGTCGGGTCAAATGACCTTTCAGATCGGTAAGGGTCCTTTTCATTTTTGTAGCTGTGTCCATTTTGTTGGGCAAAGGCTGATTGGTCAGTAAATATTTATTACTGAGATAACTGGGATATTGACTCATTCAGTGGAGTTCAATATCAATGAGAATAGCCTAATATACTTGAATAGACTATAGTTTACCTACCTAACACGAAATAGCTAGATATTTTGTGCACTGTCTGAACTTCACCATTAGTTCTCGTCCGGTTAGCTCATCTATATCACCATCAGAGTTAATGGAGATTATCCAGCAATACACAAAATAATGAATACAAGAGAAATATTATGGAAACACTCCAATCAGAGTTATCTCAAAGTTTAATCCCACCCTGTTTAGGGTCAGCACAAATAGTATAATACATACACTACTGACTAGCTTAAATCTAGTCGGGATAATTCCTAACTAAGAACTATAAATTTATTTAGTCTGGGTTTGTACCAAATTCAGCACAATCTCAGCCTAAATTCTATCTAATAAAATTGGTAAAGATTATTGTGGTGCAGTAAGGTGAATATAATTGTGCTGTATTTTTGGGTTTTTTGTTTTTATAAGAGTGCACTTGCACACACAAGTGAAACAATTATGTAGTGTTAAGTTTGGCTTCCCAGCCACAGCCGTTTGTGATAGTTGATGGTGTTGATCAACTTGTCAACCACATGCAACCTAGACTCACCTGACAAGTGTACACCATCTCTGGTCAGGTTTTGTCTATAAGGTCTGGCTGTAAATTGGATATAAGTGGCATCCAATCTCACTCGTTTTTTCAGCCTGAAATTTATGTACTTAGCAGCTCTCTGGTAGTGTTCTGGTGTTACTCCCCAACGATTATCTTGACTTGGTTGGCTAGGTTCCACTAACGTGAATACTACCGAATTACTGATGAGCTTGAAAGAAGAAATTATGGTATTAAGGTGTTTGATCACCTCAGCTGGATGACGAGTAGGATGGATGTCATTACCACCTAAGTATATAATGGTTAGATGGTGAGGCCACTCTAACGCAGGTGTTAGTGTGGAATTGTTATAAAAGTTATGAGCTGTTGCTCCTGGTGACCTAAAGATTCTCACTTCTGTGTGAGGTATAGGTCTAAGTGTTGTGGGTAATTGACTGTGTCCCACTAAGGCTACCTTATACATGAGGTGAAAGTAGCAATGTGTTGGTGTGACTTAGACTAACTGATGTGTTACACTGTTGGCAGACACAATTAATTAAATGGTTAGTCTAGCTTACATCACACAAGGATTAGTTATTAATAATTAGTATTTATAATTATAATTTATGTTTATCCGGTTCGATAAGGACCATAATGTGAGACATTTGGGGCTTGACTCTATTTATTTAAATAGTTAATGTAATGAAAATCAAAACGAAGGACCACCCACTTTTAAAGTAAAGAGGGAAACTAAGAAAATATGATCATTAGACAATTCCTAGATGAACCAGTGACTATGGATAAAATACTAGAGAATATGATCACTGATATATTTAATGGGCTGTATAATTAACTGAATCAAAGCCTCAAACACCTACATTGGGGGGTTATTACTGGAACTCAATACGTCCAGGAACTAGTGTGGTTCGTTCACCAGTCCAATGTGTAATAATCTAATCCTATGACTATTTATAGAGTCATTATCTTTATCATCAATGAGAACATAGATTACGAACATGAGAATTGATTATTATAATAAACACATGTCAATCCAATGAAAACAGAGTTCTGCATGTAAAGAATACAGATAATAGATATCAAGGAATACGGAAAGAGTCTTAGCTTGAAGACGATTTCCAAGAAGTTAGATATGACTCATCCTCTGATTCTCCTAGACTCGTCATGGAACACTGGGAGATGATTGACACGGGAAATGACAGCTCGGAGAATTCTTCACACACGCTGCAAATCAAATTAAATTCAGTAGCAACAGATTAAACTGCTAGACCTCTATGTTCATGAAATTGAGATTAAATAATAAGAGTAAATAATGACCTGTAGTTTTTTATTGTCGCACGGCGTCACGACAAGCTGCCCAGCTATAAACCCACCCCCCTAGATGATGCATCAAATAAGGATAAAGGTACTTAGCTAATATGGACACTGTGTAAGTTAAAGCTTGCCGAAGTTCGCGTCCTAGGTTCCGGCTTCGTAATAAAGAACACGTGGTGTCCAGCCTATCCTAGATACTGACACGCTCCACTGGCCGATCACGTGGTATTACATAGAACCAAATTTAACAGGTTCTGGCTGAATGTCAAATCAAATCTCTTGACAATTCAACTTGTTATGTAAAGTGACACTGACACCAGCAAAGTTAATGTCTGCAAAGGTTCTTCACACCTCACAGTGGTGAGTTTCTTCTGGAGCTCTTGATGGCGTCTACCCTGGTGGCTGGGGTAATGGCGTCTCCTCTCTCCCCGCTCCGCGTCCTGCGTTTGCTACACAAATTATTTATTACGGATATTATCATTTCTCGCAGTTGTGATTGAAATGCTCAGATAAGGACGGGTTTATTATTTAGAGGAGTTAAATATTATTATTTGCCCGTTTTAGGATAGTAAACGAACAATGGAGATGAATTAAAGTCTCTCCAGGGCATTCACGCGTGACGTTAAATTTATTACTAGATAACAGTTATAACTATAAACGCTCTATTTGGCTTTAGTTGGGAATCGGTTTATCTGTAATTAATTATCACACAGAACACCGTTGTTTATAGAGAATCAAATTCAATTCTCAGACACACTGGATATAAATGTGTTTATTACAATGGAATCTGATCGGGTGACGTAAGAATTCTAGCTTTATTGTACAGATGTAATTATTAGTACATGTGAACTCTACGTTGGGTTAATTTTAATCACTACAATGATTAGTAGTTTTAGTAATAATTAATGAGAATACAACAGTGTTGTATTTAGTGTTGGAAATTTCCAACATGGTATACAGGGTTCTGAAAGATTCCTTACACAAGTTTCTGAAGGCAGTTCTTATGTTGGCCAGTCTAGCATATGCCGCTGATGATATTCTTTTGGTGTGGGCCTCTGGGGACAGGTTCGGTGTGATATCAACCCCTAGATCCTTCTCTCTATTTGACTCTTGCAGGATTTCCCCTCCCAGATGATACCTTGTGCTCAGCCTCCTGCTCCCTTCGCCTAATTTCATCACCATACACTTTCCTGAGTTGAACTTTAGCAGCCATTTTCTAGACCATTCCTCCAGTTTATCCAGGTCATCATGTAGTCTCTGTCTATCTTCATCCGTCTTGATTCTTCTCATAATTTTTGCATCATTAGCAAACATTGAGAGGAATGAGTCTATACCCTCTGGAAGATCGTTCACATATTTTAGAAACAGGATGGGTCCAAGTACTGAGCCCTGTGGGACTCCGCTGGTGACATCTCGCCACTCTGATGTCTCCCCCCTCACCGTTACACGCAGTTTCCTGTTGCTTAAGTACTCCCTTATCCAGTGGAGCACCCTTCCCTTTTACTCCTGCCTCTTGCTCCAACTTTATTAACAGTCTTTTATGGGGTACTGTGTCAAAGGCTTTTTGGCAATCCAGGAAAATGCAGTCGGCCCACCCTTCACTTTCCTGCCTAATTTTCGTTGCCTGGTCATAAAATTCTATTAAACCTGTGAGGCACGATTTACCATCTCTGAACCCATGTTGGTGGTGTGTTACACAGTTATTTCCCTCCAGATGCTCTACGAGCCTTTTCCTCATGATCTTCGCCATCACCTTGCATGGTATACAAGTTAAGAAAACTGGCCTGTAATTCAGTGCCTCTTGCCTGTCACCCTTTTTGTATATTGGGACCACATTAGCTGTCTTCCAACTATCTGGTAAGTCTCCTGTTGCCAGTGAACTGTTATACACCATAGAGAGTGACACACTTAGTGCTTCTGCACCTTCCTTTAGTATCCATGGTGAGATTCTGTTAGGTGTGTGTGTGTACTCACCTACTTGTACTCACCTAGTTGTGTCTGCAGGATCGAGCATTGACTCTTGGATCCCGCCTTTCGAGCATCGGTTGTTTACAGCAATGACTCCTGTCCCATTTCCCTATCATACCTTGTTTTAAAATTATGAATAGTATTTGCTTCCACAGCCTGTTCCTGAAGTGCATTCCATTTTCCCACTACTCTCACACTAAAAGAAAACTTCCTAACATCTCTGTGACTCATCTGAGTTTCAAGCTTCCATCAATGTCCCCTCGTTCTGTTACTATTCCGTGTGAACATTTCGTCTATGTCCACTCTGTCAATCCCTCTGAGTATCTTATATGTTCCTATCATGTCCCCCCTCTCCCTTTTTCTTTCTAGTGTCGTAAGGCACAGTTCCCTCAGGCGCTCCTCATACCCCATCCCTCGTAGCTCTGGGACGAGTCTCGTTGCAAACCTCTGAACCTTTTCCAGTTTCATTATATGCTTCTTAAGATGGGGACTGGAGTCCCCATCTGAAGAAGTCCCCCCCCCCCCCTGTGTGTGTGTGTGTGTGAGTGTGTGTGTGTGTATGTGTGTGTGTGTACTCACCTATTTGTACTCATCTATTTGTGCTTGCGGGGGTTGAGCTTTGGCTCTTTGGTCCCACCTCTCAACTGTCAATCAACTGGTGTACAGATTCCTGAGCCTACTGGGCTCTATCATATCTACATTTGAAACTGTGTATGGAGTCAGCCTCCACCACATCACTGCCTAATGCATTCCATCCGTTAACTACTCTGACACTGAAAAAGTTCCTTCTAACGTCTCTGTGGCTCATGTGGGTAATCAATTTCCACCTGTGTCCCCTTGTTTGCGTCCCTCCAGTGTTGAATAGATAATCCTTGTTTACCCGGTCGATTCCTCTGAGGATTTTGTAGGTTGTGATCATGTCTCCCCTTACTCTTCTCTCTCCCAGTGTCGTAAGATGCATTTCCCGCAGCCTTTCCTCGTAACTCATGACTCTCAGTTCTGGGACTAGTCTAGTGGCATACCTTTGGACTTTTTTCAGCTTCGTCTTGTGCTTGACAAGGTAAGGGCTCCATGCTGGGGCCGCATACTCCAGGATTGGTCTTACATATGTGGTGTACAAGATTCTGAATGATTCCTTACACAGGTTCCTGAACGCTGTTCTGATGTTAGCAAGCCTCGCATATGCCGCAGACGTTATTCTCTTTATGTGGGCTTCAGGAGACAGGTTTGGTGTGATATCAACTCCTAGATCTTTCTCTCTGTCCGTTTCATTAAATATTTCATCTCCTATTCTGTATCCTGTGTCTGGCCTCTTGTTTCCACTGCCTAGTTTCATTACTTTGCATTTACTTGGGTTGAACTTCAACAGCCATTTGTTGGATCATTCACTCAGTCTATCTAGGTCATCTTGTAGCCTCTTACTATCGTCCTCAGTTTCAATCCTCCTCATAATTTTTGCATCATCGGAAAACATTGAGAGAAACGATTCTATACCCTCTGGGAGATCATTCACATATATCAGAAACAGTATTGCTCCAAGGACTGACCCCTGCGGGACTCCACTCGTGTGTGTGTGTGTGTACTCACCTAGTTGTACTCACCTAGTTGTGCTTGCGAGGGTTGAGCTCTGGCTCTTTGGTCCCGCCTCCCAACTGTCAATCAACAGGTGTACAGGTTCCTGAGCCTATTGGGCTCTATCATATCTACACTTGAAACTGTGTATGGAGTCAGCCTCCACCACATCACTTCCTAATGCATTCCATTTGTCAACCACTCTGACACTAAAAAAGTTCTTTCTAATATCTCTGTGGCTCATTTGGGCACTCAGTTTCCACCTGTGTCCCATAGTGCGTGTGCCCCTTGTGTTAAACAGCCTGTCTTTATCAACCCTGTTAATTCCCTTGAGGATCTTGAATGTGGTGATCATGTCCCCCCTAACTCTTCTGTCTTCCAACGAAGTGAGGTTTAATTCCCGTAGTCTCTCCTCGTAGCTCATACCTCTCAGCTCGGGTATTAGTCTGGTGGCAAACCTTTGAACCTTTTCCATTTTAGTCTTATGCTTGACTAGATATGGACTCCATGCTGGTGCCGCATACTCCAGGATTGGTCTGACATATGTGGTATATAATGTTCTGAAAGATTCCTTACACAAGTTTCTAAAGGCCGTTCTTATGTTAGCCAACCTGGCATATGCTGCTGCTGTTATCCTTTTGATATGAGCCTTTCTTGATATCACCTTGCATGTGTGTGTGTGTGTGTGTGTGTTTGTGTGTGTGTGTGTGTGTACTCACCTAATTGTGCTTGCTGGGGTTGAGCTTTGCCTCTTTGGTCCCGCCTCTCAACTGTCAATCAACTGGTGTACAGATTCCTGAGCCTACTGGGCTCTATCATATCTACATTTGAAACTGTGTATGGAGTCAGCCTCCACCACATCACTTCCTAATGCATTCCATTTGTCAACCACTCTGAAACAAAAAAAGGTCTTTCTAATATCTCTGTGGCTCATTTGGGCACTCAGTTTCCACCTGTGTCCCCTAGTGCGTGTGCCCCTTGTGTTAAATAGCCTGTCGTTATCTACCCTATCAATTCCCTTCAGAATCATGTATGTGCTGATCATGTTCCGCCAAACTTTTCTGTCTTCCAGCGAAGTGAGGTTTATTTCCCGTAGCCTCTCCTCGTAGCTCATGCCTCTCAGCTCGGGTACTAGTCTGGTGGCAAACCTTTGAACTTTTTCCAGTTTCATCTTATCCTTGACTAGATATCGACTCCATGCTGGGGCTGCATACTCCAGGATTGGCCTGACATATGCGGTATACAAAGTTCTGAATGAATCCTTACACAAGTTTCTCAATGCCGTTCTTATGTTGGCGAGCCTGGCATATGCCGCTGATGCTATCCTCTTGATATGGGCTGCAGGGGACAGGTCTGGTCTGATGTCAACCCCCAAGTGTTTTTCTCTCTCTGACTCTTGAAGAATATCATCTCCAAGATGATACCTAGTATCTGGCCTCCTGCTCCCTACGACTATCTTCATTACATTACATTTGCTTGGGTTAAACTCTAACAACCATTTGTTCGACCATTCCTTCAGCTTGTCCAGGTCTTCTTGAAGCCTTAAGCAGTTCTCCTCTGTCTTAATCCTTCTCATAATTTTGGAATCGTCAGCAAACATTGAGGGAAATGAATCTATATCCTCCGGGAGAGCATTTACATATATCAGAAACAAGATAGGACCGAATACAGAGCCCTGTGGGACTCCACTGGTGACTTCACGCCAATATGAGGTCTCACCCCTCACCGTAACACTCTGCTTCATATTGCTTAGGTACTCCCTTATCCACTTGAGCACCTTACAAGCTACACCTGCCTGTCTCCCCAGCTTATGTACCAGCCTCTTATGCGGTACTGAGTCAAAGGCTTTCCGACAATCCAAGAAAATGCAGTCCGCCCATCCTTTTCTTTCTTGCTTAATCTTTGTCACTTGGTCGTAGAATTCTATTAAGCCCGTCAGGCAAGATTTACCCTCCCTGAATCCATGTTGGCGATTTGTCACGAAGTCCCTTCTCTCCAGATGTGTTACTAGGGTTTTTTCTCACGATCTTCTCTATCACCTTGCATGGTACACAAGTCAAGGGTACTGGCCTGTACTTCAGTGCCTCTTGCCTGTCACTCTTTCTGTATATTGGGACCATATTCGCCGTCTTCCATATTTCTGGTAGGTCTCCCATCTCCAGTGACCTACTATACACTATTGAGAGTGGCAAACAAAGAGCCTCTGCACACTCTTTCAGTACCCATGGTGAGATCCCGTCTGGATCAACAGCCTTTCTAACATCCAGATCCAGCAGGTGTCTCTTGACCTCCTCACTCGTAATTTCGAACCCTTGCAAGGCCGCCTGGTTTACTTCCCTTTCTCCTAGCAGAGTGACATCACCTTGTTCTATTGTGAAGACCTCCTGGAACCTCTTGATGAGTTCTTCACACACTTCCTTGTAATTCTCTGCATACCTGTCCTCGCCTGTTCTAAGTTTCATTACCTGTTCTTTCACTGTGGTTTTCCTCCTGATGTGACTATGGAGTAGCTTTGGTTCGGTCTTGGCTTTGTTTGCTATATCATTTTCATAATTTTTCTCTGCTTCTCTTCGCACCCTAACATACTCATTTATGGTTCTCTGGTATCTCTCTCTGCTTTCTGGTGTTCTGTTATTCCGGAAGTTTCTCCACGCCCTTTTGTTCAGTCCCTTTGCTTCCATACATGCCCTATTATACAATGGATTCTTCTTTTGCTTCTCGGATTTTTCCCTTTGGGGCGGGATGAACCTATTTACTGCCTCCTGACACTTTTGGGTGACATAGTTAATCATATCTTGTACAGGCTAATCTCTGAGTTCTGTGTCCCAAGGTATTTTCCGTATGAAACGTTTCATCTCCTCATAGTTCCTCTTTCGGTATGCCAGCCTATTGTTTCCTAGATCTTTTATGGGGGAGATAATTCCTAGCTCTACCAGGTACTCAAAGTTTAATACACTATAGTCACTCATTCCCAAGGGTGCTTCGATCTTAACTTCCCTTATATCCCACTCATTTTGGGTAAATATTAGATCGAGCTTGGCTAGTTCATCTTCTCCTCTCATTCTTGATGGTTCCTTGACGTGCTGGCTTAGAAAGTGTCTTGTAGCCATGCCCAAAAGCTTAGCTCTCCATGTTTCTGGTCCTCCATGTGGATTTGTGTTCTCCCAGTCTATTTTCCTGTGGTAGAAGTCTCCCATTATTAGTAGTCCAGAGCCATTCCTGCTGGCAACAGAAGCTTCTCTCTTTATTATCTTAATGGTGGCCATGTTGTTTCTATTATATTCCTTTCTGGGTTGTCTGTCATTTTGTGGTGGATTATATATGACTACGACTATAATTTTTTGTCCTCCAGTTGTTATGGTACCTACTATGTAGTCACTGAAACCCTCACATCCCTGAACGATCATCTCCTCAAAGTCCCAGCCCTTTCTTACCAGTAGAGCTACACCACCTCCACCTCTTCCTTCTCTCTCTTTCCTCATAACATAATATTCCTGTGGGAACACTGCATTTGTTATGGTTTATGTTAGCTGTGTTTCTGTGAGTGTTATTATGTCTAGGTTTTCCTCTTGTACCCATTCTCCAAGCTCATTTGCTTTATATGTAATTCCATCTATGTTAGTGTACATTGCCTTGAGGCTCACTTTCTTCTGTCTCTTCTCAAATCGCCTCCTTGGTGAGTGTTCTGCTGGTGGGGGAAACTGTTCCATGGGTGTGAAGATTTGTGAGGTGGATAACATTGTCTCAGAGCATATTGGATACTGGGGTGAGGGGCAGGGGCTCAAGTAAAGGGTGCGGCACAGGGAGGGTATGGGATGAATAGTAAGGGAGGACCAGGAGGAAAAGGGGGGGGGACATGGCAGTAGGAGGGGAGGGATAGCAGGGTGGGAATTGGGGTCTGGGGGGAGCATTTGAGTGGGGGCAGGGAAGGTTTGGGGTAGGGGGGGGTTTCTATGCAGAAGAGGGTGGTGTGGTTGCCCTCCTCCCTGGTACTCACCTAATTGTGCTTGCGGGGGTTGAGCTTTGGCTCTTTGGTCAAGTGTTACTGGTGTTACTGGGTAGCTGGTTGTGGGTTTCCCCCTCACCTCTGGGGATGATGTGTTGGGAACTGTGAGTTCCTGGTTTTCCCCTCTCGCCCTGCGCTTCTTCCTTGCTTCTGTCGCCATGGCTCTCTCCTCCCTTGTCATGTCCCTCTGAAGGAATATTTTTTTTTATTTCTCCCACCTGTTGCAGGTGGATTTTCCTTTTCAGAAGCATCTCCTTTGTGTTCTCGTTTGCAAACTCTGTCTTTAACACACGGTCTCGGTCTATGTTGTACCAGCCTAGCCTGAAAACTTTCTCAATTCTATGCTCATCCCCTTCCATTCCTAGTGACTTCAGTATTTCATTTACTGCTGCGTTGTCCTTATCATTCCACTCTGTTCTGTTGGAGCCTCCCTGCTCTTTAATACCCACAGCTACCACTGACCTTTTTCTCTCTCGAGCAGCTGGCTAGTGGAGTGTGCCGCTTCCTGTGAGTTGGCTGCTTTCATGGCCTCCTCCATCATTGTGGAAATTACTTCAGAGTTATTTTTTTTATCATTTCTGCAAATGTTGCTTTTATGGTAGCAGAGTACTATTTCCACCTTCCCTCTGGATGATTTTCTGAGTCTCAGCATCAACACTGTTCTCCTTGAGGGTTCTAATCTCCTCTTTTGCTGCTGTCAGCTCTCTTTTCAGGTTGCTTAATTCATTCTTGATTTCCTGCATCATTCCCTGCATCTCACTCTTGATATCCTCCAAAAGCTGGGTGAACATTTCCTTCATTTCGTCACCTTTACTTTTCCCTGTTCCCCTGTTTCCTCTGGCCATCATGCTTGCCCCTGTTCCTGTTATGCTGTGATAGGATTTGTCAGTAGGAGGGCAAGCAGGGTGAGAGAGAGAGAGAGAGAGAGAGAGAGAGAGAGAGAGAGAGAGAGAGAGAGAGAGAGAGAGAGAGAGAGAGAGAGAGAGAGAGAGAGAGAGAGAGAGAGAGAGATGGTGGGAGAGAGGGGTGAGAGAGAGGGGTTAAAGAGAGGGGTGGGAGAGAGGGGTGAGAGTGGTGTGAGAGAGAGGGGAGTCGAAAATAGTGGAATAGTGGGGTGAATAGTGAATAACACACACTGAATTTTGTGTGTTTGTGTGTGTACTCACCTAGTTGTACTCACCTAGTTGTGCTTGCGGGGGTTGAGCTCTAGCTCTTTGGTCCCACCTCTCAACCTTCAATCAACAGATGTACAGATTCCTGAGGCTATTGGGCTCTATCATATCTACACTTGAAATTGTGTATGGAGTCAGCCTCCACCACATCACTTCCTAATAAATGTGTGTGTGTACTCACCTAGTACTCACCTAGTTGTGTTTGCGGGGGTTGAGCTCTGGCTCTTTGGTCCCGCCTCTCAACCGTCAATCAACAGGAGTACAGATTCCTGAGCCTATCGGGCTATATCATATCTACACTTCAAACTGTGCATGGAGTCAGCCTCCACCACATCACTGCCTAATGCATTCCATTTGTCAACCACTCTGAAACTAAAAAAGTTCTTTCTAATATCTCTGTGGCTCATTTGGGCACTCAGTTTCCACCTATGTCCCCTTGTGCGTGTTCCCCTTGTGTTAAATAGACTGTCTTTATCTACCTTGTCGTTATCTAAAAACAGCAGAGATAGCACCACTTCATAAAGGAGGAAATAAGGCAGAGGCAAAAAATTACAGACCGATAGCGCTAACATCGCTCATCATAAAAAATTTTGAGAGAGTGCTAAGAAGTAAAATCACAAAATACATGGAATCACAGCAACTCCATAACCCCGGACAACATGGTTTCAGAACAGGGCGCTCTTGCCTGTCGCAGTTGTTGGACCACTATGATATGGCATTAGATGCTATGGAAGACAAAAATAACGCGGATGTAATTTACACAGATTTCGCAAAAGCTTTTGATAAATGTGACCATGGTGTTATTGCACATAAAATGCGTTCAAAAGGAATTACCGGAAAAATAGGCAGATAAGATCTACAATTTCCTGACCAACAGAACCCAATGTGTAATAGTCAACAAAATAAAATCCAGCCCATCAACCGTGAAGAACTCAGTCCCCCAGGGTACTGTGCTTGCTCCAGTACTTTTTCTCATCCTCATTTCGGACATAGACAAGAACACAACCTATAGCACTGTATCATCCTTTGCAGATGACACTAGGATCTTCATGAGAGTAGGCAACATAGAGGACACGGCGAACCTCCAGTCAGATGTAGATCAGGTCTTTCTATGGGCTACAGAAAATAATATGGTGTTTAACGAAGATAAGTTCCAGCTCATGCGCTATGGAAAAAATGAAAATATAAAAACGGAAACCACGTACAAAACTCAGGCAAATCATAACATAGAACGAAAAGGCAATGTAAAGGATCTGGGTGTACTCATGTCGGAAAACCTTACCTTTAAAGAACACAATAAAGTAGCCGTCACAACTGCAAGAAAAATGACAGGTTGGATAACAAGAACTATTCACACTAGAGATGCTATACCGATTATGATACTTTTCAAAACGCTTGTGCTCTCTAGAGTAGAGTACTGCTGCAGAATGACAGCACCTTTCAAAGCTGGAGAAATTGCTGACCTGGAGAGCGTGCAGAGATCCTTTACTGCTAGAATCCACTCAGTAAAACATGTAAACTATTGGGACCGACTAAAGAGCCTAAAACTGTACTCCCTTGAGCGCAGGCGGGAGAGGTACATAATAATTTACACGTGGAAAATATTAGAGGGGCTGGTCCCAAACCTGCACACAGAAATAACATCACATGAGACCAGAAGACATGGCAGGATGTGCAGAATACCCCCGTTGAAAAACAGAGGCGCAACTGGTACTCTGAGAGAGAACTCTATCAACATCAGAGGTCCGAGACTGTTCAACACGCTTCCACTACACATAAGGGGCATAACTGGACGACCCCTCACAGTGTTCAAGAGAGAACTGGATAAGCACCTCCAAAGGATACCTGATCAACCAGGCTGTGACTCATACGTCAGGCTGTGAGCAGCCGCGTCCAACAGCCTGGTTGATCAGTCCGGCAACCAGGAGGCCTGGCCTACGACCGGGCCGCGGGGACCCTAAGCCCCGGAAGCACCTCAAGGTAACCTCAAGGTAAGGTACCCTATCAATTCCCTTCAGAATCTTGAATGTGGTGATCATGTCCACCCTAACTCTTCTGTCTTCCAGCGAAGTGAGGTTTAATTCCCGTAGTCTCTCCTCGTACCTCCTAGTTGTGCTTGCGGGGGTTGAGCTCTGGCTCTTTGGTCCCACCTCTCAACCTTCAATCAACAGGTGTACAGATTCCTGAGCCTATTGGGCTCTATCATATCTACACATGAAATTGTGTATGGAGTCAGCCTCCACCACATCACTTCCTAATATATGTGTGTGTGTGTGTGTACTCACCTAGTACTCACCTAGTTGTGTTTGCGGGGGTTGAGCTCTGGCTCTTTGGTCCTGCCTCTCAACCGTCAATCAACAGGTGTACAGATTCCTGAGCCTATCGGGCTCTGTCATATCTACATTTGAAACTGTGTTTGGAGTCAGCCTCCACCACATCACCCCCTAATGCATTCCATTTGTCAACCACTCTGACACTAAAAAAGTTCTTTCTAATATCTCTGTGGCTCATTTGGGCACTCAGTTTCCACCTGTGTCCCCTTGTGCGTGTTCCCCTTGTGTTAAATAGACTGTCTTTATCTACCCTATCAATTCCCTTCAGAATCTTGAATGTGGTGATCATGTCCCCCCTAACTCTTCTGTCTTCCAGCGAAGTGAGGTTTAATTCCCGTAGTCTCACCTCGTAGCTCATACCTCTCAGCTCGGGTACTAGTCTGGTGGCAAACCTTTGAACCTTTTCCAGTTTAGTCTTATCCTTGACTAGATATGGACTCCATGCTGGGGCTGCATACTCTAGGTTTGGCCTGACATATGTGGTATACAAAGTTCTGAATGATTCTTTACACAAGTTTCTGAATGCCGTTCGTATGCTGGCCAGCCTGGCATATGCCGCTGCTGTTATCCGCTTGATATGTGCTGCAGGAGACAGGTCTGGCGTGATATCAATCCACAAGTCTTTTTCCTTCTCTGACTCCTGAAGAATTTCCTCTCCCAGATGATACCTTGTATCTGGCCTCCTGCTCCCTACACCTATCTTCATTACATTACATTTGGTTGGGTTAAACTCTAACAACCATTTGTTCGACCATTCCTTCAGCTTGTCTAGGTCTTCTTGAAGCCTCAAACAGTCCTCTTCTGTTTTAATCCTTCTCATAATTTTAGCATCGTCTGCAAACATTGAGAGAAATGAATCGATACCCTCTGGGAGATCATTTACATATATCAGAAACAAGATAGGACCGAGTACAGAGCCCTGTGGGACTCCACTGGTGACTTCATGCCATTCTGAGGTCTCACTGTAACTCTCTGCTTCCTATTGCTTAGGTACTCCCTTATCCACTGGAGCGCCCTTCCAGTTACTCCTGCCTGTTTCTCCAGCTTATGCATCAACATTTTATGGGGTACTGTGTCAAAGGCTTTCCAACGGTTCAAAAAAATGCAGTCCGCCCATCTTTCTCTTTCTTGCTTAATCTTTGTCACCTGATCGTAGAATTTTATCAAGCCTGTAAGGCAAGATTTACCTTCCCTGAACCCATGTTGATGGGTTGTCACGAAGTCTCTTCTCTCCAGATGTGTTACTAGGTTTTTTCTCACAATCTTCTCCATCACCTTGCAGGTTATACAAGTTAAGGACACTGGCCTGTAGTTCAGTGCCTCTTGTCTGTCACCCTTTTTAAATATTGGTACTACATTAGCAGTCTTCCATATTTCTGGTAGGTCTCCCGTTTCCAGTGACCTACTATACACTATGGAGAGTGGCAAGCAAAGTGCTCCTGCAGGCTCTTTCAATACCCATGGTGAGATTCCATCCGGCCCAACAGCTTTTCTCACATCCAGCTCCAATAGGTGCTTCTTGACCTCATCTCTTGTAATTTCGAACCTTTCCAAGGTCACCTGGTTTGCTGCCACCTCTCCTAGCACCGTGACTTCTCCCTCCTCTATTGTAAAGACCTCCTGGAACCTTTTGTTGAGTTCTTCACACACCTCTTTGTCATTCTCTGTGTACCTGTCCTCGCCCACCCTAAGTTTCATCACCTGTTCCTTCACCGTTGTCTTCCTCCTAATGTGACTGTGTAGTAGCTTTGGTTCAGTCTTGGCTTTATTAGCTATATCATTTTCATACTTTTTCTCAGCTGCTCTTCTCACACTAACATACTCGTTCCAGGTTCTCTGATATCTCTCTCTACTTTCTGGTGTTCTGTTATTACGGAAGTTCCTCCATGCCTTTTTGTTCAGCTCCTTTGCTTTCATACATTCCCTACTATACCACGGATTCTTCCTTTGCTTCTCTGTTTTTTCCTGTTGGGCTGGGACAAACCTGCTTACAGCCTCCTGACATTTTTGGGTGACATAGTCCATCATGTCTTGTACGGACATGGTTCCGAGTTCTGTGTCCCAATGTATATCCCATAGGAATTTTTTCATCTCCACATAGTTTCCCTTTCGGTACGCCAGCCCTTTGTTTCCCAGTTCTTTTTGGGGGGTGATAATTCCTAGCTCAACCAGGTACTCAAAGCTCAATACACTATGATCACTCATTCCCAAGGGGGCTTCCAACTTAACTTCCCTTATATCCGACTCATTTAGGGTAAATATCAGATCAAGCAAGGCTGGTTCATCCCCTCCTCTCGTTCTTGTCGGTCCCTTGACGTGTTGACTTAGAAAGTTTCTTGTTGCCACATCCAGCAGCTTAGCTCTCCATGTGTCTGGGCCTCCATGTGGGTCTCTGTTCCCCCAATCTATCTTTCCATGGTTGAAGTCTCCCATGATTAGTAGCCTGGATCCGTTCCTGCTAGCCACAGAAGCTGCTCTCTCTATTATATTGATGGTGACCTTCACAGTTCTGAATTGCCATCTCTTCGAAACTCCAACCTTCTCTTAGTAGCAAAGCTACACCACCTCCTCCTCTCCCTTCTCTCTCTTTCCTCACTACATATTAGCCCTGTGGAAACACTGCATTTGTTATGGTGTTTGTTAGCTTTGTTTCTGTGAGTGCTATTATGTCTGGGTTTTCTTCTAGTGCCCATTCTGCGAGTTCACTTGTTTTATTTGTAATCCCACCTATGTTAGTGTACATTGCCTTGAAGCTCACTTTCTTCAGTTCATTTTCTTGTCCCTTTCTTGGCGAGCATTCTGCTGGTGTAGGAAGCTTTTCCATGGGTGAGAAGATCTGTGAGGTGGTTTGCAGGGTCTCAGAGGAGTTTGGGGTGAGGCGTGGGGGTTTCAGGGAAGGGGGGACAGGTAGGGTGTGGGTTAAGGAGATAGGGGGGACATGGAGGATACGGGGTGAGGGGGAGGAGGGATAGGGAGGATATGGGATGAAGGGGGAGGGGGGACAGGGGAGGAAAGGTGGGAGGGGGGACATGATGGGAATGGGGAATGAGTGACAGAGTAAGAATGGTGGGGGGGGGGAGTGTTTTAGGAGAGTGGGAGTGGTGGGGGGGGGGGAGTGTGTTGGGAGAGTGAGATGGGGGGTTAAGAGGTGGGTGAGGTGTAGTCTTCAGATTACGGCGGGGGATGGGGGGGGGGGATTAGCGGCTTATCTGGGTTTCCAGTGAGCTCACAGTTGTTGTCCCTGTTACCTGTCTACCACGATTGTATTATTACGATTGTATTATTGAATGGAATGCAATAGTGTCTTGATATGATATTATATAAACCTTGCACACTGTTGGAGACCTATGAGAGACACTTACCAGTCAGCCCCCCACAAGCACTCTAGGCGAATACACGGTGTTTCGTGGGAAATCCTGTGAGATCTTCAGGTCTCCACGTGGGTCCCGGCTGATGCGACTGATGCTGCCTCAAGAAGTCGATCTTCACTAGCTATCTTCTCTAAATTCACTACGATAATTCACCACGAGATGTGATCAATGTGTTGCATTACAATGCCACTGTTCAATTTACACTGTCCCGATTCTCACTGCACAGTACACCAGATCCCTTGACCCTATTATTCCCTCGGTTAACGCGGACCTCTGACCCTACACGTCTGCTGTATGTGTGTGTGTGTGTGTGTGTGTGTGTGTGTGCGTTGGTAACAAGCACCTAGTTATGTTGGTAACAAGCACCGCAAGCACCTAGTTGTGCTTGCGGGGGTTGAGCTTTGGCTCTTTGGTCCCGCCTCTCAACTGTCAATCAACTGATGTACAGATTCCAAAGCCTACTGGGCTCTATCATATCCACGTTTGGAACTTTGTATGGAGTCAGCCTCCACCACATCACTGCCTAATGCATTCCATCTGGTAACTACTCTGACACTGAAAAAGTACTTTCTAACGTCCCAGGACCTCATTTGGGTACTCAGTCTCCACCTGTGTTTCCTTGTTTGCGTACCACTCGTGTTAAATCATTTATCTTTATCTACCCCTGTCAATTCACCTGGGAATTTTGTAGGTAGTGATCATATCACCCATACCTCTTCTGTCTTCCAGTGTCGTGAGGAACATTTCATGCAGCCTTTCTCGTAACTCATGCCTCTTAGTTCTTGCGTTAGCCTAGTGGCATACCTCTGAAATTTTTCCAGCTTCGTCCTGTGCTTGATAAGGTACGGGCTCCATGCTGGTGCCGTATACTCCAGGATTGGTCTTACATATGTGGTATACAAGGTTCTGAATGATTCCTTGCCTAGGTTCATGAAGGCTGTTTTGATGTTAGCCAGCGTTGCATACGCTGCAAATGTTATTCTTTTTATGTGGGTTTCAGGAAATAAGTTTGGCGTGATATCAACTCCTAGATCTTTCTCTCTCTGCGTTTCATGAAGGACTTCATCTCCCAATCGTTATCCTGTGTCTGGCCTCCTGTTTCCACTGTCTAATTTCATTACCTTACATTTACTCGGGTTGAACTTTAGTAGCCATTTGTTGGACCATTTACTCAATCTGTCTAGGTCATCTTGTAGCCTCATACTATTTTCTTCCGTCTTAATCCTCCTCTTAATTTTTGCATCATCAGCAAACAAAGAGAGGAACGATTCTATACCCTCTGGGAGATCATTCACATATATCAGAAACAGTATAGGTCCAAAGAATGAACCCTGTGGGACTTCACCGGTGACGCCTCGCCAATCTGAGGTCTTACCCCTCACAGTGACTCGCTGTCTTCTGTTACTTAGGGACGCCCTTTGCCAATCGAGTACCTTCCCTTCCACTCCTACCTGCATCTCGAGCTTGTGCAGTAGTCTATTGTGTGGTACTGTGTCGAAGGGTTTCTGGGAATCAAAAAATATGCAGTCTGTTCACCCCTCTCTCTCTTGCCTGACTTTTGTTGCCTGATCATAGAATTCAATTAATGAATTACTGTGGTACTTAATGAGGTATTGTGAGGCAAGACTTGCCATCCATGAACCCATGTTGATGTTGTGTCACAAAGTTCTTTAGCTTCAGATGTTCCACTAGCCTTTTTCCCAAAATCGTCACCATCAATTTGCATGCTATGCAATTAAGGAATACTGGCCTGTAGTTTAGTGCCTCCTATCTATTCCCTTTCTTGTATATCGGGACTACATTTGCCGTCTTCCAAATTTTGGGCAGTTCACCTGTTACCAGTGATTTGTTATACACAATGGAGAGTGGAAGGCACAGTGCTTCTGCTCCTTCCTTTAGTACCCATGATGATATTCCATCCGGGCCTACAGCCTTTGTCACATCCAACTCTAGCAAAAGCTTACTTACATCCCCATTGGTAATACCAAACTTCTCTAGTGGTGCATGGTTGACTATTCCTTCACTTATCTCTGGAACTTATCCTTTGTTCAAATGCGAAGACCTCCGG
The DNA here is from genome assembly GCF_040958095.1 of Procambarus clarkii. Lineage (NCBI taxonomy): Eukaryota > Metazoa > Arthropoda > Malacostraca > Decapoda > Cambaridae > Procambarus > Procambarus clarkii. Next base: position 10,094,738 of record NC_091182.1, on the reverse strand, counting down.
GAATTTCTTATTCAGTTCCTCGCACACTTCATTGTCGTTTGTCGTGAATCTGTCTGCCCCTATCCTTCATTTCATTACCTGTTCCTTCACTGTTGCTTTTCTCCTGATGTAGCTGTGCAGCAATTTATGTTCAGTCTTTGCCTTGCGTGCTATGTCGATTTCGTATTGCCCTTCTGCCTCTCTTCTCACCCTGACATATTCATTCCTGGCACTCTGATATCTTTCTCTGCTCTCAAGTGTCCTGTTATTTCCATAGTTTTTCCACGCCCTCTTTCTTAGTTGCTTTGCTAGCTTACATCTATGATTACAAAATAGGTTTCTCATTAATGGGGACGTACTCACCTAGTTGTACTCACCTAATTTTGCTTCGGAAGTTCAGCTTTGGCTCTTTAATCCCGCCTCTCAACCGTCAATCTAGTGGTGCACAGACTCCTGAGCCTATTGGACTATATCATATCTACATTTGAAACTCTGTATGGAGTCTGCCTCCACCACATCACTGCCTAATGCATTCCATTTGTTAACTACTCTGACATGACACTGAACAAATTCTTTCTAATGCCAAATGGATCATTTGGGTACTAAGTTTCAACCTGTGTCCCCTTGTTCGTGTTCCACCCGTGCTAAAGAGTTTGTGTTTGTCCACCCTGTCAACCTGTCAATTACCCTGAGAATTTTGTAAGTAGTTATCATGTCTCCCCTTACTCTACTGTTTTCCAGGGACGAGAGATTCAACTCATTTAACCTTTCCTCGTAGCTCATACTTCTCAGTTCCGGGACGAGTCTGGTGGTATATCGCTGCATCTTTTCTAACTTTGTCTTCTATTCACCTAGTTGTATTCACCTAGTTGTGTTTGCGGGGGCTGAGCTTTGCACTTTCAGCCCGCCTCTCAACTGCCAATCAACTGTTTACTAACTACTTTTTTTTCCACACCACACACACACACACACCCCAGGAAGCAGCCCGTGACAGCTGATTATCTCCCAGGTACCTATTTACTGCTAGGTAACAGGGGCATTCAGGGTGAAAGAAACTTTGCCCATTTGTTTCTGCTCGTGCGGGAATCGAACCCGCGCCACAGAATTACGGGTCCTGCGCGTTATCCACCAGGCTACGAGGCCCCTTGTGTTTAACTAGGTATGGACTCCAGGCTGGAGCTGCAAATTCCAGGATTGGTCTGTCATATGTGGTATACAGGGTCCTGAACGAATCCTTACACAAGTTTTTAAAGGCAGTTCTTATGTTGGCCAGCCTGGCATATGCCGCTCATGAAATCCTTTTGATATGGGCCTCTGGGGACAGGTTCGGTGTGATATCAGCCCCCTCAGATCGTTCTCTATTCGACTCTTGCAGGATTTCACCTCCCAGATGGTATCTTATGTTCAGCCTTATGCTCCCTTCGCCTATTTTCATTATTTTACGCTTTCCTGAGTTGAAATTATCTTGATGTTATCTTAAGATGATTTCGGGGCTTATTGTCCCCACGGCCCGGTCCACGGCCAGGCCTCCTTTTTGTTATACACCCCCCAGGGAGCAGCTAGTAGTAGCTGTCTAACTTCCAGGTACGTATTTACTGCAAGGTAACAAGGGCATCAGGGTTAAAGAAACATTTTTCCCATTTGTCAAAGCCTCCATAGGGGATCGAACGCGGAACCTCAGGATTACGAAACCGAAGCACTGTCCACCCAGCTATCAGGCGCCTAACTTAATACCCATAAGCTTAATAGCCAGCTTAATAGCCATTTTCTAGACCATTCCTCCAATTTGTCCAGGTCATCCTGTAGTCTCCGCCTATCTTCATCTGTCTTGATTCTTCTCAAAATTTTTGCATCATCAGCAAACATTGAGAGGAATGAGTCTATACCCTCTGGAAGATCGTTTACATATATATAATAGAAACAGGATGGGTCTAAGTATAGAGCCCTGTCGGACTCCACCGGTGACATCTCGCCTCTCTGATGTCTTCCCCTCACAGTTATTCGCTGTTTCCTGCTGCTTGGATGCTCCCCTTATCCACTGTAGCACTTTACCTATAACTCCAGCCTGTTTCTCCAACTTTTGTAACAGCCTTTTATTGGGTACTATTTCAAAGGCTTTCCATAAGTCCAAGAAAATGCAGTTTGCGCACCCTTTTCTTTCTTGCCTAATTTTTGTGCTTGGTCATAGAATTCTACTAAAACTGTGAAGCATGATTTACCATCTCTGAACCCATGCTGGTGGTGTGTTACAAAGCTATTTGCCTCCAGATGCTCTACGAGTCTTGTCCTCGCGATTTTCCTCGTCACCTTGCAGGGTATATAAGTTACAGAAACTGGCCTGTAGTTCAGTGACTCTTGCCTGTCACCCTTTTTGTATATTGGGATTACATTAGCTGTGCAACCTGTCCTCTTAAAAAGAACGTCGCTTTTGGCCGTTTGCCCGTATGGCCGAATATGGACGTAATTTGAAAATGCAAAAAAAAAAAATGAAAATAAATTTGGGATTTTTTTTTCAACAACGGTAAGTTAAGGGTCCTCTGATAGGTTAGGTGGGCAGGAAATTCTCATAAAGTTTCAAAACGGTATGAAAAACGTTAAAGGAAAGTTTCCGCTTCTAAGCTTCCTGAGTAAACCGGACGACTCAAACAGAAAACGGAACAATACGTCACTTTTGTGAGTCGATTTCATTTCAAATTACGTCCAAATTTGGCCATAGCGCGCATACGAGCGAAAAGTGACGTTATATTTAAGAGGACGGGTTGATCTTCCAGCTTTTCCATAGGTCTCCAGTGTTTCCAGTGTAGGTCTCTGTTTCCAGTGACCTTTTAAACACCATAGAGAGTGGCACACTTAGCTAGTGCTTCTGCACCTATTTTCAGTATCGACGGTGAGATTCTGGTAGGGCTGAAGGCCGAGCCGGCCGAGAACGACTGTGTTACTAACATGGCAAGCCACCCCCAACTTTCCTCCTTCATATATCAAAAGCTCAAAAAACTAAATATTAATTTCAATTCATACGCTACCTAAATATATACACTATACAATATTCTCCACAGGAGAGTACATATCAAAACTCAATGTATACATGAATATATCACGATATATGCTAACACCATAATGAAGTCATCAATATTGCACCTGGCAATACAGGCTGGAGACGGTTCACCAAGGTTGGGGGGGGGAGGGGTTATGGGGAGGGGAGGGGGGTATGGGAGGATTTCCAGCAGTTACCGATCGACCGATTGTTTACGACTTAGATGACAGTATATTCGTTAGACATACTTTAAGTGTGTTTATATATATACATATATATATAT